>NC_063044.1:29019425-29331925 GCF_018812025.1 Megalobrama amblycephala
CTGTTGAAAAAACGAGCTTATGCTGGTAAGTTATGAAGCTGGTATGCTGGTTTGAGCTGGTGTGTGCTGGTCAAGTGCTGGTCCATGCTGGCTGGTCCTGGACCAGCATAATCCAGCTCAAACCAGCATACCAGCTTCAAAACCTACCTTACCAGCATATGCTCGTTTTTTCAACAGGGGTAACAGACGTGCGTGTTTATTTTAGCTATTCCTCAGTGAAACAATATACTAGCCTGTAAATCTATGAAATAAATATCGGTAAATAATGGTAACCTAAATAATAAGAAAGTTAAATATTATTTTTAAAAAATCGTTTTTTATTTCCACACAAAGATGCGTCATATAGGCAATGTCCCGTTATTTTAGTCTTTGATATAGCCTACCGCTCTGCGCTTTGAGAGGGATAGGGACAAGAGCAGGAAAGAGACCATTTCTCTTTAATAATATCTTCATATTATCTCCTGATGTTACAAACAACTGACACTTGTTGTAAAAGGTCTGAAGAGCGAGTTTTATCCTCCGCAGGGGCAAGACATTTTGCGCTGTCAGAGAAAACGAAAGTAAAAATCACCAGCGTATGAAACACGATACAAATAAACTTGAAGCGCCTTATAAAGTCTAATAATAAGCACAAACTGTGTTAAATAAAATTGACGTGCAAGCAAAAAGGTTTCTGTCCTACGGTGCTTTTTCTACTTTACCACAGTAAAGAATGCGAATAGCCTATAATAGGCCTAAATGCGAACGAAAGAACGTTTATAATCCCCTGCATGAGTGAAGATTTGGGAAAAGAAACAGAGATTCCATGTGGAATAACTAATGGAATATTGTAAAATTCTCTGCTCAGAATTAAATCAGGTGACGGATCGCGATTCGCAAAACAGAATACAAAGCTTAAATTTATGGACTCACGTACCTCTCTCATTCGGCGCGAACCAATATGTTTCCATGGCTGCGAAGTCACATTTAATTACTAACCTATTATTTCTTTTGTAAACAAAGCTTTGTGCTTCAGTCGTGTCATATTTAAGTAAATACTGCCAACAGCCCTATCAGTGGGTACCGAATATACCCGGAATCTCGGTACTACCGGTACTACAGAAATGCTGGTATCGTCACATTTTCAAAATTTCAGTACCGACTTGGTACCGAAGTACCGGTACTTTTGACAACACTACGCCAGAGAGAAGGTAAGTCTATGGAAAGTACTAGTTGTTGTCGGAAAAGCTGCGGCTTTGTTGGCTCTTGATAAAAAGATCCCCTTGACGATTGGTAGGTATTTATTTATGCATGTATACACTAGAATGGGAGAGAACAAATCTAACTGAGTAACAGTCTCACTTTGTTCATAGGTTTGGTCATTCAAAGTCAAAGATTCACAGAATAAATTTTATGTAGTGAAAAGAACATCTGTTAAAAAGAGCAGTTGCATTGCTAAACTGGATCCAGTGCTTCAAGAGAGAAAGCTCAGAGATGGAGGTCGTCTTGGTAAATCTGCAGTGCCTGAACATGTAAAGCATCCAGTCATTATACCAACATGTCACAACTTTAATCTTAAGAGACATTCATGAGAGAATTTTACAATGTGGAAGGAAATATGCTTTCAAAGTTGCGAAAACAATTCTGGCTTCCTTCTGCAAACTGCATGGTGAGGAAGTTTCTCTCCAGATGTGTGACGTAGAAAAAGCAGAGCAGAGGCTGTAGAGCAGAAGATGTCAGAACTGCCACATGACAGAATAATACCAGATCAACCACCATTTACTATTTTAGACTGAAGTCAGACAAGGTAGAAGTAATGTTAAAAGATACGGTGTATTGTTTACCTGCCTGACAACAAGAGCTGTGCATATTGAAGTTGCACATACACTGGACACATACTCATGTTTAAATGCCATCAAGATGTATATTTCTTAGTTGTAATTGTACCACTGTAATACCATAAAAATGAATAAAGTCGGAACCACCACTGCTCTTCTCTGAACGTTCCGAATCTGCCATTTGGAAAACTGTGCTAAGGCGAGTCTGAAGGGATAGAGAATGAGAGGGGGAGGCAAATCCATAGGCGGAGACACGCCAGTGGGAGAACACACGTTTAACAGAATAATTTGGGGTTTATCATCATTCAGGTAGGGAGACAGCAGGTATGGTTGTAACACTTTTTGCTTCAGCATCTGTAACTCACTGAAAATTTGAGCTACAGTGGTCAAAATTTTATACAAAGTACCCACATTTGTTTACTACAAAAGGCACCCATTTAAAACTCTGCAAGAATATGACAGTTGAGTACAATTTACCCTAATACTAGGGTAGGTTGTAACACATGCTGGGGTCAATTTGTAATAATTAAACAAAAGAAGCAAAAACAACATGCAATACGATTCAAAAACAAGTTTAATTGAATAATCCCAATTAATCTCTCGCTTTCTCTGTGACTGACCATAACTCAAACTTTCTGTTTGATCAGGATGTGCATGTGTGTAAATTATTCTACTAGAAGAAACTTTCTTATCAGTATTTATGCTAAATATACACTCAATTCCAGTGTACATGTGTAAAGAACATGTTAGTCTTTCAAAAATGTTTGTCAAAAAAAAAACAATCATTGTGTGTGTGAGTTTGTGTGTCTATGTGTGAATATTTTCAATCAGAGTCACAATGGTGACAAATTAATGTTTTTAACCCTGGAGTTCAGGCTTGATGGCCCAGAAACTCTGCATGACACATTTTACTCACACTTCCTTTGGCTTTGAGTTACCAAATGGCTTCATACAGACAACACAAAAGTTCTCACAGTCTGAAGTCTCAGATACGTCACCACTGGCTTCAAACATTTTCTACACAACTCATCTGACTGACCCTCTCTGTAACTTTGTCGGTTCCTTTTTAAAAACACTTGCAGACACATTAGACATTATCTGTCTGTCCTTTTCACTGGGAAATCTGTACCATTATTAAAAAGAAACTGTTCCTAGTTGTATGTAAGGGGATTGTTGTAACACTTTTTAAAGATTTATAACCCTTTCAGCCATTGTTTAGCTGGCCGTATTAACATAATGAAATTATGTTTAAAAAGTTTTACCTGAGAAACTACAATTTTATCTAATAAAAGTTTAATTATTTTACCTGCAAATGTTTAAGTACTAAACAAAATTTAATTCTGGTAAAAAATTTTTTAAAAAGTATAAAATTTGCATGTGCCTGTTTCCAGTCTTAATAACCATCCATACGGGATCTGGGAGGAAGTGGGTAAACACTGAAATGATCATAGGACTCTTAGCTTATCCCTGATTGGTGGAATTGGTGGTGGTACAAACTCTCGCCATGTTACAACTATACCCCGTCTCCCCTTAAGCACAACACTTCAAGTAACACGTGCACTTATGTGTCTTTTATCTGTTCTGCCATATTTACAGTGATTTAAGAAACCATGAATTGGCTCTACTTAGTTTACAGGGCCTGTATTTATCAAGCCTCTGAGAATTACTCCCAAGAACACTGCTAAGAATTGGCTCAAAGCTGCATTTAAAAGTAAGTTATCAAGCATCTCAGTCATAATTTGTGTAAGTGTAGGACTAAATCTTAAGTGTCAGTCTTAGAGATGATTCACGACACTTTGCTGTGCTACAAACAGGATTTTGGATGATGACATAGGCATGGACCAATCACTGATTAGATTTCCTTATTTAAAGCGGAACTAAGTAACTTTTTTTACCTTCATAAAAAGTTTTCTAAGTCCTTACGATGGTTAATTGACTTGTAGTGGTGTGTTTGAGGCGTGCACTAACCCCCTCTGACACGTCTACGCCAGAAAACAGCACTTGCAAGTTGAGCTTCGCAGACCCGAAACAATCTCGCCTCATGTTCACATTCACGCGAGAGTGACAAAATGCTTTACGGTAATTCAAAAACAATGTATATATTATGACTTTATAAGACAATTTCGAAAATCACCCACCTCCATTGAGTGTACTGTATTTGCAAATTACCCACCTCCTCTTTCTTGTACTGTATTTGCAAAACTACTGCGCTGGTGAGCGTTGTAGTCGTTGTAGTCCAGAGCTGCACTTGGAGTATTTACGACAGTGTGATTCACTGAAGGAACCTGTAGGGGGAGCTTCGCAAATATGAATGAGTTCCGCTTTAAGAATATTCTCAGATAAATTCACATTGAATGGTGAAATTCCTAAGGAGTTTACATTCAACACACATTTGACAATAAAGAATTTTCAAGAGAATACATTATGATATAGGCTACACATTGGAAATTAAAGATAAACACGTTTTCCACCATGTTTTAATTGCAAATTTTAAACCGGTGTGCTGTTAACTGACCTGCCTATATAGCCTAGATTTTATTATATAGCCTAATCAGCCACCATGGATTCCAAAAAAAAAAAAAAAAACTGAACTGGTGCAATGAAGAAGTGCTACTGCTTGCTGAATGGGGCCGTTCAAATATCGTACCTAAAAACACGTGGAAAGCGTGGCTGCGCAGCTTTCTCCTCCTTCCACAAACGCTTGTGCTCCCATGGCATCTGTCGTTGCTATGCAACCATGAACTGTAATCTCCACGATGAAGAGGAAGTATCAGCAAAGGATTAATTGCTTTCAAGCCAGCTTGCATTTACTACTAGATATATTTATGGAGACAAGAAATAAAAACCCGCCATGTACAGCTATGATCAGCTGTTCGGCTGAGCTTTCGATGTTCTTACGGAAAGGCCAAAGATGATCGCTTGGTTTTTGTCACATGATCTTCGGTGTGCTTGCGGCATTCTAAAAAGTTGAGATGTTTTCATCTCGCTGCGGCATAGGCGCACCGCATGCACGTTGCTTCTATTATGAGCGCGTTTGCCGTGTGCCTACATTTTGAAATAATGAATTTACGCACACAAAAGCGATATGTGAACGCCCCCTTAGTCAAACAATTCAGCCCAACATTAGTCAGCGCTGACAAATATAATGTCTGCTCTGTCCAAACGACACAGTTTCATTAACTGCTTGTCGTCAAACATTTCAAAAACATTCTTACTCCCCTGAAAGATTTGCGCACCTCTCTGTCTCCTCAGTGTCATCACAAGCCCCTTTTGGCAACTCCTAACTACTTGAGATACCTCTTAAGCTGTCTTAAATAACTGGGAGAGTAAGAGTGATTCTTAGCTTTAAGAAATTTGATAACTTGATTTCATGCTTAAGTTTGAAAGTAGGAGTAAATTTCATGAATTCTCAACACTTAAGACTAAAATGGCACTTTGAGAAGCTTGATAAATACGGGCCCAGGTCACCAGTCGACAATTTCACCCTTTTCACCGTACACCAACTCTCTATTAGCCTACTTCTTGACACTTTCCACTATTTGTTTTACATTACTTGCACTACATCCTTATTTTTATACTGCGAGAAAATGTCTACTTTTTTTTAATGTTCTTATTGCTTGTTTATTCTTTTCTAATCATATTGACACTGTTGTATGATTGTCTTACTGTATTATTTAGTGTTCTTGTAAAGGGTTAGTTCACCCCAAAATGAAATCTCTGCCATTAATTACTCACCCTTATGTCGTCCCAAACCCGTAAGACCTTCGTTTGTCCTCAGAACACAAATTAAGGTATTTTTGATGAAATCTGAGGGTATCTGATCCACACATAGGCAGCAATGACATTGCATCTTTTGAGGTCCAGAAAGGTACTAAAGACATTGATAAAACCGTCAAAGTGACTACAGTGGTTCAACCTTAATGTTATGAAGCAAAGCAACGAGAATACTTTTTGCGTGCAAAAACAAAACAAAAATAATGACTTTATTCAACAAATTCATCTGTCCACTGTCAGACTGCGCTATTTTAGTTGTTTTGGTCACGTGAGCAGCACGACACATGCCTGTGATGCTGATGACAATGTCGTTGCTGTCTATGTGTGGATCAGATACTCTTGGATTTCATCAAAAATATCTTAATTTGTGTTCTGTGGGTTGAACATGCCTGTCACTCCATAGTAATGGATGCTATAGTAATGAATGCCATTCCTTATGGAGCAATAACTCTTCTCAGAGCTTCTCTCCTATACATTGTGTCCTACTGGAATGGCCAGTTTATCAACATTCCATGGAAGAAAGTGTGGACTTTAAATCGTCTAAATATTTAATAACCAATAAGGTCAAGGATGTGTCCTACAAATTACTTCAACTTTTTTATCCGGTGAAGATTTACTTAAAAAAAAAAATGTTTCCTGATATTAACTCTTTATGTTCTTTTTGTGATGCTGAAGACGAATCTATTTCTCATTTCTTTTGGCAATGCTCATATACAAGTATGCTCTGGATGTATTTCTGTATTTTTGTATGCACATTTTCATTACAAAGTTTGTTGTTGTGTTCTTTGGTCAGCTGTCACGGTTCATGCGTTCACTTACTCGCCCTCGTGTGGTTGTGGTGTGTATTGCACTGAGTGAGTGATCGTGTGGGCGTCACCCACCTGTCTGATTGTGATGTGCTGCCAGCCGTGTCTTGTTCAGTGTTTTCTATTTAATGTGTGTGTCTACATGGTGTCTTTGTCAGTTCGTTGCAGGCTGTCACGCTGTCGTGTTTCTGTGTTTCACCTCCTGTTATCCTGGGGTTCTGGATCTCCGTCTTGTGCCCGCGTCTGGGTTGGATTATTCCTTGGCTTCTGATACCTATTGCAGCCCTGCGCCACCCGATTAATCTGTTTCAACACATCACGGCGTCAGCTCGTCTTTGTGACTGCAACGACTGTCCTGTTTGGAGTGAAGTTATTGTACAGCGTATTCTGTCAATAAATCCTGTTTTATTTGCACTTGGATCCTCTCTCTGTGTTCATTTCCTGACATCAGCACAATCTTGATAAAGATGCAAAGGACCAATATTTTCTGATAAATTTGTTTATTTTTCTAGCGAAACTTACTTTTTTATTTTTCATAAGGAACTTAAATCCTATCTGGACACTCGCCTTAACATCCAGCAACTCCAAAGCCCTTAAAACTGTCTCATTGTGTCATTTGTACAATATTTTCCTGATTTTGTAACCTGCAATTGTTCTCTCAATTGTAATTACCCCTGGCATTGATTATGTATGTTCTTAGCAATGCAAAAAAAATAAAAAATAAAAAAAATGATTCTTTTAGAATGTGGTATAATGTAAGAGATGCCTTTTGTATGAAACTCTTTTTCTTCTGTCTTTTTGAATAGTTAGGTAGGGTTGATTGTAATTTGTTTTAATGATATGTTATTTGCATTGCTGTTTTTATTTCGTTATTGATTGATTTTGTTTGTCATTTTGAGTCGTGGGTCTCTGTGACAAAAAAATACCACTTTATAAATACTTCCTTTTGTTTGGGCTGTGGGTCCCTCTTACTAATTATTTGACAATACAACTCTGCTCAGGGCACCCATTTGTCCAGCAGCGGCCCTGTGCAAAATGATTCACTGTTTTGAAGCGCTCTGAACATCGTACGCTGGCGACACCTGCTGGTCAAAATAGTGTAAATGCTACGAAAACTCAGCTCAAGAAATTATGTTATATGTTATTGATTTATCATTCATATTAATCATATACATAATAAAATAATAATAATAATAGTCCTATCTGTCACATACAATTCAAGACATTTAAAAAAGTTTATACTAATTATAATTACATTATAGTTGTTATAAGACAAATGTCACCACCACACATATTTTAAACATATTAACAAACATATCAATGATGTTAGAAAGGGACTTTGACTTTATACCAGTGCTTGCTAGATATCTAGTGTCAGTATCATGTTACAGCTGTTAACATTCCATGTGTTATTAGCAAATGCATAGCAGCCCTATCCACCTAGGAAAAAACTAAATAGTGAGCTTTTTATTTATGCAAACAGCAACTAAAAACTTGCCAGTTACTCATCTCTTCGCATCTGATTGGTCAAATTGAATGCAGCTGCACTGAAAAAGATGTGCTGTTACACTTTGTATCAAAAATATGAACGGCACAGACAAGTAATGTTAATTAAATACAAATCTTACCTGGAGTCGGGGTTCCAAAAGCCATACGAAAGAAGCACAGATTCACCAAAACTGTTCACGTTTCAAAAAGTATATTGCAAAAAAAAAGTAATTCATGAATCATGTGGTCTCTTCCAGATGGTCTAAAGTGACACGATCGCTCTAGTCTATATAATTTAACAGTTTAAATTTAGACTTCTTTTCACATATGCACACACAGCACATCTGGTAAACAGATTCTCTCAGGACAGGTGCAAGGCTGCGAGCTCATTGTCATAAGAACCATTCATAGGGATTTTTTTAAGCATCGTTGGAAAATTGATTTAAGATGCATTTAAAAAAATATGAAGTTGAAATCCTTGTGGGAATTTCAGTAGTAGCCTATTACAATTAACATATCATGTAATGGACAACAGCCTTTTAAGTAGCATAACCTTTTACAAGTAAAAACAAGTAAAACTGAATAACATTAATTTTAAGCATGCTCATGGCAATGCTTAGTTATAGTTGGCAAATGTTTGTAATACATTATAAGTTGGTACATTGTAAATGTTAAAACTCTTTTTCAAAATATCTTTCTTTTGCAATTTAAAATTAGAAATATATAAATATTTAAAATATATTGCAGTAGGCCTACACATGGTTATAAAGTACATTTAAATCCACTAAAAGCTTAAAAATAAGCATGTTGGGAATACAAATGTATTAACATACTACTTAAAGGGTTAGTTCACCCAAAAATGAAAATTCTGCCATTAATGACTCATGACCTCATGTCGTTCCAAACCCGTAAGACCTCCGTTCATCTTCGTAACACAGTTTAAGATATTTTAGATTTAGTCCGAGAGCTTTCTGTCCCTCCATTGAAAATGTTTGTACGGTATACTGTCCATGTCCAGAAAGGTAATAAAACATCATCAAAGTAGTCCATGTGACATCAGTGGGTTAGTTAGAATTTTTTGAAGCATCGAAAATACATTTTGGTCCAAAAATAACAAAAACTACGACTTTATTCAGCATTGTATTCTCTTCCGGGTCTGCTGTCAATCCACGTTCACGACTCCGCTTCTTCTTCTTCTTCTTCTTCTTCTTCTTCTTTCCTGTTTTACGGCGGTTGGCATCCAGCTTATTGGTGCATTACCATCCCCTTCTGCTCCGGAGTGTGGTTCACGACTCCGCAGTGACGCTGCTGACGTGTTATCTAGTGCACCGGAGCTTCGTTTACAGTCTGAGGGAGACGCACGCTGTAAACAAAACAACCTTCGCAAACATGTCTAAGGATTTCGACACAGAGGAAGACTTGAATTTTTTTGCTCAGCCATATTTATTATGAGCGTCTTACATCAGCAGCATCACTGTGGAGTCGTGAATGTGGATTGACAACAGACCCGGAAGAGAAGACAATGCTGAAAAAAGTTGTAGTTTTTGTTATTTTTGGACCAAAATGTATTTTCGATGCTTCAACAAATTCTAACTAACCCACTGATGTCACATGGACTACTTTGATGATGTTTTTATTACCTTTCTGGACATGGACAGTATACTGAAAATACACTTTCAATGGAGGGACAGAAAGCTCTCGGACTAAATCTAAATTATCTTAAACTGTGTTCTGAAGATGAACGGAGGTCTTACGGGTTTGGAACGACATGAGGGTGAGTCATTAATGACATAATTTTCATTTTTGGGTGAACTAACCCTTTAAGTATTACTTTATTTACAAACCAGTTATTTAGGAGTTGTCAGTGGTTCATGAGATCATTTCTGTTCCACAATGCTGGTAAAGCTGCGATATCAATGAATCAATCACCAGATCACAGCAACACCAACACTACACAAATGGATCTTGTTGTTGAGGGGTCTGGGACAATAGTTGTTGACTTGTCCAATTCAATAATCTGGCCCAAAGGAACACAGCTAGAAGACAATGTTTGAACAAATAACTTTGGACAATGTCAGCGCAATGTGACTTTAAATCTGTCACTCAACATTCCCATAGGAAGCTCTGCTATGAATACAGGCTAAAGGTTATTTTTTTAGGGAGGAACATAAGAGTATTGTTAACCCAAAACAATACCAAAATCATTTATGCGTTAGAAACTGGATGGGTGATGAAACATCAACTCTGAACACTCTCTGACACCTTCATGGCAACTCGAAAACAACAAGTAACACGTACAAATGCACACATGCATCATCAGTGTTAACCAGAATTTGATTTCAGGGTTATTTATTTATTTATTTATTCATTTATTTATTTATAAATAAATAATTGTGACCCTGGACCACAAAACCAGTCATAAGTCACACGGGTATATTTGTAGCAATAGCTTTTATGCAAAAAATCATTAAGATATTAAGTAAAGATCATGTTCCATGAAAATATTTTGTAAGTTTCCTACCGTAAATATATCAAAAATGTATTTTTGTGAGTGGATATGTATTGCTAAGGAATTAATCTGGACAACTTTAAAGGCGATTTTCTCAATATTTTTATTTTTTATTTATTTTATTTTTTTCTGAACCCTCAATTTTTTAATTGTATCTCAGCCAAATATTGTCCTATCCCAACAAACCATACATCAATTGGAAAGCTTATTTATTTTCAGCTTTTTTATTCAAATTTCAAAAAAACTGACCCTTATTGGTCCAGGGCCACAAATAATTGTAACACTTTATTTTAGTGTCTTTGTTGTAACTTACTGTCCTAACCCTACTGTAAGTACATGTTAATTAATATTACTCAGTACTTAAATGTATAATTACACTGTAACAAATTAATAATAAATGGTTAAAAAACATAAACAAGCCACATTTGTTGTGCTCATTATTTTTAAATACTGTTTAACATCCATAAGCATTAATGAACCTGTGTTTCACTCTAAGGTTCTATTGGAACATTAAAGGGTTCTATCAGGAGCTTAACATAGAACCTTCTAGGGGTTCCCATCATGAGATCATATTATGTATTTAGTTTTGATTAATTCATTTTGTTTTAATTCGTTTTTTTTTTTTTTTTATTAAATTTTATGAATTAAACAGTTTGTAAACATATCAACAGAAAAAAATTAAACATGTAAGTATTATGCAGAACATTTAAGACATTCATCCTAATATATAATCTTTTTTGAGTGTTCTTTTATATTTAGTCAAGAACCATAGGGTTCCATATAAAATCCCACATAACCTTTTTTGTTGATTTGCAACTATACCCGAATGCTGTGTTATATTAACAATATAATTAATTGAACTGGGGTCCAGCGAAACACACTGAAAAAAAGAAAAAGGAAAGAGAAAGAAAGAAAGAAAGTAGCATTTTTTTATGCTTCTTTTGGGGTTATTTCACCCAGAAGTTAAGTAATGAGTAAAGTGTCTAGAATGTTAATCTGTTTCTCAGAATCTTTTCTATTTCCTTAAAGGGTTAGTTCACCCAAAAATGAAAATTCTGTCATTAATGACTCACCTTCATGTCATTCTAAACTCATAAGGCTTTTGTTCATCTTTGGAACACAAATGAAGATATTTTTAAAAAAAATCTGAGGGTTTTCTGTCCATTTACAATCTATGCAACTACCACTTTCAAGCCCCAGAAAGGTACTAAACACTAAAGTAATTTGTGTGAGTCAACCATGGTAGTTTAACCTCAATTTTATGATCCGTGGTGGTTTAACATCAATTTTATGAAGTGACATGAGTGCTTTTTTTGCACAAAAAAGCATAATTTACCAATTTATTTCCAAAATTTTAATCTTCAGTGGCCGTTCATGAGAGCACCATGACACATTCATGTTGTCTTGACATGAGAGCAGAGGCTGTTGCGTGAACGTGTGTCGGAGAATAATATTTTGTAAATAAAGTGGTATATGTTTTTCCTATTTTCATTTTGTTGTACATTAGCTGCCAACATTTCCCCACCTCCCTCCCTCTCAGTGTCAGCAAGAGCAGGGGCTGGACCGCACTGACAAAACTCTTGCACACACTGCAGGCTTTTTCAGCATTTAGAGACAGCGAGAAAGACACAAGACAGCCTGAGAAGCAAGATTGAGAAAAAAAAAGCCATTAAAAATTTTTTTTCTAGATGGTGATAGAAAAGTGAGAAGTCTAGCCTTGCTTGGAAACAGAAGGTAGTTGGAGAGGCGCCTGAAGAGAGACAACTTTTGAAGAGAATTTTCTTGTATGGAATTGCCCACGATTAAAGCATAACCTGTTTTCAATATTTATTTTTCAATTTGCAAGTCTCTTTCACTCTTTGACCATGAGGCACATCTATCTGCTGAGTCTGGGTAAGTCACACTTCAGATGTTTTTAGGATTGAAGTTTCCACTGATGAATGTAGAGACAGATGTTTGTATGGAGCCACTGTGGTTTTGCTAACTCAAATGTTGCCCTGCCAACCACTGCGTAATTGTTGCTGTTTTAAAAATAGAGAAACAGCAAATGGCCAATGAGAGGAAACTGCCACAGATAGGAAAATCTGATGTCACAATGGGGTAGTTTTTGTGAGAATCAGGGTTCAGAAGCTCTAGTTATCTGGAAAGCACCAGCTGAATGTGAGTGACGAATGGAGAAGAAACAGAAGGTTCTGCTCCTGTTCTCATAGTCTTAAGACATTCAAGTGTTTGGAAAAGAACCGTGAAGTAAAAGTATCAGATGTAGATCTGGGGCCGTATTCACAAAACATTTTATCTTACCACTAAAAGTTCTCCTAAATTGCAGTAAAAGTTCTTAGCTAAGAGTTTTCTCTTAAAACCTATTCACAAAGCTGCTGAGACAAACTTTTACTAAGGAATAGAGAGAAGTCTTAAGCTAAGAGTAAGGGCAGGGTTGACCTCGTTGCTATGGAGTATACACACATAGGCTGCATTCGAAAACTGGAAAATGCTGCCTTCTGAGGACACATTTCAAGGTAGGAAGGCATCAAGGCACGTCCGAATCCAATGATAGCTTCACTTCCTGTTTCCTGAGATACCTTCATCTGATCGATTTTTGAAGGAAGCATGGATGTATCCTTAGTTTCCTTTGATATCCCACAATCCTGTGCTTTCCATTCTGTGACAGTTGAGCTAAAATAAAGATGGCGTCCGAAAGTTGTGTTTACTGTTCAGTTTGTGTGTAAATGTACGATTTTGACCAACATATTTCAATTTTGATATCACTTCTATCGAGAAATTACTACTGTAGTAATTAAATATTTGTTTAGTTCTCACCAAAGCTCGCGCTATATTGCTGTAGATCATTAAACTGTTACGCTGCCTCAGATGTCTGTCCGAAATCAATTTCGTGAGGTACCTTCATGCACAAACGCTGCCGTACAAGTCATTCTCTTATAAGACAGCGAAGCAGCAAGACGGCTACCTAGGTTTTCGGACGCAGCCAGTAATTGGCTGATGGGGGAGGAGTCAGCAATTTAATCATAGAAACATTGTAGAATGAGGAGTCATGTTTCCATATTTAAATAAAGGTTTTAAAATACAAACGTTGCCCTATTCAAATAAAGTTTTTTTTTTAATACAAATGTTACCATATTCAATTAAAGGTTTTAAAATGTAGGCTAAGTGTCACTAATTAAACTAGTATATACAGTTAATTGTCCACCTCTTGGATGTCTGCATTTCAAGAGAATGCAAAATGCAAGTGACAAATTATGTTTTATAAACAAATTGTGGAAGGAACACATTCAAACGGGCTTTCTAATTAGCTCGAGAGGAGGAATATATACACAGATGAGAGCTGACTCGCCTATAGTTACTCGGCTGGGGATACGAGGAGAACTTTGGGTTTGGGCTAAATTTCAAGCTCGGAGCTCTCGATCCCCTTGGACAGCACACCAATTACACTTAGCATATTATTTATTTATTTTTTTTTTGGCATCTCATCGTAGATTCAAATCTATAAATCAAAATGTATTGCATTTATGAAGAAAAGGTTCAACACCCAAGGCTCTATTGCTATTGCCTCATGGTGTACAGTGTCTTTGGGTGGATTAGGACTGTTTGTGATTTGTTCTTAGTGACTTAGGAGTCCCTTAGCACTAAAATGCTTTGTGAAATACTCTTAGAGCAAAAATTTAGGACTCCTAAAATTAGGACTGACATCCCCATTATTTTTAAGAGTTTCTTCTAAATCGGCAATTTAGGAGCTACTTTTAGCCTTAAGATGTTTTGTGAATACGACCCCTATTAGTACATGATTTTGGGCAAGAGATTGTTGTGAAACAAGGACTGCTATGTATTCAAACACTGTCCTCATGAACCTTCAAAGACACTGAAATAGTAAAATCACGATATACTTTGTGAGTTCAGTCTGGGATGTTGTGGGACAACGATAAGTGAAACTGAGCATTGTTTAGCTCAAAGTTAAAGGGTTAATTCACCCAGATTTGACCATTCTGTCATTATTTACTCACCTTCACTCTTAGAAAAATAGTTAATTGAAGACGAAAAACCCTAGGGTTCGTGACTCAATTTTAATATGGTTCTATATAAGGAGAAATGTCTTAAATATTTACCATGTTATTTAATTTTTTTCTATTGATAAAGTTTGTTTACATAAAATTTCATCAAAATGAAAAATAAATTAAAACAAAATGAATCAATTAAAATTAAATCCATAAAATGATCCCATGAATGAAACCCCTAAAAGGTTCTATATATGAAGCACCGGACAAAACCCTTTAAGCTTCTACCGTATATAAGAATGTTTTAACCTGTATGATTTCTGTGGAACACAAATAAAGATATTAACAAACCATTTTGATGGCCAATGACAAAAACACTGAGACGTTTCTCAAAATATCTTCTTTGTGTTCCACAAAGTACTAGTTTTTGGGTGAACTATCCCTTTAAAGCTTGAAGTTGCGTGGCTTTGATTTTGACAATGGAAAAATGTTGGCGGAAACTGAATTAGGACAGGAAATCCAAGGTGTTTTCATATGTCCACACAGCTGAGGGGCCCAGGAAGATGGGATGGTGACATTAAACCAAGGGCAAACTATGAAGAGGGGAAAAAATGTTACATAAACCTTACTAAAGAATAAGAACAAAATCATAATATACAGTAATTGTTTGTCTGGTGCTTACAATAATGAGCAAGACCACACCTTAGGTAATGATGGAGTCACCATTGTAAAAAGTGTTACACCACTTTTTAAGAGTCTCTTGGGTGACCCTGCCTGTGGTCAGAGCATGTGACAGTGTGTCGTCTGAGCGCTGGTTCTGTAAGTTAAATCTGTTAGTTACAGTCGTGCACAGAGCCTCACCCAGAGCACTCATACTTCCTGAATGGCCATCATGAACAATGAGTGGATATAACATTAGATTTATAGAATTATTCTTTTCTTTGATGGTTCTTCCAGCGTTGTCTACTCAGATGTTATTCCTAGTAAATAAGTGTCAATTTAGCCATTATGGTGGATAAATCAAGTTGATTTTGGAAGCCTGTCTTAGGATGGGCTCAGTTTGACATGAATGGCACTTAAATGTCTACGTCATGGATGACACTTAACAGTTTTAACAGTTTACATACAGTGATGTCCAATATTCTGAGGCCACTAGTGAAAATGCTTATACTTTCTATTAAACATTTTAATTGCATAACTTAAAAAAGTAAAAAAAAAAAAAAATTGAAAATTGAAAATGAACATGAATTTCAGAATTTCTTTTGGCATTTGGTTGTTTATTTGCAAGTTGTTGTATAAAAAGTCCCATATTTTCAACATAGTCTCAAACCTTTGGACCCACTATATGTGCTTCAAGCTAAACACCAAAGACACTAAACTTGCAGTAACAGACTCTTTATTTTTGCCTATAGGTATTTTATTGACATTGACAGAGAGCACAGCGATTGACTGCCCTGAGGGATATATAAAATTTAGGGGGAAGTGTACAGGTATGAACAAAAAGACAAACATGATACTTTTGTTGATACAGTTGAATATTATTGAATAGCTGTAAATTATACTGCATATAGGACACATTTATGCACTAAATCAGCACTTATTAATGAATTGTAATAAAAATAAAGACAAAAAGTGCTGTCGTTATTCATACTGTTTTTGTCATTGCTATAGATTATGATGAGTGTAAGTATGAATCACCCATTTGTGGAGAAAATGCAAGATGCTTCAACACAAATGGCAGTTACTACTGTCTGTGTCAAGAAGGGTTCACACCAACTCACAATTTCACACTAGAGGATAGTATTAAATGCCAAGGTAAAGAGAGCTTGATGTGATACATCTCATAGGACCTCTGTGCAGCAGAAACAACATCTGAATCTCTGTTCATCTCATTCCAGACATCAATGAATGTGTGGATCAAAGCATTGATTGTGGTCCTAATACAAAATGTAAAAATACTGAAGGAAGTTATTTCTGCACTTGTGAAACTGGCTACTCTTCCAGCAATGGGAAAGAGATGTTTTCTGCAGGACAAGGAATTCAATGTATTGGTAAGAAACTATTAGAGCAACAGACATTTTGTGGTCATCAATTGTGTAACTTTGCTTTTGGTCTAATGTGAGAGTTTTCTGTTTATTGTGTGTCTCTAAATTACAGACAGAGATGAATGCGCCGATCCCAGTACTTGTGGAATAAATGCAACATGTCATAACACCCCCGGTCATTTCTACTGCATCTGTGCTGCGGGCTTCAGCCTGAAGTCAGGAGAAACTAACTTCACTGATCTACATGAATCCTGCATGAGTAGGTCCTTTAAAACTGTAAAGCTTTGACATATTGAAATTTCAGTTTATTTTTTAGAAATGTAAGATCCTTCTCCGACATGTTGTTTTCATGTTGTTGAAGGTGTTTGTGACATTGATAAATCCATCTGTGGAGAAGGAGGAGTCTGCCATAACAGCAAAGACGGCCATGAATGTGTCTGCAGGTCAGGATTCACCAACTATGGTCACAAACAAATGAAATGCACAGGTTAGTGTTCTCTGTGAAGATCTGATCATTACGGTTCCTAAATATCTATTTAATTTCATGCTTTCAAAAAAAAAATCATAGCAATAGTTGCTTGCGTTTGCTCATTCTGAATGGACTGTCAGACTGTGCATTAGTGATGTAGTTTTTTCGGTAACTCATTCTGCTAGTTACTTTGATAGGCCAATAGGTGGCGACAAGTAACTGTTAAGAGTGAGTCATTGAATAATTCGTTCAACAGGAACAACATGTCACACAACTATATTTTGTTAGGAGATGATTAATTCTGCCGTGGCTTTGTTTGTAAATATGATATATATCTGCAGAGCAAAAATAGAAAAAAGTAACTGGCAATACTGTGTGTAAAAGGTAAGTTACTCAATATGAACTTAAATGGCAGTTTTAAACAAGAACATCTGAATCTCTGTTCATCTCATTCCAGACATCAATGAATGTGTGGATCAAATCATTGATTGTGGTCCTAATGCAGAATGCGTAAATTCTGAAGGAGGTTATTTCTGCACATGTAAAACTGGCTACTTTTCCAGCAATGGGAAAGAGATATTTATTGCTGGACAAGGAATTCAATGTATTGGTAAGAAACTATTACAGCAACAGACATTTTGAGGTCATCTATTGTGTAACTTTGCTTTTGGTCTAATGTGAGAGTTTTCAGTTGACATGTTTTGTTTATTTTCTGTCTCTAAATTACAGGCTGTGATATAATTTATTCAAACTTCTGCATACGACAGGATTAATTTACACTTCTATGGATGGAAAAAAATGTGTCTTCAGGATAACCACAAGCTGGAAACATATAATCTGCCCTGAAAAACTATCCATTCTGTCACCTGATGGAGTTTGGGATGCTTGCCACCTTCGCCTCTGGCTTGCTTATTGGGGGACACTTACTTTTCAACAATATTATGTTGATGGCATCACTGTTTTCTGCAGAACTGCTTTTAGATTAAATTAACTAATGGACTACTTGCATTGAGCCTTGTGACGCACATCCTGTTTGAAATATTACGGCTCAGTTGTTTCCAGTTATAGGCCTGTATATTTTCAATGCGCCGTTACCACATAGCTAACTAAATCCCCTCTTAAAACGAGAGTCCTTGATATGATTTTAGACATAAAAAGACATATTCAGAGACAAGAGAAGAGATATTCTGATGTACAGACCTTTCCAAACTCAACGGAACTTTTAATCAAACATAAAATTACAAACAAAATTTCCAACTCTAACTCCTCCTAGAGCTTTAACTCTACAACCTCCAAACTCAGCTCAGACCTTCAGACTGTCCTGACTTAGTGTGCTATATCTTTTCTAACTGATCCGACTAACGGTTTTCCTAAAAATGATGATTAAAACATGGAAAAATCCCATCAATTTAACACTGTGACAAACTTTGACGGGTCATAGCTCAGAGCAAGGATTTCATAGAAACATGTGGGTTACCACAGTTGAAGAGGCTTTGCAGGACCATACCTCGCAATGGGGTGTAAGATGTAGCCCTGGGGTGAAAGAGGTGCCCGAAATTGCCCCATAGACATACTATGATTAAGGGACAGCCAATGTAATAGATTGTCCATGCATGTTTATCCTACTACGGTAAATTGCATAAGGATTTGTATTGAACATGACTTTGCATCACAGTATCATAGAAACATGGGGGTGGACTCATTTTACTCAGGCAACCAATCAGTCTCTCAGGATCATCATGAAGCTATCAAGCCATGCCCTAGCAACCATTTAGAGCACCCTGGCAACCCAAACACAGAGAGGGATATCTTCAAATCCGAATGTCATAGAGATATTGGGGAAGGTTTATATCATTCATACCAGCAAGCAGCCTTTGGGGTATCATCATTGACAGCTGCCAAGCCACTCTAGCAACCAATCAAAGTACCCTAGCAACCGTAAAGCAAGACCTATATCTCTGCATCAGAACATCATATAGACATAAGGGTTTGGCTCTTTTGACTCATGCTGGCAAACAGGATTTCCAACATGCTACATATGCTAGCAGTGAAGTACTAAACATGTTAAAAAAAACCCATCTGATTATTGGATAAAGACAAGTCAAATGTGCTAGCATCATGCTAACAACATGTTAAATCATGTCAAAGCTTCAAACTTCAAGTTTTTAAAACTTGTTTATACATTGTGGTCCAGCTTTCGCATGCCAACTTCAAAGTTTGTCTTGACAACCTTTTTTATTTAGTTTAATAATTGACGATTTTTACAAAGAACAACAACAGCCAAAATGCGAACTTGCTCAACTGACGTCTCAGCATATTATAAGTAGGAACCAATGCACAATAAATACAACAAAACATCACAAAAAAAATTCAAAAAACATTATTAAAACATTAATATCATATTATAGACATTTTTGTTTTTACCGTGTGTATTTGTGAAAATGAATATGTATATGTATAATGTTACTTATGCTATGTCAAAGTAAAGATTCTTTTTAAAGGTGCCCTAGAACTTTTTTTTTTACAAGCTGTAATATAAGTCTAAGGTGTTCCCTGAATGTGTCTGTGAAGTTTCAGCTCAAAATACCCCATAGATTTTTTTTAATTAATTTTTTTAACTGCCTATTTTGGGGCATCATTAGAAATGCTCAGATTCAGGCTGCGGCCCCTTTAAATGCTCACGCTCCTCACCCCCCGGAGCTCGCGCTTGCCTTAAACAGCATAAACAACATTCACACAGCTAATATAACCCTCAAAATGGATCTTTACAAAGTGTTCGTCATGCAGCATGTCTAATCGCGTAAGTATAGTATTTATTTGGATGTTTACATTTGATTCTGAATGAGTTTGATAGTGCTCCGTGGCTAAAGCTAACATTACACACTGTTGGAGAGATTTATAAAGAATGAAGTTGTGTTTATGAATTATACAGACTGCAAGTGTTTAAAAATGAAAATAATGACATGACTCTGATCTCTCTGAATACAGTAAGAAACGATGGTAACTTTAACCACATTTAACAGTACATTAGCAACATGCTAACGAAACATTTAGAAAGACAATTTACAAATATCACTAAAAATATCATGATATCATGGATCATGTCAGTTATTATTGCTCCATCTGCCATTTTTCACTGTTGTCCTTGCTTGCTTACCTAGTCTGATGATTCAGCAGTGCACAGATCCAGACGCTAATACTGGCTGCCCTTGTCTAATGCCTTGAACATGGGCTGGCATATGCAAATATTGGGGGCGTACATATTAATGATCCCGACTGTTACGTAACAGTGTTATGTTGAGATTCGCCTGTTCTTCAGAGGTCTTTTAAAAAAATGAGAAACAATGGTGTTTGAGACTCACTGTATGTCATTTCCATGTACTGAACTCTTGTTATTCAACTATGCCAAGGTAAATTCAATTTTCAATTCTAGGGCACCTTTAATATGCCAATAAAAATACTGTGAGCTGTCAGGGTTATGTCTCGTTTTATGTGTTTGTTTTTGCTTGAGGTTGACTTTGAGCTGGTTTTCACTGTATTCTGTATACATTTCATTCTGGATACATATCATTTTGTTTGAGATGGAAATTTCAATGTTTAAAGTGTTTTGGATCAGCATTGAAATTTTGATGAAAGTCGACAGCACACACGGGTGGAGACAGTGACATTGAACTAACAGTGATTTGTATTTGATGAGCACAAGATCATGCAGGTGTGTATCTCTGCAGAGCACTAGTGGGTGTTTCTCACTCAATGAGGCGTTTTCAACTGCTTTACCCGATTTGCTCTGATCCACCTGGGGCTTGGTTTAGGGGTGAGCCTTCATGATTTTAGCAAGTCTGAAAAGCATCTATTGTAGTTTGAAATTGACCACTGAATGCTTGGTAAACGCCCAATTTGTTTTGTGTCTCAGTAGTCTAATTGATGCTTAATCATTAGAGAGAAAACACAGGTGCATCCTATACAGATGTCTTGTGTTGAACCACCTGACATACTTCCACGACTTCTCTAGGACAGTTTCAAACAATGGTGGATCTACCTTATTATTTCTCTGTTCCTTTGTTTTGCATGCTTGTTATTTGATTTATATTGTTACTGACTGTAATTAGATACATTAAAAATTATTAAAGTGCTTGAATAAAGCATCCATTTTTCTCCATTCTTAAAATGCATATTGCTTTAGTAATATTTATAATAAGAATATTATAGTATTTTGTGGAAGTCAATGGGGACCATCAACTGTCTGGTTAGCAACATTCTTTAAAATATTTTCTTTTGTGTTCAGAAGAAAGAAACTCACACAGGTTTGGAAGTAAATGATGACAGAATTTTCATTTTGTGGTGAACTATATCCCTAAAGAAATTTTCATTGAAAAAACCTAAGCTATTTTATTCTTCAAGATAAAATTGTTACTTGAATGCTACGTATTTTCTCTGAAAATTGATGTTACAAAGTGATGTTGCTTCAGCATCATAATATTGTTTGATCAATGTTACAATGTGATGTTGATATTAAATCACTTTTGCTGAAACACTGAAAATACAACTGAAATGTAATGACAACATGGTAAGACTTTACATTAATGTTCATTAGTTAAACATTAGATAATATATTAACTAACATGAACTAACAATGATCAATACATTTGTTACTGTATTTAATCTTCGTTAACAAATGAAAATACAGCTGTTCATGTTAGTTCACAGTGCATTAACTAATGTTAGCAAGATTTTAATAATGTATTAGTAAATGTTGAAATTAACATTAACAAAGATTAATAAATGCTGTAGAAGTGCAGTTCATTATTAGTTCATGTTAACTAATGAACCTTATTGTAAAGTGTTCCCCTATAAACTATATCTCAGTTCATTTTCCATGAAACTACATAGCATTCAAGTAACAATTTTATATTGAAGAATAAAAGAGTTTAGGTTGTTTCAGTGAAAAATTCTCAATTAAATCACTATTAAATTTGAGGAATGTAACTGATTTCCATTCAGTTTAGCCTGTTTCCACTGAAACACAATCACAAAAAAACATCTTGTGTTTATTGAGAAAGTGACTGGCATCATTTACTCACCCTCAGGTTGTTTCAAACCTGTATGAGTTTCTTTCTTCAGTTAAACACAAGATATTTTAAAGAATGTTGGTAACCAGACAGTTGATGGCCATTGATTTCCATACACCAATAAAATGTTCAAAATGTTCCAATTTCAAACTACAATAGATGCTTTTTAGACTTGCTAAAATCATGAAGGCCCACCCTTAAACCAAGCCCCCAGTGGATTAGAGCAAATTGGGTAAAGCAGTTGAAAAGCCCATGGTGGTTTGAAAACGTCTCATTGATTGGGAAACATCCACTAGTGCTCTGCAGAGTAACACACCTGCATGATCTTGTGCTCATCAAATACAAATCACTGTTAGTTCAACGGCCATGTGCAAAATGATTCA
This sequence comes from Megalobrama amblycephala, assembly GCF_018812025.1. Taxonomy (NCBI): domain Eukaryota; kingdom Metazoa; phylum Chordata; class Actinopteri; order Cypriniformes; family Xenocyprididae; genus Megalobrama; species Megalobrama amblycephala. The sequence continues at coordinate 29,041,793 of NC_063044.1, forward strand.
CCTTTTCGAAGCGCTCAGAACATCACACGCTGGCGACACCTGCTGGTCAAAACTGTGTAAATGCAAAATGGACAACTACTTTCAACTACTTTCTTATTACAGAGATGGCTCTTATACGTTCTTTCATTTATGAATGAATGAATGAATGAATGAATGAATGGTAAATTTAACTATGTTAAATATTTAGTTAATCTTAAACAATAACGCTTTACAGCCCTACTACTTTAAATATAAGTTAGGAATTTTGCATAAACATGTAAATTAGGGTGAAGTCAAAATTGGGACACTTTTTGGTAAACTGTGAATTAAATACAAATAAATCTATTCTACCTACACTTATTATTGTTTTAAACAAATGATCAAGGTCTCTTGTATCTCCAACTATGTTTTTTGAAGGAATATGGGTAGTATTAAAAAACATACAGAGATTAAAAAATGTTAAGAACCATTTTTATTCTATAGCTGTTTTCAGGTAAATTGGGGCAGTGCAATTGGTAAAGTGGGACACATTTTCATGTAGTTTGTTCTTGGATAATACAATTGCTTACATCAGGATATATGCACATCTCTGTGAAAGAAGCTTGCCAGATTTTGTATTGTTTTCTGTTTAATAAGATAGTGCTATTTCATGCATTTCGACTTATTTACGCTGTTAAAGAGTTGCATTGTCATGTTAAACATAGCCAAAGTTAAAAAAAAAAAAACAAAAAAAAAAAGTTGGACGTATGAGTATTTCTGTGCCAAATTCACTCCAGGGTTCGTAAAGGTTTCGGAATGTTTTTTTTTTTTTTTTGTTTTTTTTTTTTGTTTTTTTTGAGTATGGCCCTTAATGGCATAATAAAGGGTGAATTCCTTGTATGCTCAATTCTCCCTGAAGAGTGCACACAAACACATCCACCGGAGCGTGAGCAAGAGCACGCCGATCAACATGCTACGTTCGGGTAACGGAAGTCATCGGCAGCGCTGGGAACAGTGTGGGAACAGGGAACAGTGAAGATTGTTTTTCCAGGGCAGCAACAGAGTTATGCAAATGTGTTTGTTTGTTCGGTGAGGAATGTTTTATAAACAAGGTCCAGTTCGACGTTGGATTTACAGATCGTCTGAAACTGAAAGATGGAGCGGTCACAGTGATAAAAGTGAGTTGGAACCACAGGTGGTCAGTAAAACGGCATCAAATGTCTGTTTTTTTGGCAATTGGCGCACAAGTGCATAATGTAAACAACACAAACATATAGTGAATCAAAAGTTATCCAGGGATAATATGATGATGTTTTGTGTGTGTTTAAATACATTTTGTTTAGCTGAGCACCATAAGTGTCCATTTGTTTATTGTAAAACCACGCTTGTGACTCTTTAGGTCCGCCCACGGCACGCCTCCTGGAGCTCGACTGTCTTTTATAAATCTGATAAAAATAAAGATATGAAGGATGCAATACTACTCTATAGGTACTCAAGATTAACATGAGAGAACAAACTGTGTGTTATGTGATGTCCCCTTTAACATGTGCTTTCTCAGATGTTCCAGCGCTTGAGTAGTATAACCACGCCCACATGACTTATATTTGACCAATCAAATGTTGATATTTAAATTAAGTACTGTTATTACAACATTTCAATACCACCCACAATTATCTCTATTTGTTTTTGAAGAGCACTAAACCAAAGAGTCCCATTTTAGCTGGTGTCCCACTTTTGCTGACTTCACCCTAGTACATACAGTGAATGAAAATTGACACGGAAGTGATTAAAATATGTAATACAAATAAATAAAGGTTAGCATTCATCAGATCTCACACACTTCAGCATTGAGGTCACTTGTTTAAATGAGCACTGACACCCTTTGGTGAAATAATCATGTAAGTTTACCAGCCGCTGCTTTCTCAGATCAGCTTGGGTTGGATTAAAACCATTTTCCGTTGAGTTTGGAAAATTCTTTACACAGAAATAATCAGAATATCTCTTCTCCTGTCTCTGAAAATGTCCAGATTTTTTAAATCTTCTTGCAGACATTCATTTTAAGTGGTGTTTAGTCAACTCGACAACTACAGCACATTAAAAATATACATGACAGGAAATAAATGAGTTTTATCTACTATTTCACAAAACGGAAATGCATCACGAAGCTCAGAGCAAGTAGATTGCTGGGTCAGATTTAAACATGGCCTTGTCCCAACTTTTTTGAGATGTGTTGATGCCATGAAATTTAAAATCAACTTATTTTTCCCTTAAAATTATACATTTTCTCAGTTTAAACATTTGATATATCATCTATGTTGTATTCTGAATAAAATATTGAAATTTGAAACTTCCACATCATTGCATTCTGTTTTTATTCACAATTTGTACAGTGTCCCAACTTTTTTGGAATCGGGTTTGTAAAAAAAAACTTCATAAAACCTGACAAAAGGCTTCTCTACACCTTCATACACACACATATTTTTTATGTACAGTTCATGTCGTTTTAAATAAGATTACTAAAGCAAATAATAATGCCTTCTTTTCACACCATGTGTTCCTGTGACCATGTGGTTCTGACACATGGTCCCGCCTTTAAATGGTGCTTGTTAGTGACTCCCACACCTTACTGAACTGTTCTTTGGTACTTTCTCAGCCCTTCTAATTGGTTGTTATCATTTAAAGAAAAATGTACTAAACATAGGGCTTAAGAAAACTTTCCATTGCCTGAGGGCAACGCTGTGCTGTAGAGGGTTAAATATGTATTTTTTTGCCACTTTTGCATATTTTTTTAAGTAAATATAATGAATTCATAGAATTAATGTGTGGAACTCAAAATTATCAGAGGTAATTACTTCTTAAATGACAAATGCTGGTGTACTAACATTACTAAAATTGTAAGAGATTGTTTATTTGTTTGTTGTTGCTTTTTTTACAATTACTAGATAGATGTCAACAGTTTCTATGGTACAAGAACACACACTCTTCAGGCCCTTGTCCCAGAAAACCCCCAAGATTCTGATGCTGATCTCAGTGATGTTGATGACCCAATAGAGTATCCAAATTATCACCCTGTCCAAGAAGAGAAATGTTCATATATCTAAAAAAAGAAAAATTCTGTTGCACTACCACACTTGATGGCGTGTTTCTTGAATCATAAAACACTGTAGCTGTGGCCCGGAAGTGTTTGGTTCGTGTTGTCAACATGTCAAGAAGACGCTGTTTTCTGCTCTGCGATTCCACTGTTCCCGGGTCCCATCACTAACTCTAAAATTTACCTAAACCCTGCCCCAGGGAACATGCGTCAAAGGGGGTGAGGCCATGTTGGGCTGCTTTAGAGAAGAGGAAGAGTTGTTGTAGTAGAGTGTTGTTAACATGCGGCCATTTTACTCCAGACTGCTTCACAAATGAGGGTAAATTCAATGCTGGATTTGCACAAAAGATTAACATGACGGCACATGCTAGTCGATGAGTTGAATCAACTCCACAGCAACTACATAAATTTATCCACTAAACCGTTCAGAAACATCCAGATGCATTCTATAAGTTGTAACTTCTTCCTGAGTCTCTCCATCAGTGTTCGACTCCGGTTTGAACAATGAAAGGCTGAACACAGTTACTGACAATCCTCATTTTGGCTGCGTGAGATTCTCCAGCTTTGTTGTTGTTGAGCAACTGAAGCTTGAGCTGTTAAAGCTCCGCCCTCTTATGGAAAGGGGGCAGAGGGCAGCAGCTCATTTGCATTTAAAGGGACACTCACAAAATACGGCGTGTTTTTGCTCACACCCAAATAGGGGCAAATTTGACAAGCTATAATAAATGATCTGTGGGGTATTTTGAGCTGAAACTTTACAGACACATTCTGGGAACACCAGAGACTTATATTACATCTTGAAAAAAGGGGCATTATGGGTCCCCTTTAAGAAAAGCAGAGCAGCTGATGTAACAAATATCAGCTTTTACTGGCAGGTGAGTGTCTGTAGGGGGTGCTGTTGCCATATATGTTTGTCTAATAGTTAATTTTCTGCCCAAAACCATATTTTGTTAAATAAACACAAACTCTACATTTCAAAATGCTAAAAACCTTTTTCAACACATACTAACTCTATCAAAACACAGCAAACCTGATTCAAAATCGAGTCGTTCTGTCAAAACACTAGCACTAGTTTCTATCCAATATGTACTTATAGTCAATCAAAGCGCAATGACTGTCAAAATACTAACAGCTGGTATTATGTAAACTGCATTACTTGTCATGTATCAGCTCTACCTGCAGAAAATATGAAATCCATAGTTTTTAAAATTCAGTTTCCTTTTACTGCAGCAAAAGTATAATGCATGTAAGCCATTCTACGTTTGGTTGAGTGTTGAATGTGTGCATTCTTGGCAACAGAAGTGAGTCATTATTTTATAGAACGTGCAGCAGAAAAAAGAAGAAGAAGAAAGTAACAGAATTGCTCAGGGCCGCTACTGGTCAGATGAAAGCAGAACTTCAGTGTCCCCTTTGGTTGAAATCTCTTTCTGGGCGTGGGTGTGTGGTGTTGATGTTGGTCCCATAGAGGGTGGGATGGTGTCCCCTTGGTAGCTTGTGCCCTATGCAGACCACATATTTTGTAAATATGGAACAGTGTTAGTGGAATCATTGTAGTAAAATCATTGTAGTATGAAGCTTTTACTGAAATGAAAACATGAAATTGCTGCCACTGATCAACAACAAATCCAACATACATGGTCTTTTGGTTATTATGGAAGCTTTTTTCCACCACAGAATAAAAAACCATAAAAGGTAATTGTGACTTGTTATCAAAAATATTTTTTATTTTGCAATTGTGAGTTTACATCTCACAATTCTGTCTTTTTTCTCTCAGAATTGTGAGATATAAACTAGGAATTGAGAGAATTCAGAATTCAGAATTGTGAGATAAAAAAAAGTCACAATTACCTTTTTTTTTATTTTCTATTCATGGCAGAAATAAGCTTCCATAGGTTCCACATGTAAGGGGGAAAACCATAGAGATGCACAATCCAGCACACATTCTTCCTCCTCTCCCATACCTCTTCTTCTGCCTTGTCCTGATCCAACTTCTCCTCTCCTCCTTCATCTATTCTTCTCCCTTACCCAGATATTATTTTCTCTCTGCTCCTCTGTGTTGTTCTTCATCCACATTGAACAAATCTGATTCAGAGTCCTATTTTACTGTATGTCCATCTAATGAAAATAAATTCAACACCTGACTATGCCTGACTGAGATTGGAATCTGCTATTTCTCAATATTTAAGTGATCTGCTAATTACAGGTTTTTTCAACTGCTTACACACAAATTCCTCACTTGTCTCACAATTTCTGAAAGCTGACACTCAAACAGCAGAAGCACACAACAGATCTGCAAAACCATACACTAATTCTTGGCCTTTGACTCATTTTTCAATTTCATAAAACACTTTTTGCAAAACACAACACACAATTCTCTATGTAACACACAAAAATCTAACAGGAAGTATCTTGATTTCCTTTTTCAAACACAACCAATCAAAATGCCACACTAATTCATCAGTGCCTCACACTAACTCCTCACATGCGCAAACACTCATTGCTTCACTTATTGTTTATAGCTTTTCTGTTGTCTACTTGCTTCCATATTCATCATTTCTAAACCCTATTGAGGATTTTTTCCTCCACATGGTGCTGGAAAGTGCATGATCTGACACTGACGCTGCCTCCATCCAAGGTCGGATACACAAGAGAGAACAGCATGTGACGTGGATGAAGTATTGTGGCTGGACCCAGCCAGGAGGAGAGATGGAGCCTAGATACACCCAACCATCTCGCCCACCATCAAACACATGCTGGGTTTCCATGTTCTATGGGGACATTCCATAGGCATAATGGTTTTTATACTATACAAACTGTATATTCTATCCCCCCTACACTAACCTTACCAGTAGACCTACCCATGACAGAAAACATTCTGCTATTTTAGATGTTCAGAAAACATAATTCTGTATGATTTATGTATAAGCTTGTTTTCTCATGGGGACTTTAAAAATGTCCCCACAAAGTCAAAATGCACTGGTATTACTTTACCTGCGGGGACATTTGGTCCCCTACAAGGACACACATACACACCGTTCCTTTGGAATATTCACCTTTTTCAAAATTATGCTAGTTTTTTTGGTTGCTAGTTTTTTTGCTTACTGTAAAAAATAAATAAATAAATAAATAAATTCAATCTTGCTTTCATGCTTACCATGAATTTTTCAACACCTCTCTGCCAATTACTTTCAATTTTGTACAGAAATGTACATAGTAACTTATGAAAGAAGAGCTTTAGGTTTTGAATAACTTATGCTAGTTTTTTTGGTTGCTAGTTTTTTGCTTACCGTAAAAAATAAATAAATAAATAAATTCAATCTTGCTTTCATGCTTACCATGAATTTTTCAACACCTCTCTGCCAATTACTTTCAATTTTGTACAGAAATGTACATAGCAACTTATGAAAGAAGAGCTTTAGGTTTTGAATAACTGTGTGTATATTATATATCCAAAAATAGAATATTTTGGCAAATGTGTTTGCGAAGTAAAACAAATGTTTGCTTTTGAGATGTGTTTGTAATATTTTGAATACAGTGTTTCATTTTGCAAGAGATGTGGGGCATTTTGCATTTTGTGTGTGCAATTCTTGGATTTGTGTGTAAAGTTTTGAAAAAAAGAGACAAAGTTTTGATAATGTGTGTACACAGTTGAAAAAAAAACTGTAAAAATGCTTATCAATTGTTTCAGTATTTGTTTTACATTTTTTCCAGTACTTTTCCAGTACTGCCGTTGTTGTAAAAGTGTAAGTTTTATCCTATATTTAAAGATTGGAACATTGGGTCTTAATTTCTGACATGCTGTGTTTAAGCATTTGCAAATAAGATGAGAAAGATACATGATTTTGGTATGAGGTAAGCTTATGTGAAAAGAAAATGTAAGCATTTTAGAAATGTGTTAATTGACTGCATTTTGTGTGAAAACGACATGAATTGTGTTAATGGTATGGCCACAACAGATGGATTTTCTGCTAAATGTGTTTAGAGTTTTGAAAATGTGACTACAGATTGGACAAAAGTATGTTAGCAATTTAAAAAAAAACTGTAATGTTATACAAACCCGATTCCAAAAAAGTTGGGACACTGTACAAATTGTGAATAAAAACAGAATGCAATGATGTGGAAGTTTCAAATTTCAATATTTTATTCAGAATACAACATAGATGACATATCAAATGTTTAAACTGAGAAAATGTATCATTTTAAGGGAAAAATAAGTTGATTTTAAATTTCATGGCATCAACACATCTCAAAAAAATTGGGACACGGCCATGTTTACCACTGTGTGGCATCCCCTCTTCTTTTTATAACAGTCTGCAAATGTCTGGGGACTGAGGAGACAAGTTGCTCAAGTTTAGGAATAGGAATGTTGTCCCATTCTTGTCTAATACAGGCTTCTAGTTGCTCAACTGTCTTAGGTCTTCTTTGTTGCATCTTCCTCTATATGATGCGCCAAATGTTTTCTATGGGTGAAAGATCTGGACTGCAGGCTGGCCATTTCAGTACCCGGATCCTTCTTCTACGCAGCCATGATGTTGTAATTGATGCAGTATGTGATCTAGCGTTGTCATGTTGGAAAATGCAAGGTCTTCCCTGAAAGAGACGATGTCTGGATGGGAGCATATGTTGTTCTAGAACTTGGATATACCTTTCAGCATTGATGGTGCCTTTCCAGATGTGTAAGCTGCCCATGCCACACGCACTCATGCAACCCCATACCATCAGAGATGCAGGCTTCTGAACTGAGCGCTGATAACAACTTGTGTTGTCCTTATCCTCTTTAGTCCAGATGACATGGCATCCCAGTTTTCCAAAAAGAACTTCAAATTTTGATTCGTCTGACCACAGAACAGTTTTCCACTTTGCCACAGTCCATTTTAAATGAGCCTTGGCCCAGAGAAAACGCCTGCGCTTCTGGATCATGTTTAGATATGGCTTCTTTTTTGACATATAGAGTTTTAGCCACCAACGGCGAATGGCACGGTGGATTGTGTTCACCGACAATGTTTTCTGGAAGTATTCCTGAGTCCATGTTGTGATTTCCATTACAGTAGCATTCCTGTATGTGATGCAGTGCCGTCTAAGGGCCCGAAGATCACGGGCATCCAGTATGGTTTTCCGGCCTTGACCCTTACGCACAGAGATTGTTCCAGATTCTCTGAATCTTTGGATGATATTATGCACTGTAGATGATGATAACTTCAAACTCTTTGCAATTTTTCTCTGAGAAACTCCTTTCTGATATTGCTCCACTATTTTTCACGGCAGCATGGGGGAATTGTTGATCCTCTGCCCTTCTGACTTCTGAGAGACACTGCCACTCTGAGAGTGGCACTGCCACTCTTTTTATACCCAATCATGTTGCCAATTGACCTAATAAGTTGCTAATTGGTCCTCCAGCTGTTCCTTGTATGTACATTTAACTTTTCCAGCCTCTTATTGCTACCTGTCCCAACTTTGTTGGAATGTGTAGCTCTCATGAAATCCAAAATGAGCCAATATTTGGCATGACATTTCAAAATGTCTCACTTTCAACATTATGTCATTATGTTTTTGATATGTTATCTATATTCTATTGTGAATAAAATATATGTTTATGAGATTTATAAATTATTGCATTCCTTTTTTATTCACAATTTGTACAGTGTCCCAACTTTTTTGGAATCGGGTTTGTATATATACTGCATACACACAAACAAAAATACTTGGAGAAAGAAATGAAAGAGAGGATTTTTGTGTGGGTTGTGAAGGAAAATTTAATTACATTTGAAGTGAAACTAAATGAGTTAACTATGGTTCTCCTCTTCTAGGCCTCCACAGAGGATGTGCAAAAGGTCAATAACCTGAAAGCAAACAGGAAGAAGATTTGTTCTCAAGTAAACAGCAAATACAAAACCATACTGTATAAATTAACTGTGCTACTTGTCAAATGGATACATTTAGTGCTTATAAATAAGGCAAGCATCACTACAACTATTGCTCATACTTAGGGATTTCAACAAAATATTAGTATTAAACTTTGGGGTCCATCATTTGTGCTATTGATATGAATTATATCTCAAATAAAAATAGTTTTCTAAGTCCTTACGATGGTTAATTGACTTGTAGTGGTGTGTTTGAGGCATACACTAACCCCCTCTGGCACGTCTATGCCAAAAAACAGCACTTGCAAGTTGAGCTTCGCCGAACCGACACAATCTCGCCTCATGTTCACGTTCAAGCGAGAGTGACAAAATGCTGTACGGTAATTCAAAAACAATGTATATATTATGACTTCATAAGGCGATTTCGAAAATTACCAACTTCCATCGAGATTTCTTGTACTGTATTTGCAAAACTACTGCGCTGGTGAGCGTTGTAGTCGTTGTAGTCCAGAGCTGCGCTTGGAGTATTTATGACAGTGTGATTCACTGAAGGAACTTGTAGAGGGAGCTTCGCAAATCTTTTGGAAGCGATGCTAATATTGTTCTGATCAATTAGACTTACAAACTGCACCTGACAGACAATAAAAGAGGCACAAAGTATCTCACAGATTACAAGTGACAAGTCATATTTACAGACCAGAACATCATAGAGACAAGCAACCACACAGAACACCCTAGAAATAACCAAGAACACCATAGAAACCACTGAAAACCAACCAAACACCACATAGAAATGGCCTAACATCCTACCATAGATCCAGCAACATAACAAGTACCACTTCATAAGAACCTAGTTACTGTGCTTGTTCACATCAGCAACTGTGACAATATGTACTTAGTAAATTGTGAAAGATGCATCAAAACATCATAATCTGGGGTCACTACAGAGAGCGTCATCATGTTTAGTGTGTTTGTCATGCATTCATCTGCTTTCAGACATCACACCTACACAGTGTAAAGCGGTGATACATGCCATTTTGGTCTTGTGGTTTTCTTGGAGGAAGAGGTGGCTCTTGGGTAGTTCCTGGTTAAAATTAAACGCTATATAAGCACTCAAGTTGAAAGTAGAGATGAAAGTGCATGAGGAACAAAGAGGAAAGAGAACGCACTGACAGAACACTGTGTACTGATTATTTATCACTGATTGTGTCGCATTTACTTTATCACCATCAACAAGCAACCATTACTGTTGCATAATATTTTGTTGAAAGGGGCCTGTATTTATTAAAACCAATTCACAGCAAAGTCTTACCAAGTTAAAAAGTTATAATAAAATTTTTTTTTGATGCAGAAATAATAAACACAATAATACACAAAGTTTATAAACTACATTTTATTTGTTACTACTAATGTTATTCAGCTATTAATATTAATACACAACTTTTCTTACCATACTCAATCTGCTGTAAATAAAGTAGGCGTCATGAATGTCACAGTCATGGAATTCAGTATAAAATCAGCCAATCACAGCGATGTGTAGGCACTGCCTCCTCTTACATGACTTTTCAGTATTTCACCATTACAGGTTTCATTGTAATCTGACCTTTCAAAATGGAAAATTATGTGCATATATTTTGCATTTTATAATAATCATAATAATAATAATAAATTATACTCAAATCACTACTTAAAGTGCTGTAAACACATTACAAAAACAACAATAATATATAATATACTATACACTATAATAATAACAATGAGAAGATACTGTGTTTTGAGCAGATTCCTAGTGGAAGCAGGTAATGAATTCCATAACTCGCACAGCTTCTTGGGGCTTATTGCTTTAATGTAAAGTGAGGCAAATTCAGTAAGTTAAAATAAGAATTTTGAAATCAATACATTGTAGAATGTTAAATAAAAAAAAACATACCCAAATTAAAGGGGTCAAGAACTGAGAAATCAAAATTATTTTGACATATACAGTAAGAGATCATTGTATAAAAACATCTTTAAGTTTTAGAACTCAAAACTTTCTCATTAGTCTCAAAACAGCTTATGAAGCCAATCTGACAAAATGACAGGAATGTTGCACTTTATTATGGGATAGTGTGTGGTTAAACACTTCCTCCACAGAAGATCAACGCTTGATTCTACATCACTGCCTGTTTAGCCCCGCCCACCAATTCGCGCATGTAGTAGGTAAATAACAAGAGAGGCAAACGCAGGTCTACGTAGAAACCAAAAAAATAAAGACGGCTCTGAAATCAACAAGATGCTGTGCAGTGCCAAGTTATGGAAAAAAAAAAACTCATCCCAAAACTGATCCCAACATTAGAAAAGACTGGATGAACTTTATTTTTAATGAAGTTCCAGACCGCGTCAGTAAAAATCACAGCAGTGGTTGTTTGCAATGAACAGCCTGGTCTCATCGTTGATACGTAGGTATTAATACGTAACTTTCAAAGACACAAAACGTACATTTTTGTACGTTTAGAAAGGTGCTGAAACTTACAGTATTGATGTATTTATAGCACTAAAACATAAAAATACTTTTTCAGCAAAAAATACGTAAAATATTTATGAATCTTATTGTTATAAAGCAGAGAAGTCTCACAGCAGACACACGCCTTAAAACAGAGCGTTCAAATCAGAGGGCTAAAATCAGAGTAGAAAATGGCCATTTATTTCTAATTTAGGGAAACCTTTTATGTAAAAATCATATCAACATTATAAGTGCACCTGCAGGAAACATTATAAAACAATAATACAAAAATGCAGTTCATGACCTCTTTAAAGGCTATATGTAAGAAACAATATAGAAAAACTGTGACACTATATTTTACAGTGAATATATTTGTTTCTGACGATTTATCCTGTGTGCTTCCTCCACGTCTGCAATCACATTCTCTATTAGATATTCATGTTATCTTACGCTGGAAAATTTCCCACAAGTGTGGGGTTGTTTTATAAATACCAAAAATCCCTTTTCTGTCTGATACCACCAAACATCTTACCACGGGAATAAGCAATTTCTCAGCACTCATTCTCTCGCTGTCAGCAGTGTGTAGGACAAGAGCAGAATAAGAGGAACAGCTGTGGGTTTCAGTAGTCCAAGATAAACATTAGCACAACTGGACTGATCTAGGAGACTTGGAACGGGCAGCAATACAGTTTGGGCTCAGGAATTGTTTTTATTATTAATTTATATATTCATTTGAATCAAAATAATGCTTTTATTCAGCACAAACACAATGACTTTAAAGTTGTTATAAAAAATTTTTTTTTAAATAAATGCTATTATTGATGAATAAATCCTGAAAATAAAACTATAAAGCAGCTGAGCTGTTTTCAACATTGATGAAATTAAGAAATTCCCCACAACAATTGTCTTGACACATTGTGGGGTTTAAAGCCTTTAACAGGAGGTGAGAACCCAATTTTATATTATTTCACACTCTAATCTAGTGATGAAAAATGCAACACCTCTGCAGAGTGTCCATACTGTAAAACAATGAGAGATGTAGGCATCTATTTTGAAATGTTTCAGACCTGCTCCATCTGTTGTAATTTCCTGTTCATATCCTGTTCTGCCTGTGTACTTTATGCTGGTGTCTAACATAAGATAAGCCTATACAGAGAAAGCAGAACAGAGAAGAACTGAACCTTTCCTCATGCATATTTTCTATCAATCATGAAATAAATCATCAACAAAGCAGCACAATGTTCAAATAAAATAACATTTTAGATTTCTAGATTTGCAAAAAAATGAAAACAATGTGTGCTGTCACGATGCTAGTGTGAGGTTTATTTTTGTAGGATTATTTTGTGTTTACGTAAATTGAGTAATTTGGTTAGTGTTTATGGGGTACTTCTGTCACATTATTGATATGGATGGGGAACTGGCGCGCTGACTATGTACGGGAGAAGACGGAGCAAGCTGTAACTCATGGTGCTCCTAACAGCATGAGCTACGACAAAAGTCAGTAAAGCTTCATCTCTCCGTGTTTGCCTCTATTATCCATATTATTATCTACGAAAGACAGAAGTTCCCTTTCGAGGAAACACTTTGGGTAACGGCTTCAGCGTGACAGCTCCTGAAGCATGTGTGCAAGTGTAACGGAGGCCAACTAGTAGTCGTTGTGCGAGTAAACCTCACTCCTCTGATCTCAAGAGATGCTCTTGCGACTGACGCTAGGGGTTGCAGCCTTTAGCCTCCTTGTTAGAGCGTCCGACTCCTATGCCGGAGACCCAAGTTCAAGGCCCTCGCAGATCGGGGCGAGTAGGACCTGGGTGAGGGGTTACACAACTAGTCCAATTCTGATTGTGATGTGACGTGACGTGACGTGTGACGGCGTAACGTGGAAGCTACAGAGGGAGCCAGCAACACAACAACATCAGCTTTCTGCTCTTCAGCAAGCGCTCTATCTGTATCACTCTATGTGTCTGATGGGGAGTTTGAGACGGCTTCAGCTCTTTTTCAGCTCTCAAACGCTAGCTACAGCGCTCAGACTCAGGATACAAAAGCCTGCTCTGCAGCTTCTTCCTCCTTGAGTGAGTGCTTGATGTTGGGTTTGGTTCTCAGCATCAAAGCAAGTGAGTTGTATGACTCGCCAGCCCACTCACCTCAGTATGAGGAGCTTGTGGAGGTTATTACCCACGCAATGGTGAAATTAAACATTGACTGGCCCGCCAAGAAGTGGGAAGCACAAAAAAAGAGTAAGCTTGATGAGACCTCCAACGTCAAGCCTTACTGTTCTTTCTCTGAGAAAGCCGTATTCATCTCATGTTTTGAGCCCCACAGTGCATAACTATATCATCGTAGGGTTCAAGGTGTACTTCTAAAGTGTAAAGTGTACTCCTAAGTCAGAATAATCATAATTACGAGTTGACAACTTGTTGAACTGTTCATATCATAGAGGAAACCATCAACCTGTAAAAACCAAAAGAAGAGAGTAAACACCACCAATACAAATGGGCAAAACTGTACAGACATCAACAATCACTTCAGAGCATCACAGATTCAATTTGTTTGGGAAAATGTCTCCAAGGACGGAAGCCTCTTCTGAGAAAGGCCAATGTTATATCAAAAGATCACATGACAAAAGATTTGACATAAAAAAAATAAATAAGTAAACATTTGTAACAAAATACACAACATGACAACAAAATATGTACACAACATGATCCATTTGACACTCTATGGGCGAAAAAAAGTGTGTGAACAGGGTAACCACAAGCTGAGAACACATAATCAGCAGTGAAAAAGTGGCTAATTACTCTACTTGTGTTGGGTTACCGTTCTGTGGGCCGAATGAAAATGTTCATTTATCAAAAATAAAACAATGTCTTGTTATCTGTTCATCATCCTAATAAAATAGAATCACATTGGTGATTGATTTGGAATGTTCTACATAAGCCTAGTTTTCACTAAAATTACCCGGAACAATTTGTCCCAGGTACTTTTTTCCCCCAGACCTGCTGATGTCTGCATTTCCGTCACGGTCTAAAGTACCATGAATAAATGTAGGACTGTGTGCGACTTTCCAGTTCCCACTGGATTTCGTCCTCTGTGTACAAGCTTAATAAAGCCTGAACCTCGTCGTTGGTCCATTGTATTTTTAAACTTCATTTTTGATTTGAATAGCAAACAACTCTTGCTGCACTCATTGCAACAGACTTTTAAAAATGGTGGTTGAAATAAAATGCTGTGTGGAGTCAACCAATCAAAATGCTGCATGAACTCAACCAGTCAGCATGTTCAGTGCCAAAGTCCCACCCCCGAAAGTTCATGAACTTTGAAAAAGTACTACCTCATGAGCAGGGACTTTCTGAATACAACAGATCGTGACATTATCATGTGACCCTTGGCAGGTCCATGTTATGAAGGAGGTTGAGAGTCTATATGAACAGAGAGTCTGGACCAGTGAAGGAAAAGACCACCAGGGTGTTTGTTTATCAATCCCATAATACATAGCTCATCACAGTGTGTTATATGGGATTGTCTTCATAAGGAATGTATGCAGTGCTGCCTTGAAGTATCATAGTAATGAGGTATCATACCATTATCTTTTTCCTTTTGAAACAGACTGTTTTCAGGTAGAAATACAACATCAAATGTATGATGTAAAAAGAAAGCTGTTCCACAATGCCTGTAAAGCTGCGATATCAATGAATCAATCACCAGATCACAGCAACACCAACACTATACAAATGGATCTTGTTGTTGAGGGGTCTGGGACAGTACTTGTTGATTTGTCCAATTCAATAATCTGGCCCAAAGGAACACAGCTAGAAGACATTGTTTGAGCAAATAACTTTGGACAATGTCAGCGCAATGTGACTTTAAATCTGTCACTCAACATTCCCATAGGAAGCTCTGCTATGAATACAGGCTAAAGGTTATTTTCCAGCCATAGCATTTTTAGGGAGGAACATAAGAGTATTGTTAACCCAAAATAATACCAAAAACATTTATGCGTTAGAAACTGGTTGATGAAACATCAACTCTGAAAGCAGAACACTCTTGAAGAACAACTCTCTGACACCTTCATGGCAACTCGAAAACAGGAAGTAACAAGTACAAATGCACACATGTATCATCAGTGTTAACCAGCATATGGTTTCAGGATTATTCATTTATAAATAAATAAATGTAACACTTTATTTTAGTGTCTTTGTTGCAACTGTCCTAACCCTATGGTACTTAATACTTAAATGTATTACACTGTAACAAAACAACATTTAAAAAAAAAAAAACATAAATAAGCCACATTTGTTGTGCCCATTATTTTTTTAGATACTCTTTAACATCAATAAGCATTAATGAACCTGTGTTTCACCCTCTGAAGAACAGGTTATTAGAAATGAAAGATCTAGCGTAAGTTCTACCAGGAAGACTCAATGTTACGTCACCCAGTAGTTTAGATCTAATCTATCATTATCTTACACTTGGAGTATAAAAGGTCAATACTTACACATGTCTGAGTTTGCAGATGTTGACGCCAGCCTTCACCTCCATCCTCCCCACCACCACCAGGATGGTCCCTGTCCATACCTCCCAAGGGGTCGGCTACGCCCCTGCCTTCATCTTCAGGCAGGAAATGCAGAGTCCGCAACCCTTTAGGATGTGAGCTATGGACGGGGCCTACGCCCAAGAACTTTCTTACAATATTTTGCTTTCTGATTGTTAATAAATATCATTATTACGTTATCTTGCTTCTCAGGTCTTTCTGGTCGAACTTCAAAGGGTTCATTTAAGTAATATGTACACATTTAAAACATATAGAATCTTTTTTTGGCACAGATTGTTCTTTAATATTCTGTCAAGAACCCTATATATAGAATCCCACGGTGCTGTTTTGCAGCTTTACCTGAATGCTGTATGTGTCATATTAACAATATTATTAATTGAATCGGGGTCCAGCGAAACACACTGAAAAAAGAAAAAGGAAAGAGAAAGAAAGACAGTAGCATTTTTTATGCTTCTTATAGGGTTAGTTCACCCAGAAGTTAAGTAATAAGTAAAGTTTCTTGAAAGTGAATCTGTTCTCAGAATCTTTTCTATTTCCTTAAAGGGTTAGTTCACTTAAAAAAGGAAATTCTGTCATCATTTACTCACCCTCATGTCATTCCAAACTCGTAAGACTTTTGTTCATCTTCGGAACACAAATGAACATCTTTTTACTGATATCTGAGTGCTTTCTGTCCACTGACAACCTATGCAACTACCACTTTCAAGCCTCAGAAATGTACTAAAGATATTGTTAAAGAAAATCAGTGTTAACCTCAATTTTATGAAGCGATGCGAGTGCTTTATTTACACATGAAAAAAACAATTTACAACTTTATTTACAAAATATTAATCTCTAATGGGCGTTCACAAGAGCACCATGATGCATGCATGTTTTGATGTGAGAGCAGACGTTAGCAGGGTTAAAAGCACTTGCATCACTTCATAAAACTGAGGTTAAACCGCTTGAGTCACATGGAGTACTTCAGTGATGTCTTTACTACCTTTCTGGGCCTTAAAATGGTAGTTGTGTGGTTGTCAGTGGAGAGACAGAAATCTCTCAGATTTCATCAAAAATATCTTCATTTGTGTTCCGAAGAGTAACAAAGTTTTATGGGTTTGAAACGACATGAGGATGAGTAATTAATGACAGGATTTTCATTTTTGGGAGAACAAACCCTTTAAATGAAATAGAAAAGATTTTTGAGAAAAGATTAACATCCAAGAAACTTTACTCAACATTGCATTTAGCATAAATTTAAACTATGTTTTCATTTAATTGTAATTAACATGCATTAAAGGTGCTAAAGAGGATGTTTTGTTTTATACATTTTTGCAATAGTACTTGAAACTGTCTTTACTAACTGAAAAAAGATTATTTATTAGGTGCACTGAAAGTAATAATATTAATATACATCATCTGTGCACGAGGTAGGGCCTTAAAAACATCAGCCAATCGTTTACACAATCATCGCGTAAACGATTGGCCCTCTGGCTTGTCAATCACTGCCGTGACGTTCCTTGTGAGAGACGTGCGCGGCTGCGCGCTCCAGTAACTTTCCACACTCCACAGGCGCCGCATGCAATGTTTTTGTCAGGAGACAGGAGTAACAACTGCAGATTATGAGTTACCTGCGGTGAGTCCGACATAATGAATCCACTAACACGATACAGCAAATGCCGGTGGTAAACACTCGTGTTCCAATACTCGTGCACGAGTTTTGGGAGGCGTTCCCTCGAAATGAGCTGTGAAGGATGGGGGTTGTTCTTACGCATGCACTCATTTCAAAAACTCACTAAGTCTTTGGTTTCTCAGTCGACGAAAAGATCCTCTTTAGCACCTTTAAATGTCTGAAAACCTTCAATTTGCACTCAAGTATATTCTTTTAAACTTAAAATTTTTGCTGAAGTGTACTTCTTTTTCACAAGGGCAGGCTAAATCATGTATGTTAAAGAGCCTTGCACACATTAAATAATGTAACAGTTTACACACTGACACCATGTAGCCTATTTTCAATTTGTTGTACATTAGCTGCCAACTTTTCCCCGCCTCCCTCCCTCTCAGTGTCAGCAAGAGCAGGGGCTGGACCGCACTGACAAAACTCTTACACACACTGCAGGCTTTTTCAGCATTTAGAGTCAGCGAGAAAGACACAAGACAGTCTGAGAAGCAAGATTGAGAAAAAAAAGCCATTCAAATGTTTTTTTCTAGATGGTGATAGAAAAGTGAGAAGTCTAGCCTTGCTTGGAAACAGAAGGTAGTTGGAGAGGCGCCTGAAGAGAGACAACTTTTGAAGAGAATTTTCTTGAATGGAATTGCTCACGATTAAAGCATAAGCTGTTTTCAATATTTATTTTTCAATTTGCAAGTCTCTTTCACTCTTTGACCATGAGGCACATCTATCTGCTGAGTCTGGGTGAGTCACACTTCAGATGTTTTTAGGATTGAAGTTTCCACTGATGAATGTAGAGACAGATGTTTGTATGGAGCCACTGTGGTTTTGCTAACTCAAATGTTGCCCTGCCAACCACTGCGTAATTGTTGCTGTTTTAAAAATAGAGAAACAGCAAATGGCCAATGAGAGGAAACTGCCACAGATAGGAAAATCTGATGTCACAATGGGGTAGTTTTTGTGAGAATCAGGGTTCAGAAGCTCTAGTTATCTGGAAAGCACCAGCTGAATGTGAGTGACGAATGGAGAAGAAACAGACGGTTCTGCTCCTGTTCTCATAGTCTTAAGACATTCAAGTGTTTGGAAAAGAACCGTGAAGTAAAGTATCAACTGTAGATCTGGTTATTAAATGATTTTGGGCCAGTTATTGTTGTGAAACAAGGACTGCTATGTATTCAAACACTGTCCTCATGAACCTTCAAAGACAATGAAATAGTAAAATCATGATATACTTTGTGAGTTCAGTCTGGGATGTTGTGGGACAACAATAAGTGAAACTGAGCATTGTTTAGCTCAAAGTTAAAGGGTTAATTCAGCCAAATATGACAATTCTGTCATTATTTACTCACCTTTACTCAAAAAAAGTTAAATGGTGTTATAGAACCAAAGAGTTCTTGACTCAATTTTAAAATACCCTTTATGGTTCTATATAAGGAGAAATGTCTCAAATATTTACCATGTTATTTAATTTTTTTTTCTATTGATAAAGTTGGTTTACAGGCTAATTAATTCATAAAATTTCATTTCAAATAAATTAAAACAAAATGAATCAATTAAAATTAAATCCATAAAATGATCCCATGATTGAAACCCCTAAAAGGTTCTATATATGAAGCACCGGACAAAACCCTTTAAGCTTCTACCGTATATAAGAATGTTTTAACCTGTATGATTTCTGTGGAGCACAAATAAAGATATTAACAAACCATTTTGATGGCCAATGACAAAAACACTGAGACGTTTCTCAAAATATCTTCTTTGTGTTCCACAAAGTACTAGTTTTTGGGTGAACTATCCCTTTAAAGCTTGAAGTTGCGTGGCTTTGATTTTGACAATGGAAAAATGTTGGCGGAAACTGAATTAGGACAGGAAATCCAAGGTGTTTTCATATGTCCACACAGCTGAGGGGCCCAGGAAGATGGGATGGTGACATTAAACCAAGGGCAAACTATGAAGAGGGGAAAAAATGTTACATAAACCTTACTAAAGAATAAGAACAAAATCATAATATACAGTAATTGTTTGTCTGGTGCTTACAATAATGAGCAAGACCACACCTTAGGTAATGATGGAGTCACCATTGTAAAAAGTGTTACACCACTTTTTAAGAGTCTCTTGGGTGACCCTGCCTGTGGTCAGAGCATGTGACAGTGTGTCGTCTGAGCGCTGGTTCTGTAAGTTAAATCTGTTAGTTACAGTCGTGCACAGAGCCTCACCCAGAGCACTCATACTTCCTGAATGGCCATCATGAACAATGAGTGGATATAACATTAGATTCATAGAATTATTCTTTTCTTTGATGGTTCTTCCAACGTTGTCTACTCAGATGTTATTCCTAAGTGTCAATTTAGCCATTATGGGGGATAAATCAAGTTGATTTTGGAAGCCTGTCTTAGGATGGGCTCAGTTTGACATGCATGACACTTAAATGTCTACGTCATGGATGACACACATGCAGTTTACATACAGGGATGTCCAATATTCTGAGGCCACTAGTGAAAATGCTTATACTTTCTATTAAACACGAACATTTTAATTGCATAACTTCTTAAAAGTAAAAAAAAACTGAATTGAAAATGAACAAGAATTTCAGAATTTCTTTTGGCATTTGGTTCTGTTTATTTGCAAGTTGTTGTATAAAAAGTCCCATATTTTCAACATAGTCTCAGACCTTTGGACCCACTATATGTGCTTCAAGCTAAACACCAAAGACACTAAACTTGCAGTAACAGACTCTTTATTTTTGCCTATAGGTATTTTATTGACACTGACAGAGAGCACAGCGATTGACTGCCGTGAGGGATATATAAGATTTAGGGGGACGTGTACAGGTATGAATAAAAAGACAAACATGATACTTTTGTTGATACAGTTGAATATTATTGAATAGCTGGAAATTAAACATAGCTGGAAATTATACTGCAGATAGGACACATTTATGCACTGAATCAGCACTCAATAATTGTAATAAAAATAAAGACAAAAGTGCTATCGTTATTCATACTGTTTTTGTCATTGCTATAGATGAAGATGAGTGTAAGTTTGAAAAACCCATTTGTGGAGAAAATGCAAGATGCTTCAACACAAATGGCAGTTACTACTGTCTGTGTCAAGAAGGGTTCAAACCAACTCACAATTTCACACTAAATGATTCAATTACATGCCAAGGTAAAGAGAGCTTGATATGATACATCTCATATGACCTCTGTGCAGCAGAAACAACATCTGAATCTCTGTTCATCTCATTTCAGACATTAATGAATGTGTGGATCAAAGAATTGATTGTGGTCCTAATGCAAAATGTAACAATACTGTTGGAAGTTATTTCTGCACATGTGAAACTGGCTACACTTCCAGCAATGGGAAAGAGATATTTATTGCTGGACAAGGAATTCAATGTATTGGTAAGACACTATTAGAGCTATTAGACATTTTGTGGTCATCAATTTTGCAACTTTGCTTTTGGTCTAATGTGAGAGTTTTCAAATGACGTGCTTTTGTTTACTGTCTGTCTCTAAATTACAGACAGAGATGAATGCGCCGATCCCAGTATTTGTGGAATAAATGCAACATGTCATAACACCCCCGGTAATTTCAACTGCATCTGTGCTGCGGGCTTCAGCCTGAAGTCAGGAGAAACTAACTTCACTGATCTACATGAATCCTGCATGAGTAGGTCCTTTAAAACTGTAAAGTTTTGACATTGATATTTGAGTTTATTTTTTAGAAATGTAAGATCCTTCTCCAACATGTTGTTTTCATGTTGTTGAAGGTGTTTGTGACATTGATAAATCCATCTGTGGAGAAGGAGGAGTCTGCCATAACAGCAAAGACGGCCATGAATGTGTCTGCAGGTCAGGATTCACCAACTATGGTCACAAACAAATGAAGTGCACAGGTTAGTGTTAAATGTGGATAATTTTGGTTCCTATTTCACACACATTTTCATTATTAAAAATAAAATAATTTATATTCACCTTTCAGATTTCACTTTCAAAATATTCATTCTGTTTAAAAATACAACCTATAAAATTCGACTAGCAACTTTCAGTCCATTTTATTTCGCTTTACAAATTTGTTTCCACAAACTCAGTGGTTCAAATTCAGCAGAAAATTCAACATTTCACATCCGGGAACTGCAGGAAAAGCAGTAGAGTGATCATTATCACATGAGTGTTCATGAAGTGCATGATCTCCATCTGCTGTTAGTCTTCTTCACCAGCAGGTGCCGCTAGCGGCTGTTTATGAAGACCAGAGCAACCATTAGAAACAGGTCATTCATTCTTCAAAACGGATTTGCTGAAATGGAGCAAGCGGTAAGTGAATGTGTGATGATTATCAGGGCCAGTATAAATGCAGAAAAGCTGATAAAGACACAAAAGCTGCATTTAGCTATGTTTAATTCAGTGTCTTTATGGTTACTTTTCCTGTGTAGGCTACATGTAAGCAGCTTTCTCTCCAGTGAACGAGATTATAACGTTATTGCCCGATGCTGGTGTACAGATATGAGTCAAATGTCCATTGGGCTTTGAATGGGGGCGTATCAACCGATGAGACCTCAATTGTAGACACAACCAATAGAGCTACAGAGTAAGTCTATGTTGAGCGACGCATAGTTGTCAACAGAACTCTTCTTAGCGACCATCGGGGCCAGCTGATAAATCAAACTTTTGCCGAATCCCGTAGGAAGGACGGCAAAGACATCTTTCCTCGACAAATGCCTTGATCGCGGTCCTCCAAATGTTCCTCTTTTAAAATTAATGCGCTGTCGATATCTTCTATAACGGACGCGATGGCGGAATCTACACATCTCAGTTCTTCAACAGCCATCATTGTTGTAAACTAATTGACCTTTCGCAAGACTCGCCCCCTTAGTTACTGTTGCTTTGTCCGACAAGCCGTGGCGCTGTCACGCCACACAGAGTGGAAAATACATCGCGGAGCAAAGCGGAAACTGACAACACATCGACAGACGAGACAGAGCTGGTTACTTATGATATTAAACAAAGTCCCAGCTTTCAAACTGTGTAGTTATTTAAAAAATTCAAACAATAAAAACCGTTTTGTGGCTCTTTAATGGGTTGTGACCATGATCGTGACAGATTGCTGTAGCGCCTCAGCTCAAGCGGCTCGTTAACCGATCATCTCTTCCTACTAGTCCATTTATAGCATCAAATAAACATGAATGAACATGAGAATGAATGTTGTTTCAAACGCGGAAAGACGTCAGTATTCACAATTTTTCAAGTTGTACTCCACCGATGTTAATCTTCTAACTCCTGACTGCTTTGACGGACAAAATGGCGGATGCGGCGTTCAGATTGGTTAGATCGCTTGTCATCAAACTCCCCAAGCGTTCTCTGATGACGTGGGTGGTTACGTAACCGCAGATAGCCTGTCCATCATCGATTAAAGCCCGCCCTGGCAATTTGATTGGCTCGGCCTTCTGGGAGCCGAGCATAATTACTCCACAATGGATCGAGTCCAGACCGAACTTCCCGTCCAAAAAATGTTGTGGGCGGGGTTCGGGCTGGCACCCAGGCTAGCCTGATGCTGGTGTATAGATCAAATGTTAAATCTGCAGGTAGACACATATTTCTCTCTGTTGTTTAGTTTCCTTAACTTTATATCGCAGCAATGTGTTGTAACAATAGAGTTTCCCTCATCCGTCATAGGATTCCCCTGTCATCAGGACATATAAAACTTTTAACACAGCTTAATGGACTCGTACAGTGATATAAAAGACCAAACTGGCACCTCATTTGTGATGTAGGTTATACTATATAGGCTCCAAGCAAGCAGATACTGGTATAAAGTTAGTTTTTGACGCTGAACATTTGATAATCGCAAATTTGGGGACCGTCTCTAAAGTTACGACATTCGATATTCACATTTCTACCTTCAAAAGCATTTGAAGAGAATGACTTAGTCACAAAACCAACTGTAAACGTAATGCAAACCTTTTAGATTTTTGATGCTTATTAAAATAAAAGGTAGAAATGTGAATACCGAATGTCGTAACTTTAGAGACGGTCCCCAAATTTGCGAATATCAAACGTTCAGTGTCAAATACAAACTTTATGCGAGTATCTGCTTTCTTGGAGCCTATATAGTATAACCTACATCACAAATGAGGTGCGAGTTTGGTCTTTTATATCACTGTACGAGTCCATTAAGCTGTGTTAAGCGTTTTATATGTCCTGATGACAGGGAAATCCTATAAGGTACGAGGGAAACCCCAGTATTACAACACAGTGTGGAAACTAAGGAAACTAAACAACAGAGAGAAATATGTGTCTACCTCAGATTTAACATTTGATCTGTACACCAGCTTTGGGCAATAACATTCTCGTTCAGTGGAGAGAAAGCTGCTTACATGTAGCCTACACAGGGAACTAATGGTTGCTCTGATCTTCATAAACAGCCGCTAGCGGCACCTGCTGGTGAAGTCGACTAACAGCAGATGGAGATCATGCACTTCATGATCACGCTACTGCTTTTCCTGCAGTTCCCGGATGTGAAATGTTGAATTTTCTGCCGAATTTGAACCACTGAGTTTGTGGAAGTGAATTTGTAAAGTGAAATAAAATGGACTGAAAAGTCGAATTTTATAGGTTGTATTTTTAAACAGTGAATGGTGAATGAATATTTTGAAAGTGAAATCTGAAAGGTGAATATAAATTATTGAATTTTTAATAATGGAAATGTGTGTGAAATATTTTTAATTGAAATATTCACAGCTGAAATATACGACCATGTTGAATTTCAGACCATAAAAATGCAAGCTTTAAAAATACAATGCATCAAAATGCAAGCACAGTTAATGTAATGCATTTTTTTTCAATTAGTGCAATTCAACAAGCTTTTTATTTCAAAAACATTTGGCATTAATTTACTTCCATGTTATTATCTCTTAAATCACTTTTTCTTCTGTGATGCTGCTTAACAGTTATATGAATTTCTTTTCAGAGCTCAAGTGCAACACAATTATAAGCGAGAGCAAAGCATCCCAGGTATTGCATAACTTTTCTAGATTACTGATACAGAATATTACAGTCATTCATAATCAACTAGGATGCTGATCTCTCTTTTTCTCTGTGTTGTCTGTGTAGGCATCTCCAGAGCTAACAAAACTTGTCTCCTTGCTGACCAACAGCTGTTTGGTACTGAATGAGAACGAGTCTGTCAGGAAGGAGCGTTTTAAACAAGTGGACGGAGAAAGACTTCTTGAGGTGACACCTTGTAAAATACAATAATTATACCCTTGTAAAAAAAAGATTAATTTGTATTGAATGTGAACTTGTAGTGTACATTAAATCTTAAAAGTATATGTTTAAAAACAGTATTTGCAGATAATATAATATTAATGAAATCAAAAGCCACTTAATGGGTTAGTTCACCCTCCAAAATGAAAATTCTGTCATTACTCACCCTCATGTCATTTTAAACCTGTGAGACTTTTGATTATCTTCGGACCATAAATTAAAAATCTTTTTGATGACAGAATGCTGTCAGATTTCCTTTCATAGACTGCCTTTGCAACTACTGTACCACTGTGATGCTTCAAAAAGTTCGTAAAGAGTTCAGAAATCTAATCCATATAAATCAAGCGTTATATAGTCCAAATTTTCTAAAGAGAGTTGATCGCTTGAAGAACCAATCAGGTTTATTCTCGTGTGTTACGCATCACATTTGAGCTTAATAAGGAACTTATCTAGCGAAACGATCGGTCTTTTTCGAAAAAATACAACTGTATATGCTTTATAAACACAAATGATTGCCTTCCAAGTGCGCCAAAACCGCACTTTCATATTCTTCAAAAAGCTTACGCTGTATGTCCTACACTTTCCCTATTCAACTTACGGAAAAAATGGAACTGCCGCTGCGTTCGTTCCGTAGGTAGAATAGGGAGGGAGTAGGACATACAGCGTAAACTTTTTGAAGAATACGAAAATGCGAATTTTTTTCGAAAATGACCGATCGTTTCACTAGATAAGACTCTTATTCCTCATCTGGTATTGTTTAAAAAAAAAAAAAAAAAACGCACTTATTTTGATGTGCACATGCAAAGTATTTGAATATAATTTTAAGTGTGTTATTCAAAATTAAAAAAGTTAATATATTTTAAATGTGCTAAGTTTTTACAAATTTGTAATTACAAATACATTTATAAATATGACATACAAGTTTCACTAGAAATGACATTAAAGTATATTTTAGTTTTTTTCACAAATGCTCATCAGTAGTACACTTTAACCATATTTCAAAGACAACAGAAGTAATTATGAAATTGTACATAAAGATGGACTAAATCTTAAAGTGGGCAAAAAAGCATTGCATGTAGCATAAATTTAAACTACATTTTCATTTAATTGTAATTAACATGCATTTAAATGTCTGAAAACGTTCAATTTGCACTCAAGTATATTCTTTTAAACTTTACATTTTTTGCTGAAGTGTACTTCTTTTTCACAAGGGTATGCTAAATCATGTATGTTAAAGAGCCTTGCATACATTAAATAATGTAACAGATTAAAACAGCTATGCTCAAATAAGTGCTTATACTCAAACATCATCTTGATACACAAATCTCTACCATTCTACCCACCCCATTTAGGCATTTCTGAGTGCTTTAGATAGTCTGCTTCACGGTGGTTTCCAAGGTGATAACCATAAAGTGTCAGCAATGTTTAATATTGTGGAAAGCATGCTAAAACTGATAGGACCTCTGCTGTCAGAAAGCCAGACCAAGAGATCAAGCTCTAAAACCGGTAAGAAATAGGTCCACACTAAAATATTACACTTAAGTACCAGAAAACTACTTCACTGAGTCTTTTCTTACATTATCAGTGTGGTTTTTGCCCTACAGAGGTGGAGCTGTTGGTAAAGTGGGGCAAATCTCCACCTGAGGGTGATTTCAATATATCCTCCGGACACACACAGTTTACATCCAACTGGGACACAGCAACTGGAAATACATACCTTGGTATATATTCATAATCACATTTACAGTGTAAATTTATATATATATATATATATATATATATATATTGAATTGACCATAATTTTATTTTCTGTCGTTGTGCATCAACCAGGCTTTACAACTGCAGCTCTTCTCAGCTACAAAAGTCTGGAAGAATCACTCAATGGCTATTTTAACCATTTAGAGACACAGAAAAAGCAGACTTTCAAGATAAATTCAAAAGTAGTAACTGCCACTGTTAGTAACACAGAGACTGACAAGCTACAGAAACCAGTAAATTTCACGTTTTCTCACTTGGAGGTATGGAACAGTTTGCTCTCAATGTACCACATACAATGTGTTACACCAATGTGATGTACTGTTAACGCATATTTCTAAATGTACATTTCCCTCCAGAAAACAAAAGAGGCACACTGTGTGTTTTGGGATCCTAAACTGAAAGGGGGCGCGTGGTCAGAAGAAGGTTGCAATAGAGTGATCTCTAGTGATTTCCAGACTGTCTGCTCCTGTACTCACCTCAGCAGCTTTGCTGTGCTGATGGCTCTCTATGACATTGGGGTATGTACTCTTTACCTATTGTCACCACAAAAGCAAATCTTGAGCTCATTAATTTTCTTAGCAAGAAAACTTTATCTTTTTTACTACCAGTTCCTGCATTAGGCACTAAAGATTTTGTTAAAAGATAAATACTATTTAAGAAGTATGCTACTATCTTGTAGGCCTGCTGCAATATATAACATAAGCATTACATCTAAGGCCTAAGAGTGTTTTTACTTGTACAGATTTGAAGATATGAATTTATTTCTGGGTTACTTCACTGAGTGCTTTCTTTAAAGGGTTAGTTCACCCAAAAATTTAAATTCTGTTATCATTTACTCACCCTCGTGTCGTTCCAAACCCGCTTTCATTCTTTCATTCATTTTCGGAACACAAAATGAAGATATTTTGAATGAAATCTGAGTGATTTCTGTCCCTCCATTGACAGTCCTCACAACTACCACTTTGATGCTACAAAAAGTTCATAAAGAGATCATAAAACTAATCCATATGAATTGAGCAGTTAAAGGTGGTAAAGAGGATGTTTTGTTTTATACAGTTTTGCAATATTACTTGAAACTGTCTTTACTAACTGATAAAAGACTATTTATTAGGTGCACTGAAAGGAATAATATTAATATACATCATCTGTGCACGAGGTAGGGCCTTAAAAACATCAGCCAATCGTTTACGCGATCATCGCATAAACAATTGGCCCTCTGGCTTGTCAATCACTGCCGTGACGTTCCTTGTGAGAGACGAGCACGGCTGCGCTCTCCAGTAACTTTTTTTTTAAGAGACTTGATCACTTTATATGCTAAGCAGATTTGATTTAGGCTTTTATTCACATATAAACATTCATCAATGCACACCTCGGTTGTGGTAAACGGAAACTCTGGCATGTTCGCTTGACAAATGAGAACCAATGAGGTTCATTCTCATGTTACGCATCACATTTGACCTTCCACAAGAACCCATTATGTATCTATCTATCTATCTATCTATCTATCTATCTATCTATCTATCTATCTATCTATCTATCTATCTATCTATCTATCTGTCTGTCTATCTGTCTATTTTTCTATCTGTCATCTATCTCTCTGTCTATCTATAGAGGTACATCACCACTTTAGTCAGACATGTTGAATTTATGTTGCTAAACACAATGGCTGCGTCCAAAAGCTGAAAATATGAAGATAAGAAGACAACAAGGTATATCTAAATCCAATGATTATGTCTATCTCCTGAGATGAAGACAGGCATATCCTTCGCTGCCTATGATATTCCTCCATCCTATACATTTGATTCTGTGACAGTTGAGCTAAAAATTTAAGTGCCACCTGAAAGTTACAGCTGGTCGTCAGTTTGTGTGTAAATGTAAAAAATTGCTGTAAAATTAAGAGCCCAACTAAAGCAAACACTGATCACCATTATGGCGACTAATTTCAAATGGAAACAATAAAACATTAACATCTATCCTCAATATTTTACAGTGTATGTTTTTTTTTTAACAACTTTTGATTTCATTTCTAGTGAGAAATTAGTGTTGTATGGTAGTATACGAAATATCTCTCTACTTTGATGTAGATCATTAAACTGTTATGCCGCCTCAGAACTCTGTCTGAAATCAGTTCGG
The DNA here is from genome assembly GCF_018812025.1 of Megalobrama amblycephala. Taxonomy (NCBI): domain Eukaryota; kingdom Metazoa; phylum Chordata; class Actinopteri; order Cypriniformes; family Xenocyprididae; genus Megalobrama; species Megalobrama amblycephala. The sequence continues at coordinate 29,070,541 of NC_063044.1, forward strand.
GAGGATCTACTTGTGAAGTCAGTCCCTGATAGGACAAAGAGGAAACAAGTCAGCTGCTTAAGCTTTCGGACGCAGCCAATAACATATTAATAAGACAGTCATACAGAATTATGGGCAAGGGTCATCATCAAATGAAAGAATATGAAAGGAAGAAGGAAAAAAAATTAGGAAGCTTGTTTCTAGTATCAAGTATCTCACATTTCTCTTTTTTCAACAGCTTTCTTTTTTTTTTTTTGCAATTACAAGTTTATATCTCACAAATGTGAATATTAACAGAAATAATATTCACAATTATCAGTTTATAACTTGCAACTGTGAGATCTAAACTTGTATCAGAATTGTGAGATAAAAATTGCTATTAAATAAATTGCTCCTTTTTTACTTTTTATTCTGTGGCAGAAACAAACTTCCATAGATCACACACTGATCGTAAGGTGAAATCTGTTAAAGAGAATCTTAATTTTTCTCAACCAGGATGTATATGAGCTGACTCTGATCACATGGGTGGGACTGCCACTGTCTCTGGTCTGCCTCCTCATCTGCATTATCACATTTTACTTGGTGCGATCTATCCAGAGCACACGCAACACCATCCACCTGCACCTCTGCATCAGCCTCTTCATCGCCTACTTTGTGTTCCTCGTGGGCATCGCCCGCACAGAAAATGAGGTAAACTCTAGCTTCACACAATAAAGTTCATAGTTCTGTGTTTGTATGTCTGGGTCTGAAGTGATAATAAACATCCTGTGTGTTCACTTCCTGTCCTCGTGCTGTGGTTCAGGTGGGCTGTGCAGTTGTTGCAGGCGTGCTGCACTATTTCTTCCTGGCTTCGTTCTGCTGGATGTGTCTGGAAGGAGTGCAGCTGTTCCGCATGGTGGTGCTGGTCTTCAACACAACGCTGAGACCCATCTATATGATTGCCGCTGGTTATGGAGTTCCTGCTGTCATCGTTGCAATTTCAGCCACAGTGAATCCAAGTGGATATGGCACTCGTGGCTAGTGAGTTTTAGACATAATAAATTCTGATTAGACATCAGTTATTTATTTATTTATGATGGCATTAAGATGTTTTTCTTTATCTTTAGCTGTTGGCTCAACATTCAAGATGGCTTCATTTGGAGCTTTTATGGGCCAGTTTGCGCCATAATTATTGTAAGTACTGTTGCACTTTCTACAAATAGATGAGAAAACAGGATCTGAAAGGCAATGACAGGAGCGACATGTCACAAGAATGACAAAGACATTTTATTTATTTGATAATAAACAATAATACACAAAAAATAATATAAATAGGTAATTTGCAAAGGGTCCCAATGTTTGTGTGTGTGTACAGGTATATATGGTTTATGTCATCCAAGATGTTCATGTCCTTCTTTCTTCAGTCGAAAAGAAATGAAGGTTTTTGATGAAAACATTCCAGGATTATTCTCCTTATAGTGGACTTCAATGGACCTCCAAACGTTTGAATGTCAAAATTACAGTTTCAGTGCAGCTTCAAAACGTTCTACATGATCCCTGACGAGAAATAATTGTCTTATCTAGAGAAACCATTGCTTATTTTCTAAAAAAAATGTAAAAATTATATACGTTTTAACCATAAATGCTCATCTTGAACTAGCTCTCTTCTTCTTCTCTATTTGAATTCCAGCAGTGTAGATGCTGCTAAATGTATTACTGCCCTCCTCAGGTCAAAGTTTGAACTAGTTGTTATATACTTGCACTAGCATATTGTATATGACAATTTAGTTCAAACTTTGACCTGTGGAGGGCAGTAATACACTTAGCAGCATCTACACTGCTGGAATTATAATAGAGAAGAAGAAGAGAGCTAGTTCAAGATGAGCATTTATGGTTAAAACGTATATCAATTTTTAATTTTTTTTTTTTTTTTTGGAAAATGAGCGATGGTTTCTCTAGATAAGACCCTTATTCCTCGTCTGGTATCGTTTGAAGCCCTTTGAAGCTGCACTGAAACTGTAATTTTGACCTTCAACCGTTTGGTGCCCATTGAAGTCCACTATAAGGAGAATAATCCTGGAATGTTCTTCCTCAAAAACCTTCATTTCTTTTCGACTGAAGAAAGAAAGACATGAACATCTTGGATGACATGGGGGTGAGTAAATTATCAGGACATTTTCATTTGAAAGTGAACTAATCCTTTAAGACTTGTATGGCTTTATATAACGTGATTGATGTCTCTTAATGAAATATGTAGTAGAAAACCCATGAAAGATTTACGTTATTTAACATATTTGGCGGCGCCATTATGTCATGGATATGTCTTGGATTTTTTAAATAACATAAATCTTTCATGGGTTTTCTACTACATATTTCAGTAAGAGACATCATTTACGTTATATTAAGCCATACAAGTCTTAAAGGATTAGTTTACCCGAAAATGAAAATTCTGTCATTAATTACTTACCATCATGTCGTTCCACACCCGTAAGACCTTCAATAATCTTCAGAACACAAATTAAGATATTTTATTTGAAATCCGATGGCTCCGTGAGGCCTGCATAGGGAGCAATGACATTTCCTCTCTCAAGATCCATTAATGTACTAAAAACATATTTAAATCAGTTCATGTGAGTACAGTGGTTCAATATTAATATTATAAAGCAATGAGAATATTTTTGGTGCACCAAAAAAAAACAAAATAACGACTTATATAGTGATGGACGATTTTAAAACAGTGCTTCAGGCAGGGGCGCAGGAGACATTTTCAAAGTGAGGGGGACCAAACTGCTTTGGGGGGTGGGGGGTTGTCATGACAACGGGCGCTCTAAATTGTAATGGACTGGAGCTCACGTTCACATCGGGAACACGGGAGCAGCGCGATGCGACCGCAAAAGGCACTTTCACGATCAAAGTGCACGCCACTGATAAGCATTGTAAATGCAGTATTACAGTATACACATACCAGTTAAACACACAGATCTCCTCTCGTGCGTCCTCCACTGGATGAGGCAATATCACTTTTGTTTCTATTTCAGAGATCTCTTTTATAGATGCCATCAATGCTTTTGCCTTTCAAGATGTAATTACCGAAATCAAAACAGTCCATAAACTATAAATCCTCACGAAAACTTCAGTCAAGCCAGCTCGCGCGTCAACCTGAGAGATCAGCCTCCTTACCTTAAAGTGTCAAATTTCTTGGTTTCTGAATGGACGGTTTGGCTTGATTGACAAACGCTAACGTTCGGGCATGTTTATATACCATCGACCTGTCCTAAAACGTTAGCACGCTTTGATCAATGGTTTGTAGATCATGTGTTTCTCCGTTCGAGAGCGCATTTCCTGTTCACATCCGCGACAAAACAGCTGATTATTTACGAACGGATCGCTTACAGAAACGTGAAAATGGTCTCATTTGAAAGAAAATATCCTGAGCTAAAAGATGATATAGTGTGACTAATTGAAGCAGCCCTTATCAAAAGTGCAGGGGTCGACTTCTATCTTTTAAAAACTGGGGGGGTCCTGACCCCCCTGTCCCCCGTGCCAACGGCGCCCCTGGCTTCAGGAAGCTTCGGAGCATAATGAATCAGTGTATCGAATCATGATTCGGATCACATGTCAAACAGCCAAACTGCTGAAATCACGTGAATTTGGCGCTCCGAACAGCAGATTCGATACACCGATTCATAACGCTCCGATGGTTCCTGAAGCAGTGTTTTGAAATCGGCCATCACTTTATAAGTCATTATTTTTGTTTTTTGTTTTTGCCGCACTAAAAATATTCTCGTCACTTTATAATATTAATATTGAACCACTGTAATCACATGAACTGATTTAAATGTGTTTTTAGTACATTAATGGATCTTGAGAGAGGAAATGTCATTGCTCCCTACGGAGGCCTCACTGAGCCATCGGATTTCAACAAAAATATCTTAATTTGTGTTCTGAAGATGAATGAAGGTCTTACGGGTGTGGAACGACATGAGAGTGAGTAATTAATGACAGAATTTTCATTTTTGGGTGAACTAATTCTTTAATACCCGGGGTCCCCTGTAAAAAACATACTAAACTGTTTTTTTTGTTTGTTTGTTTTTAATTCAAAAAAATGCCAAAAGTTTTCTGTGATGGGTAGGGTTAGTGTAATAAGGGGATCGAATATACAGTTTGTACAGTATAAAAACCATTACACCTATGGAGAGTCCCCATAAAACTACATATTCAAGAGTGTGTGTGTGTGTGTGTGTGTGTGTGTCACAATTTTTGCAATATACTGGTGCCACATACCAACTGTCAAAATTATTGTGAAAGAAACTGAAAGGATGAAATAAATTGTTTATACATGTTTTTTCCTGTATGTTTCAGGTTAATGTATTATTCTTCCTCATAACAATATGGAAGCTGGCAGAAAAATTTTCCTCCCTCAACCCTGACTTAAACAATCTACGCAAAATCAAGTGAGAAATGTTCTTAAACCCTGTATGTAGGTCAAAAGCTTGGAATAATTATGATTTTCTTTTACTGTTTTTGAAGTCTCTTATGCTCACCAAGGCTGCATTTATTTGATCAAAAATACAGTAAAAATAGAAATATTGTGAAACATTATTACATTGTAAAATAACTGTTTTCTATTTCTATTGTAATATATTTTAAAATGTAATTTATTCCTGTGATTCAAAAGCTGAATTTTCAGCATCATTACTCCAGTCTTCAGTGTCACATGATCCTTCAGAAATCATTCTAAAATGTATTGATATTATATGCTTTTAGTGTTTGTTACCATGCGCTGTAAGCAGCCCTCTTGAGCTTTTACATCTCCATCTCCGCCTACAGGGCATTTACGGTCACTGCGATTGCTCAGCTGTGTGTCCTTGGCATCATGTGGGTGTTTGGATGTTTCCAGTTCAATAAAGACACTCTGGCAATGTCGTACATCTTCACTATACTAAGCAGCCTGCAGGGGGTGCTGATGTTCATCATGCATTGCTGGCTCTCAAAACAAGTGAGTCCTGTTTCTCCTCTCACAGTGATACACAGATTAGCTACAAAAATGGAATGATAGATCAATCATGGTTTTGTCAATAAATATAAAGCCTGAGACAGGTAATAAACTCTGACACATGACAGGGAATGATAAATAGAACATTAAAATGAACAATAGAATGAATTACAGCTCATTTATAATAGCAGATTGTTTAGTGAGCAGAGACCAGGTTTAATAATTTAGTAATTATTCAATTAAATTATTAAATAATCAAATTATTATTGTATTTGTATTTGATTATTTCATGTTGACTGTCAAGACCCCATGACAAAAAATAAGTCAATAGAATTTTGTTGCATCACAGCCATGAATATGATTTGCAATGTATTTGACAGTTTTTGTGATATTAGAAGTCGGGACAGTCTTATTCTAGAGAGCAAAAACCTGTATAGTTCAGGATGAGTCACAAGTTATTTTTACTCTTTTTTTTCTGGGTTTTGTCGACTTTTAAAATTGCATTGGCATTATAAATGACCTAAAAGATCACATATAGACTAAAAGCAAAACACCTCTCACAAACACATTTGTTTTGATGGTAACACTTTACAATAAGGTTCGTAAGTTAAACATTAGTTAATGTATTAACTAACATGAGTTAACCATGAGCAATACATTTGTTACTGTATTTACTAATCTACATTAACATTAGTAAATGAAAATACAGTTGTTCATTGTTTGTTCATGTTAGTTCACAGTGCATTAACTGTTAACAAGATTTTAATAATGTATTAGTAAATGTTGAAATTAACATTAACAAAGAAGATTAATAAATGCTGTAGAAGTGCAGTTCATTATTAGTTTATGCTAACTAATGTAATTAACTAATGTTAACTTATGAACCTTATTGTAAAGTGTTACCGTTTTGATGATCAAATGATGACCATAAAAATGCACTGGCTAAAAAAAAAAAAATCAGGACAATCAAACCGCCAGTGATCTGATATGTGATATATGTGATAAATGTCTTTTTAATTTCTCCACAGGTGAGAGACGAGTATGCCAAATTTCTGTCAAGTATCTGTACACCACAGAAGAATAAATATTCAGAGTTCAGCTCAAACCAAACAAGCAAATCTCAGGTAAACTCACTCTCAGTTAGGGACTGTTTAGCTCTTGATATGTGGAAATTCAGTTAGAGTTTGAGGTGCATAATCATTGTTGGATTTATGTCTCAGTGTGGATTTTGCAAATGCCTCAGCAGTACTGAAGTGTGCACATTAACATTTTGAGGCTATTAAATGTGTACTTGTTGCTTTGCCATCATCATCCATCAGCCATCAGTTGCTCAGAAGTGTGCTCATCACAACACTTACACAGACATCAAAGATCACATACTAACTGCTCACTCAGATAGGAAACATTAGCATTTCTCAATAGCATTTCTAATTTCTCAAGGGAGGCAATGATCACCGGAGCTTTTTAGTTATACTGAGCTGTGTTTTCCTGTAATAACTAGTTGTGGATGTGAATGTAAATGAGCTTGAGCTAGACAAAGCCTCTGACTGTCTGCACTCTTTTGCAGGGCTCCAAGAGTGTTCAGCACACTGGTGAATCCCACATTTAAGAGACCATGTCAACAGACCATTGACTTTATCATTCATCTGCAAGCTGAAGTGCCACATTATCTCTCTATATCTGCTTTCTATGGAAAAGATACACTCTAAAAAATGCTGGGTTAAAAACAACCCAAGTTGGGTTGAAAATGGACAAATCCAGCGATTGGGTTGTTTTAACCCAGCGGTTGGGTTAAATGTTTGCCCAACATGCTGGGCAGTTTTATTTAAACCAACTATTGTTTAAAAATTACTATATGGCTGGCTTAAAATGAAACCAAAATAGCTGGTTTATTTTTAAAATTAAAAACCAGATGCAATTAGAGGCAACAATAATAGTAAAAAATGTTCACTTTGGGTTAATTTTAATTAAGCAATACAGTAGTTTTTAAACAATAGTTGAGTTAAATAAAACTACCCAGCAGGTTGGGCAAACATTTAACCCTACCGCTGGTTTAAAACAACCCAATTGCTGGGTTTGTCCATTTTTAACCCAACTTGGGTTGTTTTTAACCCAGCATTTTTAGAGTGTAATATATTGTATTTGGGTGATTCTTCATTTAGGGGAACTTTTCTTTCCCTTGTGTTTTTTTATTTTATTTTTAGAATGCCTTTAAAGATATCTTTATTTTTCATATCATAATAGTTTCTCTTTGATTAGTTTTCAAAGTTTACTTTTGTCAGAATTTCTCCTCTATTTATTAAAAGAACATACTATATTTTTTTGATGTCTTGTGCTCACCAAAGCTGCATGTTTTTATTTTATTATTATTATTTTTTTTTAAAACAACAAAGCATACAGGTTTGGTTCTCTTTCTGTCAAGAAACACTTGATCACATTATCAAAACCACAACACAAATATTTGTATTGTGTCTCTCTCACTCATGGATCCAATGCTGCTTATATCTCTGCTCCTTATTTTCACCATCCAATCATCTCAGACACAAACTAATCAATTGCAGCTGATAATGATCAGAGTACCTGCATTACAGTGGAAAAAGAGAGACAAACACACAAACAAAAAAACACAATATATAAACATATAACAAAGCTGTCACAGTTCCCATCTGTTCTGGACTCCATTTCCCATAATCCTCCCTGGCAATCACCTGCACTCACTCCACCACTCAGTAATCACCCGCCCCTGCAATTCATCCACTCATCACTACTTACGCACACCACTCACCTCAGTATGTTGTCCGATCTCATTTATATGAAGGACTTCCCATGTTCTACTCCAAGACATCAAGGTTACCAACCCATTCTACTCCAGCGTGCTTTCCTAGTCTTTGTATCTTTGTATCTGTGTATCTGTGTGTGAGTTCACCTACCGTCTCTGTGAGTCTACTTCTCCAATCTGCTTCCAGCCATCCACAATCTGTCAACCTGCAATACAAAGGACAGTATCAATATTCCAGTTTCATCATTGCAAGGGCTCATTATATCTTCTACATACCTGTTCACCTGTGTTTCACTGCTGTTTGTTAATAAACCACCTTCTACGTGCAAACATGTTGTCTCCTAACCTTCTGTCCATAACAAAAGCATAATACACACCGACATAATACACCAACACCCCATACTGTAAAACCCGGTAAGTTCAGAGCACTCAAAATTATTGTAGACACCGATTTACCTCAAAAAAATTAAGTAAAGCAACTCAAATCTTTTAAGTAAAGAATAATTATAAATAACAATTAAGTCAAACTGATTTTTTTTTTATTTTAGTTTTATTTAAAGTTTAAGTCCACTATACTTAAAACTATTGTTTACCATATGTAATGTACGTAAAATTTTGATGCAGTGGTTGTAAAACCCAATAAACTCAGATTACTTAAAACATTTAAGTAAACAAAAAAATTATTTTATACTTCACAAATTCGGTAATTATACTTTAATTGAAATATTGAATAATCTTTACGGTTTAAGTTGCGGTCACACTGCACTTTTCGTTCCATTGACTTCTATTCAAACGCATGAGAATGCATCAGACCGGAAACGCAAGCTCATGCATTTCACTGCAGAGATTGTATATAATAGGGAGATAAGAGGGTCTGTATCTCTTACCATTGGAGAAAGCGCATGATCACTCCTTACATTCCATTCAAACTTTGAATTCTGAAGTACTGAAGAGGTCAGCTAATGGGTACACTACCACCGCTAAGTTATAACAAAACCCATGATAATTCCCCTCTCATTCAAAAAATTTCTTCAAAGCACTCACTTATTTAGGGAAGAGGCAAAAATAAAACAAAAACTAAAAAATCAAGAGTCATGCTCAATTTAGTCAATTTTTTTTTACATCCCCCTGACCTACCTGTTTACCAGTTAAGTGTAAAGTCTTTGAAAGGACCAAAGTCAAGGACGCACCAGCCAAATGGCTGAAAACTGTGTCCAAACTACTTACATGATTTCCCCAGCTATCAGAATCAATCATCCAATTCTCTAAATATGATTTGCAATTCATCACTCCTGACAGAACTCTCTGCATCAAGCCATGGAAATTGCACCATTACCTTATATTGAAGAATGCTAAAAGGATTAACCTTTTGAGCAGTACGGTCCCACATATGGGATTTAGAACGTCCAGCGACATCACATAACTGCCAGATTCAGACAGTTTTTCGCACTTTGGCTGCGAGACGAACGCAGTGTTTTCAGCCACATAATGTTTTTTTTAAAGGTTTCAGACATTTAAATACACATAAGCACCAGTAAACACATTATACATTATACAAGCACCAGTATACATTTATTGTTTATAAAATACACACTGATGTCAGACATCAGTGGAAGCAGCAATAACAATCCATTCAAATATAATTTGCTGACATTTATTCATATCAGACACACATAATGGGCCTAAGTAACTATAAAGTTTATTATTTTTCCAGTTCAGCCACTTGCATATATTTCAGGAGAAGCTGATGAATTCACCTGCTGTAAATCTGACTGACAGGACTCTGCGAACAGTGGGGCAAACTAAGATGGCGGCGCCAATCTTGCTTTATAGATCAATATAAAGATCCTTTATAAAGGTTTTTAAATGACAAAACGTATGACACTCACTTTCACATATTTGAGAATCGGAATCTCAGATAGTTGATGACATGGTAAGCAAGTTTGTGAATATTTTAAATAAAAAAGGAAAAACAAAATAATTGCGATTCATCTGTCACGTGACACGTCACCATGGAAACAATAAGGGCAAACGTTCTAAAACAATGGTCCCCCACTCTGGGGGTCAGCTAGAATATTTTAAACTCACGCTCGAAAGGGTTAACAAATGTAAAATCTCACTAGCTCGGGCAGTTAAAGGTACTTTCCAACATCTTTTTAGGAGATCCAGCATGGTAACATAGGTAGGTAACCAATTCGATTCACGCAATATTGGGTAAAGGAAAAGGATCAGGCCCATTCCCACCAAGAGCGATAACTACAAAGATAACTCTAACGAGAAATATATTAGCATCCACACCAGTGGGTAATATCATTCTGTTTATTCTAAGTGCACGCTGCAGTTTTGTCATCTACGACTTTAAAAGCTTGAGCACTTTAAAGTTGGAAGGATTCTGATTGGCTATCAATGTTTTAATCATTCATCAACTGGAAAAAAAAATCTTTCTGAAATTCCAACGATATCATTTCTCGGTGTCGTTATCATTATAATGGACTCTGCTATTCTTTTATATTTAGAATGATTTTTAGAACTACACTACCGGTCAAAAGTTTTTGAACCGGTAGATAATGTGATAATGTTACAAAAGCTTTCTCTTCTATTTTACAACCCGAATTCCAGTTGGGATGTTTTTTAAATTTGAATAAAATGAAAACTAAAAGACTTTCAAATCACATGAGCCTATATTTTATTAACAATATAACATAGATAACATGACAAATGTTTAAACTGAGAAATTTTACACTTTTATCCACTAAATGAGCTCATTTCAAATTTGATGCCTGCTACAGGTCTCAAAAAAGGGGCAACAAATGGCTGTAAAAGCAAGAAATTTTGAAAAGATTCAGCTGGGAGAACATCTAGCATCTAATTTAGTTAATTGATATCAGGTCTGTAACATGATTAGCTATAAAACGGATGTCTTAGAGAGGCTGAGTCTCTCAGAAGTAAAGATGGGCAGAGGCTCTCCAATCTGTGAAAGAGTGCGTAAAAAAGATTGTGGAATACTTTAAAAACATGTTCCTCAACGTCAAATTGCAAAGGCTTTGCAAATCTCATCATGTACAGTGCATAACACCATAAAAAGACTCAGAGAAACTGGAGAAATCTCTGTGCGTAAGGGACAAGGCTGAAGACCTTTATTGGATGCCCGTGATCTTCGGGCATCACTCATCGGCATGATTGTGTCAATGAAGATACTAAATGGGCCCAGGAATACTTCCAGAAACCACTGTCGGTAAACACAATCCGCCGTGCCATCTGCAGATGCCAACTAAAGCTCTATCATGCAAAAAGGAAGCCATATGTGAACATGGTCCAGAAGCCCCGTCGTGTCTTGTGGGCCAAGGCTCATTTAAAATGACTGTTTCAAAGTGGAAAAGTGTTCTATGGTCAGACGAGTCCAAATTTGATATTCTTGTTGGAAATCACGAACGCCGCGTTCTCCGGGCTAAAGAGGAGGGAGACCTTCCAGCGTGTTATCAACGTTCAGTTCAAAAGCCACCATAGCTGATGGTATGGGGGTGCATACGTGTATATGCTATGGGCAGCTTGCATGATTTGGAAGGCACTATGAATGCTGAAAGGTATATAAAGGTTTTAGCAACGTATGCTCTCCTCCAGACGACGTCTATTTCAGGGAAGGCCTTGCGTATTTCAGCAGGACAATGCAAAACCACATACTGCAACTATTACCAGAGATGTATAGTAACGAAGTAGAACTACTTCACTACTGTACTTAAGTACTAAAAGGCAGTATCTGTACTTTACTAGAGTATTATTTTTTTCTCCTACTTCCACTTTTACTTCAGTACATATTTTCAAAGAGTTTAATACTTTTACTCCGATATTTTTTTATGTGCTGCATCGTTACTCGTTACTATTATAAAAATGTTACGAATCATTCCATTCCAAACCCACATTACCACTGCCAGAACGGTGGATGGCAGGTTTGATGAAGCTGGCACATCATTGAGCGAATCAAGCGATTAAGAAGACCGTTCTGCCTTTTGATCAGCGAAAAAGATGGACGAACCAAAAACACCACCTTCATCCCATCAGTAAGTTAAGCCCTTTTGCTAACTAGCGACATGCTGCGGTGTTCACTTAACGTTAACTAGCTGGCTATCATAAAGGCTGTCACGCAGCGCGTTGAATGGTATTTTTGACCCATCACTAATGTCAACTTTCTCTTATTTTATGACAGCCTACTGTTGCCAAAAATAAATCGTAGAGCATGTCTCATTTGGTGCTGCTTAATCACACGCCCGTTTTTATAGTGTAGTAGTGTTTTATAGGTTAATGGTAGTATAGATTTACACTGACATAACTAATGCAGGAGTTTTCCTGCACCTGCGGCTGCCAAAGTCTTATTTGTTTGGTGAGTGTTGTAGAATAGAATGCACTTGTCAGGGCGCATATAAGAACGAGCAGCGAGAGAGAGAGAGAGCGCGCCCCGGCCGCGCGCGCGCATTCACCGTCTTAAAACAACACGAGCGCTGTCTTGCTCTCAAATTGCTCTCTATTTATTTACATAGTTAATGTGCACTGTGAAGTAACATATACAAGCAATGAACAGCTGTATTTTTATTAACTAAGATTAACAAAGATTAATAAATACAGTAACGAATGTATTGACCATGGTTAGTTCATGTTGGTTATTAGTCTAATACATTAACTAATATTAACAAATCAAACCATATTATAAAGTGTTACAAACAAAACATTTACTCAGAGCACCTCTTGAAATGAGAATATAAGTGTGCTTACCCCATTTTTTTAGTAAGAGTGGTTAGTAAGATTTAATCTTAATGAACTACAGTATTTTCAGGTTATTTATATGACAATGTGTAGAAAAATTACCTAAAAAAATAATTTAGCCTAGTTTAGACTGGAGTGAGGTGAAAACAGAAAACAAAGTGCAAAGCAAGTTGTTGTTAGCTAGCTGTTAATTTTATTCAATTGTATATGGTAGAAAATTACACTATTAGTCAAAATAAACTTTTTGGCAATGAAATCAAAGTGCTGACAACAAACAAAGCATCTCAACTGGTACTTAATCACACTTAATCTGTTTGTTTACAAAAAGTTACAGTCAAAGGAATCGTGATTGTCCTTTAGGTTTATCATTTGAAATAATAAAAAAAATATTGATGTTCAAACTTTTGACTACTTTCTTTAATAACTACATAACACAATACTTGTACTTTTACTTTCAGTACTTTAGTAGTAAATTTTAAAATAAACTACTTGCAATACTTAAGTACAAAAAATGTTGAATACTTTAGTACTTCTACTTAAGTGTGGTGCTTAAAGAGCACTTCAACTTCTACTCAAGTCACTTTTTTGATAGAGCACTTGTACTTTTACTCAAGTCTCAGTCTCTAGTACTTTATACATCTCTGACTATTACAACACCATGGCTTTTGTCGAGTCCGGGTGCTGAATTGGTCTGCCTGCAGTCCAGATCATTCACCTATAGAGAACATTTGGCGCATCATTAAACAAAAGACGACCACGAGCTCTTCAGCAGCTGGAAACCCAAATTAGGCAAGAATGGGACAAATTCCAACACCAAAACTCCAGAAACTCATAACCTCTATGCCCAGACGTCTTCACAGTGTTTTGAAAAGAAGAGGAGATGCTACACCATGGTAAACATGCCAAATTTAAAATGAGCTAATTTTGTGCATAAAATTGTAACATTTAGCAGTTTAAACATTTGTTATTGTTATGTTTTCTATGTTCTATTGTGAATAAAATAATAGCTTGTGTGATTTGAAAGTCTTTTAGTTTTCATTTTATGCAAATTAAAAAAAAACAACAAAAAAAACGTCCCAACATTTCCGGAATTCGGGTTGTACGAAAGCAATCCACAAGTAACTTACCACACACTCCTAATTCAACAGTGAACGCTGTAAAGTTTAACATGAATGTCTTTCAGAAGCTTGTGGCTGTGGTTGTGTTGCAGCCTTTTCCATCTCTTTTAGTTCGTTCTCTGTATATTCTGGTTCAAATAAGTAGGTTGTGCAAAAAAATGCAATTCATCCTCTGTGTTGAAATCTGCAGACATAGTTATGAACTGTTTTATGTTGAGCGTGCGTCTGTCGTGCGTCTTCCTCTGTTTGCAAACACAGCCCTGTGTTTCCGGGTCATATGTCAGAACACCACATCACCACACATTACACATTTCGAAAATTACATTTTTAAATTTTACATCACATTTCTTTAGAAAGAATGATTCATTTTCCATGAAATTATGCGATCTGAGTATGTTTGAGCGATCTCTCCCTATACTGTTATCCCTTCAGTCAGAGCAACAGAGGGAGCTCACGAGCAGAAAACAGGAGTTTTATGAGTTAACCGGAGTATATCTCAAGCCCCTGTTGGACCAAGGTTTTTGGTGGGACAAAAAACCCTGGCCATTGGCCCACAGGAAGCCCTGACGAGGCCTGATCAAGCCCTGGAAGTGACAGTGGAAATGCGACTGCCTTGGCACACACTTGCACGCTTGCTTTTGGCCCAACAATGTAAACACGGTGACTATGCAGACACGGTATATTGCAGAATCAAAACTGGTTTACATTCAGAGCCATTGGCAAATGTTACAGTGCATTCAAAATAAACAGTCCATATGCACTCTAAAAAAGTGCTGTATAGCACTAAAAGTGGTTCTTGGCTCGTATAGGGGAACCACTTTTGGTGCATTGTAGCACCATATCTTTAAAGGTACTCTACAGTACTTTTGGCAAATGGTGCTGTGTAGAACCCATAAGAGGTGCCATATTGCATTTTATTTCTTCAACAAAAATGGTGCTAAACAGCACCAACAGTGGTTCTTTGGCTCGTAAACAACTTTTAAAGGGGATTAACAGGTTCTTTGTATGGCAGTGGTGCTATTTAGCACCTTAACCACCCCAAAGAACCACTGAAGAACCATACAGGGGCTTAACAGGTTCTGTCTACAGTAGCGGTGCTATAGAGCACTTCAGTCAACCCAAAGAACCGGTGAAGAACCACTGAAGCACCAAGATTTGGTGATATACAGCAATTAAAGTGGTTCCCCTATGATTACGAGCCAAAGAACCACTTTTAGTACTAGTAGTGTTTAGTAGTGTGTGGAGTCATCAGATTCGGACACAGATCGATCAAAAGCCTCATTTTTAGCCTTATTAGCTGTTTTCTGCTTCGAGGCTCTACAGTCAGTGATTAAATGGCCAGGATCTAAGAAGGAAAAATAAAAACATTTTTCTCAGATGCGTTCCACGGACTGAGAAAAATGAAAAGAAAAGAAAAATAGACTGATGGGTTTGCTTTACTCTCCTCCCGTGTCTTGAGGACTGAGTAAATACAATGTTCCCTACATAAATCATTAACTACCAGAAGTAGTACCTTGCAGTAGTAAGTAGTACCTTGGTGTGTCAAAATAAAATTGTCCACTAGTACAGCAGCATCAGAAAGAGAATTTACCTTTTGCTCATTCAAATAAACAGCCTCCGGCAAACTTTGTACCTTTTTAGCAATAACTCATATTAGTAACCCTAACCCTACACGCTAAACATCACTTTTCAACAAGTACTCTTTTCTACGGAGCCCCTAAAGGGACATGGTGGTAGAAAAAAAAATGGGAAGGAAGGAAATTTTACTTGGTGGTGGAAAAAAAATTGGGATGGGAGGAATTTTTTTTTTCAAATCTTTTGCGTTCCCTCGCAAAGATTGCGTTCCCTCGCAAAGATGTTTTGCGTTCCCTCGCAAAGATGTTTTGCGTTCCCTCGCAAAGAATGCATTCCCCCGCAAAGATTGCGTTCCCTCGCAAAGATGTTTTGCGTTCCCTCGCAAAGATGTTTTGCGTTCCCTCGCAAAGATTGCGTTCCCTCGCAAAGATGTTTTGTGTTCCCTCGCAAAGATTGCGTTCCCTCGCAAAGATTGCGTTCCCTCGCAAAGATGTTTTGCGTTCCCTCGCAAAGATGTTTTGCGTTCCCTCGCAAAGATGTTTTGCGTTCCCTCGCAAAGATTGCGTTCCCTCGCAAAGATGTTTTGCATTCCCTCGCAAAGATTGCGTTCCCTCGCAAAGATGTTTTGCGTTCCCTCGCAAAGATTGCGTTCCCTCGCAAAGATTGCGTTCCTCGCAAAGATGTTTTGCGTTCCCTCGCAAAGATTGCGTTCCCTCGCAAAGATGTTTTGTGTTCCCTCGCAAAGATTGCGTTCCCTCGCAAAGATGTTTTGCGTTCCCTCGCAAAGATGTTTTGCGTTCCCTCGCAAAGATGTTTTGCGTTCCCTCGCAAAGATGTTTTGCGTTCCCTCGCAAAGATGTTTTGCGTTCCCTCGCAAAGATGTTTTGCGTTCCCTCGCAAAGATGTTTTGCGTTCCCTCGCAAAGATGTTTTGCGTTCCCTCGCAAAGATGTTTTGCGTTCCCTCGCAAAGATTGCGTTCCCTCGCAAAGATTGCGTTCCCTCGCAAAGATTGCGTTCCCTCGCAAAGATGTTTTGCGTTCCCTCGCAAAGATGTTTTGCGTTCCCTCGCAAAGATTGCGTTCCCTCGCAAAGATTGCGTTCCCTCGCAAAGATGTTTTGCGTTCCCTCGCAAAGATGTTTTGCGTTCCCTCGCAAAGATGTTTTGCGTTCCCTCGCAAAGATGTTTTGCGTTCCCTCGCAAAGATGTTTTGCGTTCCCTCGCAAAGATTGCGTTCCCTCGCAAAGATGTTTTGCATTCCCACGCAAAACTTTTGCGTTCCCACGCAAAGATGTTTGCGTTCCCTCGCAAAGTTATAATCGTTCCCTTGCTGTGAACTCGGACAAACACTTCCTCTTTAATGTCCCGCTGGCTGACAGTAGTGTTTCAGTTAGTAACATACGTTAATAATGCACACAAATAATGCGCGGCTCATAGAGTTTGAACTTGTTGGACTCAAAAATGAAGAAATGCAGTCAGTGCTTATGTCAAGCAGTTCAGTTGGCAATATATTCACAGATTCGAGCTTCCCGGATTAGTAACTCGTGAGCTAAATGTTGTTAAAAACACAAATACAGCTACTTCCAATCATAGTAACCTAGACAACAAGCTACAACAACCCAATTTCCCTCAAATGTGCTTTATAATAAATTGGTCTCTATGAGCAGGCGGCGGAGATACACGCCTGAAGGGACCGTCTGAAAAGTGCAAAACCCAACACTTAGTTTGATAAAAAAAAAAAAAAAAAAAAAAAAATGCATAACGTTTATGATTATTAATTATTAAATAAAATAATATAATAATAACTTAACTGTTATTAGTAAAAATATTAAATAAATTGTAATGCCATCAAATCCAGTAAGCCATTATCATGCAAAAGCTGTTGTATGTAAGCTGTGTACCAACATCATTTGTGTAAAGAAGGCCTTTAAGTGCTACTTGCCAAACTAAGTGTTGTAGTACCTATAACCAGCAGGAGAGCAGTGATGTATGAACTGAATTTGGTGCCAGTACAGTATGTTACAGTGAAGTTATTGAGTATTTTTCGTAATATAAAATGAGCAAAAGGGTTTCGGGTTTTGCACTTTTCAGACGGTCCCTTCAGGCGTGTATCTCCGCCGCCTGCTCATAGAGACCAATTTATTATAAAACACATTTGAGGAAAATTGGGTTGTTGTAGCTTGTTGTCTAGGCTACTATGATTGGAAGTAGCTGCATTTGTGTTTTAACAACGTTGAGCTCACGAGTTATTAATCCGGGAAGCTCGAATCTGTGAATATATTACCAACCGAACTGCTTGACATAAGCACTGACTGCATTTCTTCATTTTTGAGTCCAACAAGTTCAAACTCTATGAGCCGCGCATTATTTGTGTGCATTATTAACGTATTTTACTAACTAAAACACTACTGCCAGCCAGCGGGACATTAAAGAGGAAGTGTTTGTCTGAGCTCACAGCAAGGAAACGATTATAACTTTGCGAGGGAACGCAAAACATCTTTGCGAGGGAACGCAATCTTTGTGAGGGAACGCAAAACATCTTTGCGAGGGAACGCAATCTTTGCGAGGGAACGCAAAACATCTTTGCGAGGGAATGCAAAACATCTTTGCGAGGGAACGCAATCTTTGCGAGGGAACGCAAAACATCTTTGCGAGGGAATGCAAAACATCTTTGCGAGGGAACGCAATCTTTGCGAGGGAACGCAAAACATCTTTGCGAGGGAACGCAATCTTTGCGAGGGAACGCAAAACATCTTTGCGAGGGAACGCAATCTTTGCGAGGGAACGCAATCTTTGCGAGGGAACGCAAAACATCTTTGCGAGGGAACGCAATCTTTGCGAGGGAACGCAAAACATCTTTGCGAGGGAACGCAAAACATCTTTGCGAGGGAACGCAAAACATCTTTGCGAGGGAACGCAATCTTTGTGAGGGAACGCAAAACATCTTTGCGAGGGAACGCAATCTTTGCGAGGGAACGCAAAACATCTTTGCGAGGGAACGCAATCTTTGTGAGGGAACGCAAAACATCTTTGCGAGGGAACGCAATCTTTGCGAGGGAACGCAAAACATCTTTGCGAGGGAATGCAAAACATCTTTGCGAGGGAACGCAATCTTTGCGAGGGAACGCAAAACATCTTTGCGAGGGAACGCAAAACATCTTTGCGAGGGAACGCAAAACATCTTTGCGAGGGAACGCAATCTTTGCGAGGGAACGCAAAACATCTTTGCGAGGGAACGCAATCTTTGCGAGGGAACGCAAAACATCTTTGCGAGGGAACGCAAAACATCTTTGCGAGGGAACGCAAAACATCTTTGCGAGGGAACGCAATCTTTGCGAGGGAACGCAAAACATCTTTGCGAGGGAACGCAATGTTTGCGCGGGAACGCAATGTTTGCTAGGGCACGCAATCTTTGCGAGGGAACGCAAAAGATTTGAAAAAAAAAAATTCCTCCCATCCCAAATTTTTTTTCCACCACCAAGTAAAATTTCCTTCCTTCCCATTTTTTTTTTCTACCACCATGTCCCTTTAGGGGCTCCGTACTTTTCTTTAGCGAATTCCACACAAGTTTTGGGAAGACTTTAAATGAGACCTAAACATTTGATTTTAGGCCTCTGAGATCAATTCATATGCCCTTTAAAACTGCAGACTTAGCATCATAATCAAGTGATTGGTCTATAACAGGGGTGCAAAACCAAATTCCTGAAAGAGGAAATTCCTGCAGAGTTTAGCTTCAACCCTAATTAAACACACCTGATCCTGCTAATCAAGTCCTTCAAGCTTATTTTAAAAATAGAGTTATGTCTGTTTTGGAGCCGAGTTGGAACTAAACTCTGTAGGACTATGACCCTCCAGGAGCTGAGTTTGGCACCCATGGTCTATAGTCAGCTTTATTCTGGGCTTTCAACAACAATAAAGCCCCCATATCTCTCGGCTACCTCATCTTCACCATAACATGCTTAAATGCGATGAAATAAGAGTCTACTGCAGCCTCTCTAAGGAGGAACAAGCTTAATATTCCTACTCATATAAAAGTCGGAGCATTTGGCAGGACTTTATTGAATTACCAGTGTCGTCGCATCTGAAGGAAGTTTAGAATGAGGAAATGGAATTGGTTTGCTCATTCTCTCATTCGCTTGTAATTCTAGTTGTTGCAGTTTAACAGCACAACCTGTTTACACTTCAACAACATGTGTTATAATTAACTCTGCCACGCATTCTTGTTTCTTACCAGCTCTAACTCTTCAAGTTTGACTACCAATATATATTCATTAAACGATTCAGAAGCATCATTGAAACTTCCAAAGTCTCCACAAAGGCTTCAGACTCCTCATAAACAGCTGCCTGTCTCTGACTGAGTGGACAAGATGCCAATGGAAACCAATTCCTCAAATGTTCTCTAACAGTCTGTTATTAAGATTTAATTCTGATTTCTTTCATATTATTTCTTAAATCTTTTTTCCTACAGAAATTATAAACTTCTGTAGTATAGGGTTAAGGGAAAATTATATAAAGTCAAAAATCCATACCCTTAGCATAAATGCTTCTCTCCATCCTATAAAAAAATAAATAAATAATAAAATTTAAAAAGACCTCTAAACAAAATATTAAAGTTTATTTACCAAGAAAATGAGATGGTGTCCACCAGACATACTTCTCTTTTTTCCCTGTCTACTCAAACAGGAAAAAAACAGAATACAAACAAATGGGCACCCTCCCCTTATGTTCACAAATAAAAAGGAACAAAAACACATCAAAACAAAAGAACTACTAAACTAAATATCTGAGAAAAACAACAAAGCATATAGGTTTGGTTCACTTCTGTCAAGAAACACTTCATCGCATTATCCTGAGACCACTTGCTCAAAACCACAACACAAATATTTAATCAACAAATGATTTTGAAAGACAGGAGAAGGAATCTATCCTGGTAAAAGGAAATCTCTCTATCACTCAATGCATCAATTGCTGCTTTTATCTCTGCACCTCACTTTCTCCATCCATTCACCTCAGACACAACTAATCAGCTGCAACTAGCAATCAGAGTACCTGCGGAAAAGAGTGACAAAGCCAAACACACACCCGAAAAGAACACAATATATAAACATACACTGAAAAGATGGTAACCTAAAATGTGCTTCTAGTAATATCTAAATTTTTATTCAATTAAAAAAAATGATATTAAAATGGTTAGTTCACCCCAAAATGAAATTAATATCATTAATTACTCACCCTCATGTCGTACCATAAGACCTTCGTTCATCTTCGGAAAACAAATGAAGATGTTCTTGATGAAATCCAATGGCTCAGTGAGGCCTCCATTGCCAGCAATGCCACCGAAATTCTCAAGATAAAGGTACTCAAAACATATTTAAAACAGTTCATGTGATTACAGTGGTTCTACCTTAATATTATAAAGTGATGAGAATACTTTTTGTGCCCCAAAAAAACTAAATAATGACTTTGAAATAATATTTAGTGATGGGTGGTTTCAAAACACTGCTTCATGAAGCTTTACAAATCGAATCAGTTGTTCGGAGCGCCAAAGTCATGTGATTTCAGCAGTTTCACATGATACAAACCACTGATTTGAAACAAAAGATTCAGTGGAATTGCTGGCAATAGAGGCCTCACTGAGCCATCAGATTTCATCAAAACTATCTTAATTTGTGTTCCGAAGATGAACGAAGGTCTTGCGGGTGTAGAATGACATGAGGGTGAGCAATTATCCCAGACAGCAACATAGTTTGGCCCAGATCCGGCCCACATCTGGTACATGTGGATTACATGCGGACCTGATGTGCGCTGGATCTTGGCTGACAGTACTGTATGTTGCTGTCAGGGTATTTTTGGATAAACTAACCCTTTAACGTTACTAAATCTATAAATATATTAGGTTACACCAACAAAACTAAATTTAAGGGTAAGATCAGGTAGAAATTGCTCTTTAACTTATTGCAGGTTACCACCTTTTACAGTGTAATAAAAGGAAAAGGTAAATACGTCCTAGGACAGATGTAGCCAACCCTGTTCCTGAAGGGCTACCTTCCTGCAGGCTTCAGTTCCAACAAACTTACCTGTCATTTTTAAGTCATTTTGAAGACTGTGTGGCTGCATCCGAAATAGCATACTTCCCTATAGTAGGTGAAAAACAGTATGTGACAAAAGAAGTATATCTAAATTCACAGTACTCATAAAAGACTAGGCAAAAATGACCCGGATGTCCTACTACTAGGCCTACTCCTGAGATTCTGAAGTATGCATACGATGGACACTTTACTATCCCATGAGGCCAACGAAAGAATCAAGGATGGAATGGAGAACAGACGAAGGAAGACGGGAGGAAGAAGATCCGGATGGCTCAGGTAAGTAGCAGGTAAGGAGTCCAGGTACGTGTGACGAGACCAGACACTGAAGTGCAAGGAATGTGAGTCTTTATAGTGTGTCTGATGATGATGTGCAGGTGCAGGAGTTTAGAACTCGGGAGACAGTGAACGAGAGGGTGGAGCGTGTAGATCTGGTGATGGTGCGTTGGTGTGGGCTGGCTGTGACTCCATGACAGTGAGTACGTTTACATGGACAACAATATTCCGATATTAACACGATTAAGACAATACTCTGATTAAAAAACTACCATGTAAACAGCAATTTTTGATTACCTTAAACCGACTAAAGTCATACTCAAATAAGCACAAATCGAATTAAGACAGGTGGAGTATTCCTATTTTAGTCGCATTATAGAGTACCCCAGGGATGACGTGTTTTTGTAGGCCAACACTGAAGTTAGCGGCGCACGGGTTCCCTCGATTGAAAACCTATTCATTTTTCCCATAGACTTTTGGAAAATCGCAGAAAATAAGCTCTGTGTTTAACAAAGGGTTATGACACTTACACGTTTTGTCTATCAAGATAATCTTTACAAGTTAACACAACATTGATACATTTTGAAGCCTAAATAAAGTCGTCAGATATAAAAGGCTAACAGTAGGCTATAAACGGACTACAGCACACCATGGTCGCGGATCAACGTCGTCACCACCAAGCTTCCTCAATCTTTATTTAGAAAACAACTATATTTAAAAACATGCTCGCTGATTATGATCTTTGCTGTTATGAATACTTATCCACTTTTTCATGAGAAATGCTGTCCAAATATCCCGTTTTTAATGATGACATCTAAAGTCCCCACTAAAGGAAGTAGTCCCTTTTAGCAATTTGTTAGCAACCGCCGATTTTAAGACACAGTAAAAGTTTAAAAAAATCACAAGTGGGTTATAACTGGTGTGTTTTATGTCATAGATCAAAATGTGAAAATATTTAGAGGCTTTGTTAACCACAGACCTTATTTCAGGCGATTTAGCAAAAACCCATTCAAAAAACCCATAGACTTTATGGCGTTGGAACCGGAAGTCCTAAAATGCTAACTCGCTTCCGGGTTTTGCCTACAAAAATGCGCCATCCCTGAGGCACTCTATTGGAGTGCATTATAAACATGTACACACCTTAATCACGCTATTAACGTCATGTGGGAGTTTTTGCCGCATTTTGCTACAGGACAATACACACATGGCAGTGGTCAACTGTTTGACGGCAAACACGAGAGCAAGCTTCGAGCAAGACACAAATCAATGCCGAATTAAAGTACAGGAGGCCTGTTGTTGGAGAATTTGTAGGCTATCCACCGTTGTCTTACAGAGCCCCATACATGAGAGGGAAAATAAATAGTAGCCTGGGCTAAATCGTGTGAACGATTTACTAATTTGTTCCCTCGATTTATAAATCATGTGCATCATTTATAAATCGAGGGAACGAATTAGTAAATCGTGCACACAATTTATTTATTTTTTCTTGCATGTCATGTGCGGGGCTCCGCATGTTAAATAATGAACTGCACTTGAAGCTTTCTTAAGATTAAAAATTAAACTGTATATGGCACGAACTGTGTGGTGATATATGAAATTCTGTGGAGAACATCGGACGGCGTGCCGTGGGGACGTAATGACGTTTGCCATTAATCGATCTATGTTCTATAACATGTAAAACGGGAACATGAAAGGAATATTCTAAAAGCAACTCATGTAAACACCTTAATCATAATATTGTCTTATTCAGAATAAGGTCAGTAATTATATTACTGCTGTCCATGTAAGTCACTGTGACTAAGTTCTGGACTCACGCCAAAACTCCCGTAATAATCAACTAATCTCTTATTTACAGTGTGTTTGTACTGTAAGTTATGATGAAAGTGTGCAGAAATTGACACACATTTCAAAACAAAAACAATACTGAATACACCTGAATGTAAACAGTAGACTATATTACTTACACTGGGATGCAAATAGGATTTGCCTTTTTATACATATATTTAGTATGTAGATGCAAATTTGTATTCTATAATGTTGCATATTTGTATAATTATTTTGTATAATTTTGTAATGATTAGGAAATTGAATCAAATAAGCAGCTTCTCTATAAAAAAAATAAATAAATAAATAAATAAAAAAATCAGTTAAGTTTGCGAATACACTGCTGATGGCTGAAATCTTACTGTTCAGGTCGCTTCGACTTTCTATCCACCAACTCAGAGGAAGCATATCATTTATCATAAACTGAAACTGTCATTCAAGAAAATGTTCCCTTCCACGGAGTGCAGAATGAAACGACATGGATTAAGATCTGCTTCAATAGTCATTGTGCATCAACACTTCAGCAGCAGGGGATAATAAAGCAGAACGTGACATTATTATAATGCACAGAGAGACACTGAGCAGTGAAACATAAATAACAGTGAAGAGGATTGGACTCTGTGGACCTTTAATGGTTCTGTTACAAAAAGAACGAACAGAGAAACAGAGACAGATAAAATGGAGAAGGCTTATCTTAATTATATTTAGTTCTCTTTGTCTTCCATTATGAACTTCATTATTGTATAAAGGACTGTGTGCCGACTATCTGTGGTGGAAAATACACAGAAAAAAAAAATCAAGGATGTCCAGGTTAAAAACTCCAAAACATGAAATTGCACACAATGAATTAAATATATATATGTGTATGTATATATATATATATATATATGTGTATGTATATATATATATATATATATGTGTATGTATATATATATATATATATATATATATATATATATATATATATATATATATATATACAGTTTTGCTCAAAATTATTCATACCCTTGGTAAATATGACCAAACCCATCTTGCTGTTAAAAATAGCTATTTTTTTGTTTCATCTGACCATAGAACCCATCCTGTTTGAAGTTCCAGTAGTGTCAGTTACTTTTCAAACATTCTATGGTCAGATGAAACAAACAAAAAAGAGCTTTTGGCAGCAAACACTCAAGATTGGTTTGGTGCACACAGGGGTAAAAAGTAGCCCATGTGTACAATGAAATATACGGCTGTATCTTTAAAGTTGTGGGCCTATTTTTCTGCTGGAGATCCTGGACATCTTGTTCAGATACATGGTATCACAGATTTTATTAAATACCAACAGATACAAATCAAAACCTGACTGTCCCTGTTAGAAGTCATATAATGGGCTGTGGTTGGATCTTCCATCAGGACAATGATCCAAAACAAACATCAAAACCAACACAAAAATGTGTCACTGAGCACAAAACCAAGCTTCTGCCATGGTCATCTCATTTCCCTGACCTGAACCCTAAAGAAAATGAGTAGAGTGAAGAGAAGAAGCACCAACGTGGAGCTAGGAATCTGAAGGATCTGGAGAGATGCTGTATGAAGCAATGATCTCCTGTCAAGTGTTCTCCAAACTCATCAGGCATTATAGAAGAAGACTTAGAGCTGTTATCTTGGCAAAAGGAGGATGCAAAACGTATTGAATAAAAGGGTATGATTAATTGTGAGCAATGTGTTTTAGAGAAAAACATTTCTCTCATAATGAGATTTTCCCGCATTTAAAATGATAATTCTCCAATGAAAGATTGGATTTTTGTAGATTTTTTTAAAATAAAAGATCAAAACTATTAACGATGCAGATTTATTTTCACAGCC
Organism: Megalobrama amblycephala; assembly: GCF_018812025.1. Lineage (NCBI taxonomy): Eukaryota > Metazoa > Chordata > Actinopteri > Cypriniformes > Xenocyprididae > Megalobrama > Megalobrama amblycephala. Next base: position 29,095,758 of record NC_063044.1, read on the forward strand.
TTCTTTGGTCATATTTACCAAGGGTATGAATAATTTTGAGCACAATTGTGTATATATATAAAAATATAGTTAAATGGTTTAAAATGGTTTCACATTGACTAATCCTATCACAATATATTTGTTCAATGTGCTTGTACTTAATATTGTAGCACACTGTGGTACTATTTTATATAAGGTAATGAAAGCTATTAGATAAACATTTAATTGGAATATATGCCAAAGTAAATGTTATTTCAAAATTCTAATCGAATTTTACATTTAACTTACTTTACAGAAAATGTTGATCACACTTTACATTAAGGTCTAATTCTCACTATTAACTCAATAAACTCCCAATACTGCTTATTATTAGTTATTAAGGTAGTTGTTAAGTTTAGGTATTGGGTAGGATTAATGGATGAAGAATATGGTCATCCAGAATAAGGCATTAATATGTGCTTTATAAGTTCTAATAGCCAACTAATATCAAAACAGCTAATAAGAACTATACAAAAAAAAAAAAAATCAATTTATTTTAACACGTGTTGTTTCATCAATATGTAGTTTCATAATGTAGTTTTGGTTGGCGTTTTTGAGGATATCCCACAAGTGGTCTATGATGCCATAAGCCAGTTTGGCTAGTTTTTTTCAAGTGACAGCTGGCAAAAAAATTAACTTTTTCTTTAAAAAAATTGGCAGTCCTGTGTTGTGCACTTGATTATGCATATTTACAATTGTTTTTCCCTGCTGAAGTGACCGAGTCAGAACAGACATGCAGCACATTTCCAATTTGAGAACCACAGGCATTTGAACCTTTTTTTAACAGCAACCAGTTATATCAGTCAATTGTAATATCCAGTGGTTGAGGAGTGGCTTTACTGTAGGTGTTATTAAATATGAAACTTTAAAAAAAAAAAAAAAAAGTGTGCATTTACTGAGAAAAGAAGCACTGTACCATTTGTCTCAGAAGGGAATACCGGCATAATCGAATCATGTTAAGATTGAGCTGGGGAAATCACTGTCATTATGTTTCTTTGTATTGGTAATTTAAATGCACAGGTGCTCCATGCCGTGGGCGAAGACTTTTAACATCTTGTTCTCTCAGAAACAAAATTGGATTGCAGCTCAGTTATTGACAGCAGGTGTGTATATATTTAATTTTCACAAAAGTATATAATACTATAATGGAACTGATTGTTGCACACTCAATACCTGACAGCTAAACCTTGACTCAAAGAAACTAACCTCAGCAATGAAAAGCTTGAGGAATGTGTGTTTTTAAGGAAAATGTGGATGCTTAAAGGTTCAAGTAGAAGATAGAGAAAGGAGAGACAGAAAAAAGAGGGATGAGGGTGTGGGAGAGAGAGACGGCTGTTTTGCTCCACGGCTGTAGAGTGATAAGAGGTAGAGCTGCCTGAAGCACATGGGAGAAGTGCTGCTGTCGCTGATTTATACAGGACAAACAGACACCGGGACACGGGTGAGTCAAGCACGCGTCTCTTCATCTGTTTTACCCCTTCATTTTATATATGCACAGCATCTTGGTGAGGCTTTCAAGCTTTTTGTGTAAAAAGATGTCAATGTGTAATAGAATTTTTACCATTTATGATGTGATTTAACGACTGGTATTGACTGTATGAATGTAACTACGACTGATATCATGAAAGCTAAATTTATTTGATTAGTCTCAAAGTTGATTTCTCCTCATTATTGGGAATATAACAATCTGACGGGATTGAAAACAGTGACCATTCAGATATTGTATTACACTGTTAATCAAAGTAAGAAGGATTATGTATTATCAATACAAATAAAAGAAAACTTTTAGGGGGGGAAACTTGAAAATATGGTTCTTCCAGTGTTGAGTGTACTCTGGTTGATTTTGAGAAAGCAATGGTGAAACAAAATGCTTTAAAGGTCATTAAATACAACTTTAAAATGCAATGGCAATGTACTGTTTCCAAAACATAGCCGTTTTAAATGAGCAAAATGTTCTTGAAATTCCTCACAGACGAACAGACTCTCAGTGACCTGATATGGTCATACTGGCTTCCTGCTGCGGCTCTCTAACACAGTCCTCACACTTTCTCACAAAAGAAAATTACTGCGTTTTGTCGGTTTTCTGCTATCAATAATCCCACATTGAAATCACTGTGATTGGCTCCATGTTGCCCAAGAAAATCAGAATAAGGATTTAAAAAGAAAAGGAAAATATAAAGACTAAATGTGTGAATGTACAGAGAGAGAACAAGGTCTAGGGTACTGTAACAAAAATAACAACTTGCTGAGTTTCCAGGGGCACACTGATTACTCCATTACAGCCTCTCAGCAGTTTCATTTTGGAGCATTGTGGGGCAGCATGGCATTACAGTGGTAAAAGAGAAAGACTGAAAGACAGACAGAGTCTGCCCTCTCAAGTCTCCCAAGTCCATTTTCAGAGAGTGAAAAACCCTTAGAGTACACCGTCTTGGGATATTATCCCATCTTTGTCTGTCTGAAAGAAGAAAACACCGTTTTTGAATTTCTGGTGGAGAACCTAATGCTATCAGAAGCTGTTGGACAAGAGTGCACAGCATTTAAGTGGTAGAGTAGGAAATACTGTGACAGAAGTCATTTTGCCGCTGTAAAGGTGTGGTCACATCAGTAAAATTTTGCAGACAAAAAAGGTCCATTGTATATTGCCAATATAAGGATGTGACACAGATAGGGACACAGAAGACACTTTCAAACCAAGCTGCGTTTGTGTTGGACAATGTGATGAATCCATGAAAAACTAACCTGTTGTAAAAACTGATTGCGTGGATTGAAAAGAATGGATTTTCAAATGCACATTAAAAGGGTTAGTTCACCCAAAAATGAAAATTATGTCATTAATGACTCACCCTCATGTCGTTCCAAACCCGTAAGACCTCCGTTCATCTTCAGAACACAGTTTAAGATATTTTAGATTTAGTCCGAGAGCTTTCTGTCCCTCCATTGAAAATGTATTTTCAGTATACTGTCCATGTCCAGAAAGGTAATAAAAACATCATCAAAGTAGTCCATGTGACATCAGTGGGTCAGTTAGAATTTGTTGAAGCATGGAAAATACATTTTGGTCCAAAAATAACAAAAACTACGACTTTATTCAGCATTGTATTCTCTTCCGGGTCTGCTGTCAATCCGGGTTCACGACTCCGCAGTGACACTGCTGACATAAGATGCTGCTGACGTGTTATCTGGTGCGCCGGAGCTTCGTTTACAGTCTGAGGGAGACGCACGCTGTATTCAAGCTATTCTACATTGTTTGTATTTTGGTATTGCTATATTTTTTTAAAATGGTGCATAAGTGTGCCTGTCGCAGATGTCCTAATCGCCAAAAACAACGACGTAAAAGTGCATTACCAACGCCGACAGATGAAAGGATTCAATGGAATCAATTCAATGGAATCAATTCAATGGAAAGGATAGACAATGACAATGCTGAATAAAGACAATGCTGAATAAAGTTGTAGTTTTTGTTATTTTTGGGCCAAAATGTATTTTCGATGCTTCAACAAATTCTAACTGACCCACTGATGTCACATGGACTACTTTGATGATGTTTTTATTACCTTTCTGGACATGGACAGTATACCGTACATACATTTTCAATGGAAGGACAGAAAGCTCTCGGACTAAATCTAAAATATCTTAAACTTTGTCTGAAGATGAACGGAGGTCTTACGGGTTTGAAATGACATGAGGGTGAGTCATTAATGACATAATTTTCATTTTTGGGTGAACTAACCCTTTAATAGTGTAGTGCTAGTGAACTTTGAACAGATGAACCTTTACAGTTTACAGTCTTTACTTCCCAGAAAATGGACTACGATTATTGATGGTTCATTTTCAACTTAGTGCCATATTCAAATTTTTATCCAACAAAATGCTTTCTAGAATGAGAATGTCAGGGTTTATTATGTTTATTGGCCTTGACACTGTGGAAACATGTCAAAATAGAAAAAAATCTGCACTCAACAAGACGTTTCAAGAGCTCTTTGTGCATGTAACATTGTTTGTGCAAAGAATAATACACTTAAATTGTTTTTAAAATGTTAGCGTTGTAAAAATTATGTCAGGTAACCTAATGTGCTTAAATGCTTCTGCTTCTTCTCATTTGTAGGTTGCTTTTGATAAAAATATCTGAATCAAAAGGTGATCATGGCTGATTTAGTCATTTTAAAGCATATTATGGAAGTTGATTTTATGTCAGTTAGGAAAAAACTCATTTGCACTCAATACTAGGAAACTTGCACCTCACAGAACAAATCTAATGCTAGTAAACAGATTCAGGAGGACAACACAAAGGCGTGAATTAAGAGAGCAGAGGGTGACAGTGCTGCTGGAGGGAGAGGAAGATAAATTAAGGGATTTTTGGCACGGCAGAAGTGGAAAAAGTAGATACACTGGCTATATATTCTTACAAGATTGAACGGTGTGAGAAGATGATTTTTCTTCCTGGCAAATGGCCTTAAATACCAACAACACTTTGCCCATAATGCAACCAACCTAAAAAAAAAATGCCCAATGTTTTTTGCCCATAATTTAGCCCTCAATAATTTGCCTTCATTTAGTAATAACTCTTCCTGTTTGTAGCAGGAGTGTGCCCTTTCGTGGGAACTATCGACGCTACGTCGAATGACGTGATGGGAACCCTCTGCATTTTGTGTTCATGAAGCACCTCTGTATCCAACCAATGAGGAAACGTGACGTCAGAGGCGGGTGACGTCACAGACCAGGAAACGATAAAGCATACCCAGAACAAAGAATGCTAGCTTCTGTTGTCTTCAGCAAGCGCTCTCTGTATCTTGTGTGTCTTATTTGGTGTTGTTTGTCTTATTACATATAAACAATCACGATCTCTTCGTCTGAGGACAAGAGTATCTCACACCAATCCATATATTTATATATAAAAAAGACACGTATTATGGCGAGAAACAGAAGTGAAATGGGAGTGAGTATGCCCAGGCAGCTCTCGAGGGAGCCATCTGTGTGCACTGTAAAAACGTACTCTCAGGACACTGTGCTCCAGTGTTCCCCGCGGATCGGGTCCCACTTCTGCTGAGGCAGGGCGGAGGCTCCGTTCGTGGGGTTCACAAATGGATCTGACAGAGGGGTTAGAGACGGGCGCCGCCTTTTCTCTGCCCTCACCTGCCAGGTTCAGTGCCGTCTCCCAGGTGGAAGCACGCTCTGCGGTTTCTTCCCCCGGGTTGAGGCACCGATACTCACATGTCCAGCTCTGAGGAGGTGGATATTGTGATATCGATCTGAGGATCGCCACCTCACAGTTACACACATATCGTGTTTCAAAATCACACGTTTATAACAAATCAATCGTGAACAGTTTGAATTTCCCCCTGTGCTACACTACAAAGCGAGTTGGGATACACACGATTTATGTGTCGTTTGCTGGGAGTGGAGCTTGCACGTCAGCTCACAACTGACAGTGACAGTGTTCATTCATAAAAATGTCCCGAAGAAAAGTGTGCACTAGCGGGAGTTTTGTAGCTCCACTCCTGTTGGCTTTATTCTCGAGGGAATAAAAGTATAACGCAAAGCTCGAATCTCGCGCTTGCCGAGGCAGCACGTGGATTGGGTTTTCATTGAAGAATATATGGCTCGGATCTCGCGTTGCCGAGGCAGCGCGTAGATTAAGTCTGCAAGAATGAATATACGGCTCGGGTCTTGCGTTTGCCGAGGCTGCGCATATCACGTGTCCGTAATTATGCATGCATGTGTGTGTGTGTGTGTGTATATATATATATATATATATATATATATATATATATATATATATATATATATTAAGGGATCTGAGTAGACGGGAGTTCCCTTTCTCTCTTTCCCTAAAATACCTTGCAAATTATTACAAGCTATAATTCTTTTTTGTATTCTAAAAATATTCAGTCTGTTCAAAAAATATATATTTATATAAGAACTGGCTGCATTTAATTTGAGGATTAAATGAAATATGGAATACATTAAATTCTGAGGAATTTAAAAGAAAATAAAGGAGACCGTTCTGCCAACCCTGCCACCTCGTGTGCTTCAGGGCGCAGTGGTTTCCAGTGTTCCTCTAAGAAAGAGGAGGATTGTAGAGCAGTCAGTTCAGATGTTCCCTGCCGGTTCGCCGTTCAGGGCACTGGTCTGACCGTGCATCCAAAGAAAGTGTCGCCACCCTTGGTCCCCCGCAGAAAGCTTGGGGACAGGGACAGTTGACACAGCCGAAGTCTTTGTGGGGTAACACAGATCTGCGGACTGTAATTATCACCAAGAAGGCTTCGAAGAGGTCCTGATGCCAGTGGCGCGGGACATTGGAGGGCAGCCCCTCCAGAGAAGGTTGGGTATTAAAATACTTTGGCGCCCTCAGGGGGCCGTTCTGCTAACCCTGCCACCCAGTGTGCTCCAGGGCGCAGCGGTCTGCACCTACCCTCCGAGGAGGGCCTGTCATCACTTGATTCGGCTGTTCCCTGCCGGTTCGCCGCTTCAGGGCGCCGAGTCAAGTGCTCAAAAAACACCAGAGGCCAGTCTCGAGAGACTGGTTCCCTTTGTAAATAAGGCAGAATGGAAACTTCTCCCAAATATTTCAAAATGGGTGCTGCTCACAATAGAAAAGGGTTACAAATTCGGGTCTCGCCCGCCCCAGTTAAATGGGGTCCTTCCCACAGTGGTGGCCCCCGAGCAGTCTCTGGTAATGGAACAGGAGGTTATGACGCTCTTGCAAAAAGGAGCTATAGATGGGGTTCTCCTCCCAGCAAGCTGTCAGGGTTTTACAACATATACTTCATTGTTCCAAAGAAGGATGGAGGGTTATCCCACAGATCAGGTCCGAGGACTGGTTTGTTGTGATAGACCTGAAAGATGCTTACTTTCATGTATCCATCCATCCTCAACACAGGAAGTTCCTCATGTTTGCTTTCGGGGCAAAGCTTACCTGTACAGGGTTCTTCCCTTCGGCCTATCTCTATCACCCCGCATGTTCACGAAGTGCGTGGATGCAGCTCTGGCTCCGTTGAGACTCCAGGGCATCCGCGTACTGAACTATATCGACGACTGGTTGATACTAGCTCAAACAGAACAGTTGGCAGTTCAACATTGAGATGTTGTTCTGTCGCACATGAAGATGCTTGGGCTGAGGCTCAATGCCAAGGAAAGTGTGCTGGTTCCGAGTCAAATTACCAACTACTTAGGGGTAGTTTGGGACTCCACCACGATACAGGCATATTTATCCCCTTTTCGTGTGAGTTCCATTCTCGGGGCCGTGAAAGGGGTGAAGATAGGCCAGTCACTCACTGTAAAACAGTTTCAGAGACTGTTGGGTCTTATGGCAGCTGCGTCCAACGTGATAACTTTTGGCCTTCTGCACATGAGACTCTTACAGTGGTGGCTCAGGACCAAGGGGTTTTCTCCGAGGGGAAATCCTTTTCGCAAGATCAAGGTCACGCGGCGATGCCTTCGTGCTCTGGTCATGTGGAAAAAGCCTTGGTTCCTGTCCCAGAACCCGTGTTGGGAACTTCTCGTCGTCACGTAATGCTTACGACAGATGCTTCCCGCACGGGCTGGGGGGCGATCATGAGTGGTCGCTCAGCTCAGGGTCTCTGGGAGGACCATCAGTTCCTGGCACATAAATCGGCTGGAAATGATGGCCGTATTTCTTGCAGTAAAATACTTCCTCCCAGACCTGAGGGCATTAAAATGTGGGAGCAGACGCCCTGTCGAAGCAGGGGCCGAGGCCCGGGGAATGGAGTCTCCACACTGAGGTGTGGAGCTCATTTTGGAAAACTTTGGTCGAGCTGAAATCGACCTAATTGCTTCAGGGGAATCAACCCAGTGTCCACTGTGGTTCTCCCTATCTCATTCAGCACCATTGGGTCTGGATGCCATGGTACAGACGTGGCCGAGGCTGCGTCTGTATGCAGTTCTGGAAAAAGTACGCCAGGAAGGGGTCAGTCTAATATTCATAGCCCTGTACTGGCCAACCAAAATATGGTTCTCAGACCTAGTGTCACTTCTAGATGGCTCCCTGATGGAGCTTCGTCTCAGGCAGGACCTCCTGTCTCAAGTGGGCGCCATGATAATTCATCCACGCCCAGAACTATGGAGATTGTGGGCCTGGCCTCTGAGGGGGCCAGGCTCATAGATGCTGCTCTCCCAACTGAGGTTGTGGAGACCATACTCCACTCCAAAGCTCCCTGCACAAGGAAGTGTATGTGGCCATTTCGGCCATACTCCTCTGGGGGATTCCTCGGTAGGTCGAGACCCCCCTTTTTATACGCTTCCTCCGTGGTACTCTGAGGCTGAGGCCTTCAGTACGTACAAGGACTCCGGCCTGGGACTTGGCCATGGTATTAGAAGGGTTAGCCGAGGCTCCCTTCGAACCACTAGAGGAAGTTTCAGAGAAATTCCTCACCCTTAAAGACCATATTTCTACTGGCTATTTCATCTCTTAAAAGAATAGGAGATCTTCAAGCACTTTCAGTTGCTTCTTTGTGTTTGGAATTCGCACCTGGAATGGTCAAAGTGTTCCTGCACACTAGACCAGGCTATATGCCTAAGGTCCCCACCAATGTCCCAGGTTCCATCGTACTTCAGGCCTTCTATCTTCCTCCATTTACAACTTCGGATCAGGAGAAACTCAATCTGCTCTGCCCAGTGAGGGCTTTAGATGCATATGTCCACAGAGCTGCCCTGTGGGGCAAAACAGATCAATTGTTTGTGTGTTTTATGGGTCCATTAGAAAGGAGGTCCAGCATCTAAGCAGAGAATGAGCAAGTGGGTGGTCAAGGCTATCTCACTTGCTTATGAGGCGGCCAGACAGCCATCTCCATTAGCTGTCCGTGTTCACTCGACTAGGGGTATGGCGGCCTCAAAGGCCTTAATGTCAGGAGTATCCATTAATGACATATGTGGTTCTGCTGAATGGTCATCCCAGCACACATTTATTGGTTTTACAACCTGGACGTAGGCTCCTCTCCGGGGTCCTCAGTTCTGTCTACAAGATAACAGACAGGTACTTGGTGATACGGCGTCATTGGGATAGCGTTCCCATCACGTCATTCGACGTAGCGTCGATAGTTCCCACGAAAGGGAACGTCTCGGGTTACAGATGTAACCCCCGTTCCCTGAGTAAGGGAACGAGACGCTACGTCACGTTGCCATACCCCCGGCATACCTGTGAGCGTCTTGCTTCAGACATATCCCAGAAGCTAGCTTTCTTTGTTCTGGGTATGCTTTATAGTTTCCTGGTCCGTGACGTCACCCGCCTCTGACGTCACGTTTCCTCATTGGTTGGATACAGAGGTGCTTCACGAACACAAAATGCAGAGGGTTCCCATCACGTCATTCGACGTAGCGTCTCGTTCCCTTACTCAGGGAACAGGGGTTACATCTGTAACCAGAGATGTTTTCTCCGAGTAGGCAATGTGTCAAATAAATAACTGGATGAACATATTCAACAGTACAAAAATAAAACTAAATTAATATTGGAAATCTGACATGAAGAAGTGTGAAAAGCACTTACATTTATATAAAATTATTGAATAATAAAAATGATAAAATAATCCCATTAGCTCATCGTGTTGTCTTTGAGTGTAATAATGCTTTATTGTCTTGTTCTTTGTCTATTCTTATTTATTACCTTTCATTTGTATTTATATTACTGTTTGTCACGATGAGTTGTAGATATGAATGCTCAACAAAGGAGATGTCTTCAAATAACATTTAATGGAACACCAGGAAGAAGGAACATGAAAATCAGCAGGAAATAACAACTACAAAACACCTTACATAATCAAAGCTAGACAAAGGACAGACTGAAACTAGGGACATATTTATATATATATATATATGCAGAGAACTGAGGAGTAAACGAGACTTAATTAACAAGAAACACCTGAACTGAAGACACTAATCAAATCCGTAAACAAGAAGACAAACAGGCAGGCACACAAGGAGAACTGAAACAATTAACAAACTAGAAAACTGACTAAGAAACTGAAGACAGGGAAAGAGCATGAAAACAGATCAAAAACAAACTCAAAACACATAACCCTGACACTGTTGATCTGATATAGTACATCCAATAGGTCAGGTTATTATCGTTAACTGAAACTAAAACTGTAAAAAACTATTGATATTCAATTGATATTCTTAAATAAATCTCTAAAACTAATGCAACTGTGCCTATTCAGGGAACTCTCACATTTGGTACATTATTAATATTAGAACAACAACAGAGCCCAAACTATTATTTTCAACTGCTTTTTTTTTTTTTTTTTTTTTCTCAGATAATTACTACACTCAAATAAAAACTGAAATGTTTGTATACATGTGTTGTAGTTTGCATAAACACTTGTCTTCATGGCAAATTTATTCAAACATACATAATAAACAGTAAATAAGCTCCTCTCTAGTGTTTTTATAGCTAACTAACAAATTGTAAACATTGAATAACTTTCAATGTTCATGCAACATTAGTGACATTGCCCGCAAGCTGTTTTATTGATATCTGTCCGCATTTGAAACAGTTATTGCACAATTATATGAGACATGATACATTTCGGTATGTTGTACTGTATCTTCAACATACCTTTTGATGTTCATTCATGTTTATTTCATGCTAACTTTATAAAAATGGAAGATAAGACTCACGCTTCGCACTGCCGCTTGAAATGAGGGGCTACAGCGACCTGTCACATCACATTTAAGAGCATCAATACCCCATTTATTTTTGAATTTCATGATAAAATGAACAGAATTTGAAAGCTGAGACTTTGTCTCTTTTTCACAGGTCCGCGGTTCCCTGGCTTGTACTACGGGTGATTCATAGGGTCAAATACTTTAAATTCGCTATTTTTTATCTGGTTATGATAGCCTAATTTAGACAGCCCTAAATTCAACACAAGAGATATTTTCTTCACACATAGTATGAGTTGCAGTCTGACACAGTTTTCCACCCCCTTTTGACTTCCAGGATATAGGCCTAATCCCAGCCCTGATCACAGCTGTTTTTAAATATCGATTATTGGTCGACATTGGTGTATTCCAAAATATTTTAGGCCTACTTGAAGTAAAATAAACATTTACTGAAATTAAATCTAAAACACTAAAACGTATCTTATTTCGGCATGTTTCCAAAACAAATTTCTCATTTTTATTTATTTTAAGAAAGAAAAAAAGAAAAAGAAAACTAATAGACATGACAATACACACAACAAAATTACTAAAAAAATAAATTAAAATGTTAAAAAAATTATAAAATATATTAAAAAAATACAAATTCAAAATACTAACAAAAGTGTATTAATGATACTAAAATAACTCTGTAAAACAGTGTTAAAATAACACTGTATTGGTAAATCCATCTGGCAGTAAGTTGAATGTAAGTGTTTTCCAAATAACTGTTAACATATTTTCAATGTCACATTTGAATTAAAAAGATTAAATTCTATAATTATTCAATTGTTATGCCAAGCGGCTTGTTCAGTTGTGTCTTCTTGTCTGTTTGGACACAATATTATTTACTGAGCCAACATCATTTTGCCAGAGTTTCTTCAAGCATGATTCCAGTCTTGAATTTTAACATAGACTTCAGCAGTGAATATAAAGTCTGAATTGCTCTCTCTGAATGATTCTACTTACAGCAACAGTAGATGAATCCATTTTTACTGACCACGGTTGCAATCAACCTCCCAGTAGGAGCATCCCTGGAAAGAAACGTTATTCACAGGACTTCCTGACTGTCACACCATGGATATTCTTTTCACCTCGTCCTTCCCCGTTTTATGCCAGGACTCTAGAAATTATAATCTCACAACTCTCTGTCCTGACAACCAAAAGGTAAACTCAACGCCTCCTGCTCTGGTTAACCCACCAGCTTTTGGGATGTCCTACTTCACCATGACCCTCGGTGCCCTCTCAAACCTAACTGCACTAGGTATCCTAGTCCATTCCTATGCCTGCTTCCGCCGACGGGCCAAAGTGCCATTCCTACTGCTGGCTTCAGCCCTGCTTCTGAGTGACCTGGCAGGTCACCTGATCACAGGGGCTTTGGCACTTCACCTCCATCTTGAAAGGGTGAAGCATTATGGGGCGGCAGTAGCAGTGGAGCCTCCTCAGGTTTACTGCAAGTTATTTGGAGCTTGCATGGTGTTTTTCGGTCTCTGCCCTCTGCTGCTGGGCAGCGCAATGGCAGTGGAGCGCTGCATAGGCATCACGCAACCTCTCCTGCACCCAGCGGTTGTCACCATGACACGCGTCCGCCTCACCGTGCTCCTGATCGCCTTCACAGCTCTCACTTTGGCGGGACTCCCTCTGCTGAACGTGGGCAACTACAAACCACAGTTTCCAGGCACCTGGTGTTTCTTACCTGTGAACGGTCCGCTTTCCTTCACTGACGCCAGCCTTGCTTTGGCTTTTTCCATACTGGGGCTTGTAACATTGAGTGTCTCAGTTGTGTCTAATATTATAAGTGGGCTGAAATTGCTCCAAGCGAGGTTTAAGGACCGATGTGTTAAGTCAAACGCTGCTCGGAGACATGGATTCGTCTCATCTTCGTCTCTGCATTCCTTGGATGTGGAAATGATGACTCAGCTGGCCGTGATAACAGTGGTCTCCTGCATCTGTTGGAGTCCATTTCTTGTGAGTGAGGCGGCGTGCATTTGATAAACACGTGTTTTTACCGCATTTGTGTTTTCTGGGCTTTTTGACTGTTTTCCTCTTCATTTCACAGATTTACATCCTCATATCCATTGACAGGTTTTATAAAGGAATCAAGAGACCAGTGCATCAGTGTGAGAAGCTGCTTCTCTTGGCTCTGCGCTTGGCTAGCTGGAACCAGATTCTGGATCCATGGGTTTACATCCTCCTCCGGCGAGCGGTTCTGCGAAGAGTCCTTCAGCTGCTGCAGCCCGACAGAGTCGTGTTTACACAGAGCAGCTACTACAGAGACTCACACAGAAAGCAAATTACTTCACACTGATTACACATTTGTTTATAACTTTGAATATGTTTACTTGGGGTCATTCACCAAAAATATATGAAATCAAATATTTATAAAGAAATTGCGTGAGAATTTTTTCCAAGTAAAAAAGAAGTGCATGTGTATAGCCTACTTCAAATCTCAAAAGTTTTTTTTTTTTACTTTACTTGTAGATAATATAATATTAATCAAATAAAAAGCCACTTTAAATGTACTGAAAGTATACTTTCAAGACTATATATTTTTTTTAAAGCTGCAGTCCGTACCTTTCTTTTTTTTTTTTTTTTTGGTTAAAAATTATCCAAAATCAAATTTTGAGCAAGTCCATAAACCATAGCGGTCAACCCTCCCGTTTTTTCCGGGTTTCTCCCGTATTTTAGCTCTTTTCCCGCTGTCTTCCCGTTTTAGTATTTTCCCGTAAAATATCCCGTATTTTTACGCTCTGATTGTGTTAACTCAGAACATGCAACTATCTGTGTCTGAGAAGTGGCTTGCACTTGACCACGGGCGAAGCACGTAGGCTATGCATGCGCCAAACCCGTCTTTCCGCGCTCATGGAGTTTCTTTGAAAGGCTCGCGGGAGAAATGGGAACACGGGGGCACCGCGATGCGACCGCAAAGGGCACTTTCACTTTCACGATCAAAGTGCACGCCACTGATAAGCATTGTAAATGCAGTATTACAGTATACACATAGCAATTAAACGTGCAGTTCTCCTCTCATGCGTCCTCCTCACTGGACGAGGCAATATCACTTTCGTTTCGCTTTCAGATATATCTTTTATAGATGCCATCAATGCTTTTACCTTTCTAGATGTATTTACCGAAATCAAAACAGTCCATAAACTATAAATCCTCATGAAAACTTCAGTCAAGCCAGCTCACGCGTCAACCTGAGAGATCAGCCTCCAAATTTCGCGGTTTCTGAATGGGCGGTTTGGCTTGATTGACAAACGCTAACGTTCGGGCATGATTTATATACCATCATCGACCTGTCCTAAAACGTTAGCACGCTTTGATCGATGGTTTGGAGATCGCGTGTTTCTCCGTTCGAGAGCGCATTTCCGTTGATTATTTACGAACGAAAGCTCAGAGAAACGTGAAAATGAAAAGGGTCTCATTTGAAAGAAAATATCCTAAGCTAAAAGATGATATAGAGTGACTGATTGAAGCAGCCCTTATCAAAAGTGCGGGGGTCGATTTCTGTCTTTTCAAAACTGTGGGGGTCCTGAACCCCTGTCCCCCGTGCCAACGTAATAATTGTGTAAAAAAAAAAATCCCTTATTTTGGGGATGGATTCCGGGAAATCTCCCTTATTTTCAGTGTTCAATGTTGACAGCTATGCCATAACCAGCCAGTGTTCAAAACTATCTCCTTACCTTAGCCCGATCCACAACGGTAAGCTTGTAATAATGTTTAATAATTCGGGTGGAAAATTCGAACATGCCGCCGTTTGTCTTTGCGTCATTACATAACATCAGTAAACAGAAAGAAGGAGTCCCAGCTACTAGGCTATATCATGTGAGGATGCTGCAGGTGGCGGATCATTTATAGCCTTTTCTCACAGAAGCTTCAATAATCAAACTTATCATTTTGATGGCAGATTGTAATCCAGAAAGGTCCAAATGGCAATCATCAGTGACAACTGGAGATTCACGCACAGTCAAAAGCAAAAGACTTTGGACTGGAGTGGCTACAGAAATTGAAATCTACAGGTAACGTTAATACACACTAAATACACAATGCTGATGTTGTTAACATTTACAATTTGAGAACGAAGTATAACAGTAATAATAATGTGCACGGTTTGATGTGATCCAAGATAAGCGATCGTTAGATTTAATCACCATTGGCAGAGCGATTAATTGTAGGCCTAATGCTTTTTTTTCTCAGCTGGTCAGGACAAAAGTGGCAGATTTGTTACTTACTTGTTCAGATGACATTTTCTGGTAAAAATTCGTATTTTGTTCATACTTACAAGAATACAATCTGTGATTCCGAAGTACAGTATTCACAACGGTGAATTAGATTCACATTAGATTCATCCGCGCTGTGTCGTTGCACAACCCACATAAAGATAATAATTCCACAAATAACTGCAATTGCAGATTTCAAACAGAGATGGCGACAAAGAGGCAAAACGTATGGACTGCAGCTTAACACAATTAAATATGCACTCAATAATAGAAATGACATTAAAGTATATTTTAGTGTAACAAATTCTTCTCAGTACATTGGCAGTACAATTTAAATATTTCAAAGACAGCAGAAGTGATTATGTAATTACATTTAAAGTAGTCCTATTAAAGGGCATATTGCAGGTCAGTGATTCAATGTATAGAAAAATAATGTATTAAATAGATTTTCTTGAAAAAACACGTATAAATACGCTACATAGGCTTCTGGAGTCGTTTTTTGTGAGAGAATTTTACTTCCGCATCTGAAAAATGCCAAATCGGAAGTGACGTAACTCAAGGGAGCGCGATCAATATAAACAATAGGAAAACAATGGATCGCAATGACAGTTCGGACGCTGAGGAAATTGTAAATGTTTATTCATACTTGTATCACAATCCACAGCCATACAATTAGCCTGCTATGTGTTTAAGAGAGCAGGGACAGGCCAGGATTAGACAGAATAACGGTCAAAATAGACAAATTGAGCTGTGGTGTGAGGAGAAGCAGTGGAGAACAGGGCAGTCCCGATGTTATCTTAGCTAACGATATGTGCTCAGATCACAATATTGTACAGATTATTATCATGAATCAGGCAATAGCAAAGCCATTGGTCATCTAGGAGTAACGTTATTGATTACTAATAACAGAATCTAATAAACCTTGATCAGGCCGATGTCAATATCCGTTAATATCCGTCCACACTAAAGTTACGTGATATAGCGGTTTCTCATCACGACTGATTTGGTAGTTAGCAAATGAAATAATAAAATAATAATAATAAAGATTTACGGTGCACAATTCACGTGTTCATCAAGCTGCATCTCTGACGGATCCATGATCATGTCTCCCGCCGGCGGCCGAACGTAGTTTATGTGTTTCATGTAATGTTATCCTTTATTCATTAATTCTGTGTTATGAGTTTATGCCGTGCCCATTCACTGATAGTGTGAGGATGTATATGACGCCGTGTTTATGTAGTTGTGTGAACTTGAATGGCATGAATGAAATTGGAGTATTTACATTACCAGCACATAATTCAAAACTGTTTTGTGTAAGTGTGAGACTATGCATGTTTACATAATTTGTATTCATCAGTGTTGAAATTGATTCAAGTAAAAACGGTGAAGAAGCATCGCGTGTGTAAGTTTATTCATTTAATATCATTATTTACAGTAGTATTACAATGTTGAACTGCATCATATCGCCAGGATGATAATCCTCCGGTCTATAATGAACGCGTTTTTCGAGCAGATGCAGAAGTGAAGTCCCATCTCTTCACCTGCACAAAACACACCGGCACGGAAGATAGCAGCGTCCTTTTTCTTGTTAGTAAACCTCTGGACTCGATGTCCTGACAGGCTGAAGTTTGTGCAACCTCAACAAACACAATAATTAACCATAACGATGATAAATAGAATACAAAAACTACAGAAAACACACTAATTCACGACCACTGTTACTGAATACCAGCCTACTCTGCACTGAGTCAACACAGAGCTCGGCGAACGACTCCCTTTAGTGACGTAAAATGATGCGACGCTGAAAAAAAAGCGGTTTTTACAGAGACCGTCACTTTATCTACTAAATTAATGCCCTTATGTCCAGCAAAACATTTTTAAACCCTGCATTACCCTTTTATATGGTATTTTTGTACAAGGTTATATATTCATCTTGAAAAAAATGTTTAACCTGCAATATGCACTTTAAGTTAGTCAAAAAAAAAAAAAACGCATTTAATATAGGCTACATTTAAACTATATTTATATATTTTATATTTAAACATAATTTCTATGTAATTGTGATTAACATACAATTACGTGTATAAAACATCATATTCAGTTAACACTTCAGTGCATTCCTTTAAAGTGGCCTGTATTATTTCTGTAATACTACTCTTTTTAAATGTTTTCTAAAGTGTAGCCTTCTTCTTTTTCACAAGGGTTGACAAGATCAAGGTGATTATTCAACCACAGAACGACAAAACAATAAAAAATCTTTTTTTCTTTTTTTTTAATGGAAAACAAAAAAACTGGTTTTCTAATTTTTCTGATTTAATAATTCTTTATATTTATATTTCGCTTTTCTGGTTACTCAAAGCGCTTTACATATGGAAGGGGGAATCTCCTCAACCTCCACCAATGTGCAGCACCACCTGGATGATGCGATGGCAGCCATATTGCGCCAGAACGCCCACCACACACCAACTGATTGGTGGAGAGGAGACAGAGTGATGAAGCCAATCAGTGTATGGGGATGATTAGGAGGCCATGATGGACAGAGGCCAATGGGCAAATCTGGCCAGGATGTCGGGGTTACACCCCTACTCTTTTTTTTCGAAGGACATCCTAGGATTTTTAATGACCACAGAGAGTCAGGGCCTCAGTTTAACATCTCATCAGAAGGACGGTGCTTTTTGACAGTATAGTGTCCCCATCACTATACTGGGGCGTTAGGACCTACACAG
The DNA here is from genome assembly GCF_018812025.1 of Megalobrama amblycephala. Lineage (NCBI taxonomy): Eukaryota > Metazoa > Chordata > Actinopteri > Cypriniformes > Xenocyprididae > Megalobrama > Megalobrama amblycephala. The sequence goes on from NC_063044.1 coordinate 29,113,378, forward strand.
ACCACAGGGTGAGCACCCCCTGCTGGCCTCACTAACACCTCTTCTAGCAGCAGCCTACTTTTCCCAGATGGTCTCCCTTTCAATATTAAAATAAAGAAGATACCCTGATTGTTGTCCTCATACCCAGGTAGCCAAAACAGTTTGGCCCAATAATGGCCTTGGTCCGGCAGGCCGGAAGAAATAACTCGGCCCGGTTGTGGTTGCCAGACTTGGAATGGACACGGGATGAATGACACCCCAGAATTGGCCCAAATACACTGGCCCATGTCCGGCTGCCAAAACTGCCGGCATTGGGCCACAATCACACCGACAAGGATCGAACACTTAGACGGTACTGGCATGAGACTAAGTACTGAGCCAACACTGCCGACATTGGGCCACAATCACACCGACAATAATGTTACACTTAGCCGGTACTGCCCTTACGGAATGAAAATATATTTCCCTATATTTATGATCAATATATTATATGTAGTAAATATACTGAATAATATATGAAAAAATATATTGTGTTAATATACTGTGTTGATATATTTACTCAAAGTTGAAAGTTTCTAATATAAAAACATATAAAAGAGCATTGGAACATTGATAGACTGCAAATACTTTGTATGTGTTTGAAACTAAATAAACAAAGAATTAAACCAAAGAAGGTAACTTAAAATAGTTAGATATCACTGCAATACAGTAATGGCCTTTTAAATAAAGCAACATGCAGCATATCATCAGTGTTTCTTGGTCTTCTCCTGGACTGAAGCTCAGGATCTGCTCTTCAGCACAATGGTGACCCACAAAACTCAGACAACAGAAACCCTTTAAATCCCAACTGAACATTAAACATACAGATCTCTCAAGATCTCAGCAGAAGGGGATTAAACAACAAAAACAGCATTATCAGCTTCAATTATTTCTAGCAGTTTGAATTTATTTCTGTCATACGCCTACAGAAGTTCTTATTGAGAATTAACAGAGGTTTAGATGTTGATGATTTATTTAAAATAATAAAGTCGGTAGTCACCATTATATTGATTAGTGTTTACTTTAGTTGGGCTCTTGACTTTATAACATTAGTTTTTTTTTTTTTTTTTTTCTGGCTGCTGTAACTGTGTGTTTGTAAAACACAGTCGTTATGGAAAAAATGCTATGGATGATCTATTGAATGTTTCTTGATAAAGACATAATCATCATCAAACATCCTGAGCCACAGATCTTACCCTGATCAAAAGTGTGTGAAATGCATTTCAAATAAATATTGTGTTCTAAACAGTGTGATACTATAACAAAATGTCCAGTGCTGTTGTGGTAATCAGATACCTTTTTTTAAACACATTGTACACAAAACATTTTGATCTACCATATTTAGACACACACAGACATCAAGCATCAGCGTATGAATCTCAACAATGGTGACATGCTTCATGCTCAAATGCATGCTGGGAACCATGGATGAGTTTTATACTATGGTAGCTCCCAGAATGCATTGCATGAAGCATTTCACCGTTGTTGAGATTCATACGCTGATTCTTGATGTCTGTGTGTGTCTAAATATAGCAGTAGCTCAAAATGTTTTGTGTACGTGTTTAAAAAGTATCTGATTACCACAACAATGTTTGATGTCTTGTTATGGTTTCAAAGTGTTTATAATACAAAACTTAATGACCTAGCACACTTTTGATCAGCAATAAATCATGAGATGAGATCTGTGGCTTAGAATGTTTAAAGATGATTATGACATCATCAATAAACACCTAATAGATCATCCCCCAAATCTCTCTTGGCTTTTTTAGCCATAATGACTGTGTCATATAAACACACAGTTACAGCAGTCAGAGAAAAACTAATGTTATAATGTCAAGGGTCAAGACAACTAAACAACTAAAGTAAACACTGGTAACTTCAAACTTTATTATTTCATCAACATCTAAACCTCTGTTGATTCTCAATAAGAACTTCTATAGACGTATGACAGAAATAAAGTCAATCTGGTCAGTAATAAGTGAAGCTGGTAAGCAGCAATATCACCCTGAAGCCCAAGACTGTTGCCCACTGAAGCTAAGCAGGGTTGAGCCTGGTTAGTACCTGGATGGGAGACCTCCTGGGAAAACTAGGTTGCTGCTAGAAGAGGTGTTAGTGAGGCCAGCAGGGGGTGCTCACCCTGTGGTCTGTGTGGGTCCTAACACCCCAGTATACTGATAGTGACACTATACTGTCAAAAAGCACCGTCCCTTCGGATGAGACGTTAAACCGAGGTCCTGATTCTCTGTGGTTGTTAAAATTCCCAGGATGTCCTTCGAAAAAAGTAGGGGTTTAACCCCGGCATCCTGGCTAAATTTGCCCATTGGCCTCTGTCCATTATGGCCTCCTAATCATCCCCATACACTGATTGGCTTCATCACTCTGTCTCCTCTCCACCAATCAGTTGGTGTGTGGTGGGCGTTCTGGCGCAATATGGCTGCCATCGCATCATCCAGGAGGTGCTGCACATTGGTGGTGGTTGAAGAGATTCCAACCTGATCACATGAGAATGTGTATCAATAGTACACGAGTGTAATCTCGTAGAATATACAGTGGGTACGGAAAGTATTCAGACCTCCTTAAATTTTTCACTCTTTGTTATATTGCAGCCATTTGCTAAAATCATTTAAGTTCATTTTTTTCTCATTAATGTACACACCCCATATTGACAGAAAAACACAGAATTGTTGAAATTTTTGCAGATTTATTAAAAAAGAAAAACTGAAATATCACATGGTCCTAAGTATTCAGACCCTTTGCTCAGTATTTAGTAGAAGCACCCTTTTGATCTAATACAGCCATGAGTCTTTTTGGGAAAGATGCAACAAGTTTTTCACACCTGGATTTGGGGATCCTCTGCCATTCCTCCTTGCAGATCCTCTCCAGTTCTGTCAGGTTGGATGGTAAACGTTGGTGGACAGCCATTTTTAGGTCTCTCCAGAGATGCTCAATTGGGTTTAAGTCAGGGCTCTGGCTGGGCCATTTAAGAACAGTCACAGAGTTGTTGTGAAGCCACTCCTTAGGGTCATTTTCTTGTTGGAAGGTAAACCTTCGGCCCAGTCTGAGGTCCTGAGCACTCTGGAGAAGGTTTTCGTCCAGGATATCCCTGTACTTGGCTGCATTCATCTTTCCCTCGATTGCAACCAGTCGTCCTGTCCCTGCAGCTGAAAAACACCCCCACAGCATGATGCTGCCACCACCATGCTTCACTGTTGGGACTGTATTGGACAGGTGATGAGCAGTGCCTGGTTTTCTCCACACATACCGCTTAGAATTAAGGCCAAAAAGTTCTATCTTGGTCTCATCAGACCAGAGAATCTTATTTCTCACCATCTTGGCAAACTCCATGCGGGCTTTCATGTGTCTTGCACTGAGGAGAGGCTTCCGTCGGGCCACTCTGCCATAAAGCCCCAACTGGTGGAGGGCTGCAGTGATGGTTGACTTTCTACAACTTTTTCCCATCTCCCGACTGCATCTCTGGAGCTTAGCCACAGTGATCTTTGGGTTCTTCTTTACCTCTCTCACCAAGGCTCTTCTCCCCCGATAGCTCAGTTTGGCCGGATGGCCGCCTCTAGGAAGGGTTCTGGTCGTCCCAAACGTCTTCCATGTAAGGATTATGGAGGCCACTGTGCTCTTAGGAACCTTAAGTGTAGCAGAATTTTTTTTTGTAACCTTGGCCAGATCTGTGCCTTGCCACAATTCTGTCTCCTTTGACCTCATGATTCTCATTTGCTCTGACATGCACTGTGAGCTGTAAGGTCTTATATAGACAGGTGTGTGGCTTTCCTAATCAAGTCCAATCAGTATAATCAAACACAGTTGGACTCAAATGAAGGTGTAGAACCATCTCAAGGATGATCAGAAGAAATGGACAGCACCTGAGTTAAATATATGAGTGTAACAGCAAAGGGTCTGAATACTTAGGACCATGTGATATTTCAGTTTTTCTTTTTTAATCTGCAAAAATGTCAACAATTCTGTGTTTTTCTGTCAATATGGGGTGCTGTGTGTACATTAATGAGGAAAAAAATGAACTTAAATGATTTTAGCAAATGGCTGCAATATAACAAAGAGTGAAAAATTTAAGGGGGTCTGAATACTTTCCGTACCCACTGTATACGCCAAAATGAGTTTTGGTGTACATATAATACGCAGTTGTTCACGTGCATATGATACACACTTTATGGCGTGTATATAATACGCTGGGTAGTCTTGGGTAGGATTAGTGGTGTGGGGTTCGTGCCTATTCTACTCCATAAAGTGTGTATCATATGCACGCCAAAACTCATTTTGGCGTATATATTCTACGAGATTACATGCGCATACTATTGATATGCATTGTCATGAGACTGGGTTTGAGATTCCCCCTTCCAAATTGAGTACCCAGAAAAGTGCTATATAAATGTAACAAATTAATTAAATAATGCTGTTTTTGTTGTTTAATCCTCCTCTGCTGAGATCTTGAGAGTGTTTAAATTTCTGTTAGGATTTAAAGGGTTTCTGTTGTCTGAGGTTTGTGGGTCACCATTGTGTTGAAATATTAATAGGAATAATACACTTAAAATATAAAAATACACTTATAAATAGCAAATAACATTGACAGGGAAAGGATATTACATTTAAGTTTAAGGGTCACTGCTACATACAATTTGGCAAATTGTAAATGGAGACCTACCCCCAGCACTCAACCTAAACTGGTCCAGGACCTTATGGTCCATACTCGGGCCAAATGTGGCAAAATGTGCCATGTCTCCGAGCAAATTGGGCCAAATCCGCACATCCAAAGCCTAGCCAAATCTGGCAACCATTACTGGGCCAGAGCTGGCTCACTTTTGGCAAAGAATATACACTAACAAGAAGCGACACTCCAACACATTCCATTCCAACACCGGCGCCCAGCAGCAGCCCTGCGTTTCCGACATTTTGGAGTGAAAGCGAGTCGGCAGTCCACTAGTTTCTATGGCAGTATCAGCTGCTTTCTTAAAAAAAAAAAAAAAAAAAAAAGTACATTAAAGCTGAAATCCAACCAAATAAAATACTATAACTAGTGATCATCAAATCCTTTTTACAGTTTATTTTACAGACTTTGTGTTTAATTCTTCCACTTTTTTCACAAAACATTTGCTCTCTAGAAACCCAGTCAGTTTGGGTTCGATTCTTTAAAAGATCTAGTAGCATTAGGCTTACACTGAATTAATACCAACATATGTGACCTGATCCAGCAAAATGAGTCACAGTGACCCAAATTTCAAAATTGAGATTTTGGTATCAATGGAAAGATGAGACAATAAGCTTTAAAATGATATCCTAGTCAAAGGCATACCTTGAATGGTTTTAAAGATATACCCATTTGAATTATGGTCGTCTGCCCTCTTTTTCCAATTGAAAACCTTTTTGCCCGTTTTTTTGTTGATATCTTTCAAAATCCATTGCATTTAAAGGGATAAACTATTTATTTTACAGCTTAATTTGACCAAAGACATATATATATATATATATATATATATATATATATATATATATATATATATAAATAAATGCTATTAAACCAGGCTGAAGCTCAAATTATTTTAAAGTATTTATTTGAATTAATATTTTATAAGGCACTTTTACAAAGATTTACTAAAATCAGAAAGATTGAACAGAGATGCTACATTTTTGCTTGAGAGAGAGGGTGTGTGTGTGTGCACGCGTGTGAGTGAGTGAGTGAGTGAGTGAGTGAGAGTGAGAGAGAGAGAGAGAGAGAGAGAGAGAGAGAGAGAGAGAGAGAGACAAGCAAAGAGAGAACAAATAATTTTAGCCTATGCAATCATATCTTTGTGTAGGCTAGTTGACAACAAATTCATAACGGAATACTAGCTTGTTTACACAGAGCGCGCGCTAGTCTGACAGGAGGATGGCTGGACCAATTGCGTGCCTGTCAGTCGAAACGGGGCTTCCCATTGATAAAAATCAGCGTTTATGTCAGTGTGTTTACATTTCTAAGCTTTTTGATTGGTTCTATACAACGTGTAACACCATATTTGGAGAGCAGAGATAATGACGTTTCAGGGGATAGGCCTACCGGGAAATGCTTATAAGTGACGAGAGGGGTTGAGAAGTTCATTTCCAGCGAATTTAGTAAAACCATGTCAAATTTAATAGCCATTTAAATACCTTTACTCAATTATCTGGACTACGAAATTTTGGGAGATTATTTTTGAAAGTCTGTTCTTTGAAATTAGCTTAAAAAAATCGATTTTTTTCATTGTTTTCCCACATTATCGGCCCATATCTTAAAATAGGACGTTGCGACTTCCGACTCATTTCGCCAGAGCGGGTCACATATGAAATTAAATTAAGGACATGCATCAGAAAAATTGGGAATGTTGGACAATAAATATATGAATATAACAGCTCGATTTCGCAGTGTTGTCTAATGTCCATTAAAGGCAGCAAAAGTGTCCAAAAGTGGGAATTAGCCTATGGGATAACGGACACAGCAATGCATGTATAAGATAATTTTGTTTGTAGCGTGATCCATTAAAACGTACAATATATATATTTCAATTCAGATAGTGGAGTAATACTATTATTACTATTACTCCACTAGGTCTGAAATATATTGTTTGATGCAAACATGATGATCTTAAATTTATTAATTAATTTACTATTAGTAAAGTAGCATAAAATGGAAATACTCAATAAAGTAGACTAACACGTTACCTCAAATGAATGAATGTTTGGATTCCACAACTGGTAAAATAAAACATATACTATAAGACGATACAACATTTACTGTAGGAGCCATACAGTTTACTGATGACTTAATTTAAAAAAAAAAAAAAAAAAAAAACTGTTCTATTGCGCTTCTCATTTGGCAGTGAAATTCGCCGATTTGGGGTGCGTAAGATGTAAAGGATTCTATAGTCCAGTTAGTATTTTCACCCCATCTAGTGGCTGTTGCCCAAAAAGTATCAGAGTGTCGCCTCTTGGGTTCTATACTACGGAGCCCCAAAAATTAAATCGTGCGCACAGTTTACTAATTCAATCCCTCGATTTACTAAATCATGCGCATGATCAGGCCCAGATTAAGAACACGTTGGGCCCTGGGGCTATAGCAACACCAAGGGCCCCCTTTCATCTGATTGCCATTCCACAGTGTCTTGTACCACAAGAATTTTTTTTTTTATTGTTATCATTTTTATATTTTTACAAATTTCATTTTATCAAATCATTTAATATAAGCACAAGCACACTAAATATTCCATGCTATTTAACATATTTTAAAATATATTTAACATATGAAATATTTAACATATTTTAAAATTGTATTGCATATATTGCTGACACAATAATTCTTTCCTCTGATTAACACAAAATAAACTATTTTGAAGAATGTGGGTAACCAAACAGTTGATGGTCCCCAGTGATTTCCACATTATATTTTTTTCCTACTATGAAAATTAATGGGGACCAGCAACTGTTAGGTTACCCACATTCTTCAGAATATTTTCTTTTGTGTTTAACAGAAGAAAGAAACTCATTCAGGTTTAAAACAACTTGAAAGTGAGCATGTGATGACAGGATTTTAATTTTTGGGTGAACTATCCCTTTAAGGACAAGGGTCCGCATGCTAACTATTAGGATGCTGTCACTTTAAGACCTGCACGCGTCCGATTTTCTCAACTCACTTCAGACATAACCAACTGTGTTTATGTAAACCTTTTGTGTATTTGACAGTATTATAGCGCAATCAGACGCGGAAGATGAAGTCCATAGTCAGGTGCTGTTTGACAGGCTTAAGTGTGTGTGCACGCTTCGGGTGTATAGGGTCAGAAAAAGCGCATCTCAGAACAGCACACGAATGACATGTTTAACTGGCAGGGCTTTAAAGCACATGCAAATAAATTACTATTGTGATTGCGAATAAGTGCAGTGTCCCGTGAGTAACTCTACCGCTGTGTTAACATGTGATGTGAATGTGTCGAGGTCGAGTTGTACGGATGGAGGCACCAGAACTGCAACTGATAGAATGTGCTTCAAAGGCAGATAGGAGACAAGTCACACGACATTGGTGTTCGTCAAAAAACAGTAGGAAAGTTAATTCGGGATTTTTACATGGGCGATGATGATGAGAGAAAAACACTGACATTCTGGATTCAAACGTCAATAAAATCAATCGACTCGTCCCTGTAAATGTTGAAAACACCTTACGTTTTCATGAGAAACAATTACCATCCGAATAGGGCTTGACTCGTTATAAGAATAATAACTTGCTGCAGCTGCTATCTCACCTTCTTCAGCATGTAAAGCACGCAGATCGGCGACGGTGTCGGTCGGTGAAGATAATTGTGAGCTGCCGCTGCACGCGGGGTCTTTTTTTGCTGTAAGATTAGCATCCCTTTTATCCCTTTCAAGCTTATTTTTCCTTTTTTTGCGCACCACTATCACTTTTGTTTATCATTTTGAACACCAGCGAGGCTGAACAAGCAATAAAGGCCAATTTCCCATTTTCTACATGCGATAGCATAAGCAAAGAGGCGTTTCCCGATGTCATGGCGCGAATTGTAAGGTGATTTTGATTGGACGGTGATTTATCAGTCAGGCACATTTTCCAATAATTTTTTCTTGTTATTTTATTAGACACAAATCAACCACCTTTGACTTGTCAATCTCATTTCCTCCAGCCAATCACGGGCCCCCTCTACCCGCGGGCCCTGGGGCTTCAGCCCCACCTAGCCCTTATGTTAATCCGGCCCTGCGCATGATTTATAAATCGAGGGAACAAATTAATAAATCGTGCGCACGATTTAGCCTAGTACTTTTTTCCAGCATGTCATGCCCGGGGCTCCGTACTATACTCTTTGCTTTTGGTCAGTCACTGCCAGAACACAGCCGAGTGAGCCGACACTCAGCCGCAATTGGCCCGATTGCGCTGGCCACCTGGTAAATTGACAAAAAAATAAAAAATACCATAATTCCTACCATGGAACCATAGTACACAGAGAAAGCAAGAAATCTGTTAGCATTCCCATTCATCTCAGTGAGTCCATGACGGGCTTATTTTGCTATGACTGGCGAAATTACAAGAACCCCACAAAAAACAATGTCAGCTGTAAAACATCTACAATTTTATGATACAATAGGCCTACTTTTAATGGATATGCTGCATAGAAATATTTTTTATGCTGTTCATTTTTATAATATTCATCCAGCCGTGAACCTGTTATTTACTGCCATACAAATGTTTGTGCATGAAGTTACATGTCTTGTTAATATAAATGCAGGACCTGTTCATAAAAACATGCATGACTTAATTTTTATATTTAATATAAAGTAACAGAATTCCCCGCATGTGTGTTAATGATGAATGCCATAATAAAAAAAACACTTAATTTAAACAGCATCAGTGATGAGAACACGACGACTTTTACTTTTATTGTGAAAAACAGCCTGTTTCAGCCATTTTGAAAAGCTTTCTCACCAACTCCGGCTTCATGCTGCTGCAAACGGCCAGTGGATGTTAGTAAACACATAGTTTGTCAAAAAACGCGCTGCACATGAAGTGAAGCTATTTCCCGAGCAGTGTACTTCTGCACATAACAGACTATCGTAGCAAGTTTTCCCCGCTCTGTGCTATCGGACGCGCGTGTTACCTTCACAGGGGTCAGTAGTTTGGACATAACTGTGGTCAGTCAACCTCTAACTGCACAGCAAGGTCGTCCCATGTCTTGAGAGATCAAGGCTGGCCGAACTATATTTGTCTACCATAGGTAAGTTTTCATGACTGTTATATTGTTTTATGATACCGTCATAAACAGTCAGTAGACAGTATGTCACAACATGTTGCCTGAATATCAAAGTTGTGTCTTCCCATCGTGTTTATGTTTTTTATAAAGTGATGTGCTGCATGTACCTGTTTCAGGATGCACTATGTGGCAAGTGGCTCCCTGTCCTTCGGTTCTCTGGGCCTGCTCCGTCTGTTTGGGGCATCTTGGTCCTGGAGCCTTGCAGCAGGTCTGGGTGTTTACTTAGGAACAGGAGGCTGGCGGTACCTGTATGTGGTTGTTCGTACGGCTAAAAGGGACATCAAGTGAGTGACTGACTGATATTTTGTATGTCATCAACTACAAATTCTGCTTTCTGAGTTAAAGTCAACATGAAATGGAAACTCTATTTTCTAAATGTATGTAATTTATCTTGTTGTAATCATTTCATCTGTGCAAAAAATTATATAATGTTTAAACTAAAGTTGTCATGAAAGTTGCGATAGCCTTTTCTTCCCTTTTTATCGGTGTAAAAAGGCATCTCGAAAAAGAAAAGCTGTAGGGCGGGACTTTATTTTGCACATGGGGAATTGATTGGATGGTTGTGGTTTGCTATTGGTCGATCTCATGTGAGTGACAGGTTGTCCCGCCCTCGCACCAGTAAACGCATCATCAGAGCTGCAAGTTATTTTGATGAAAAAGGACACATCATTTAAAAAAATATCGATCTTCCTTTGAAATGATGGACTTCTCTCTGGTGACGTTTGGCAGACTTCTCCAATCATTCATTGGCTTAAACTCCGCCCCTTCTTACAATCGACTCAAAGTTCGAATTCAAATCTGCCTCCATCTAATCAACAAATGATGGACTGAACCAAGTCCCTTCTTTTCGATCTTTCGTTTCACTCAAATTTACGTCACTATACACATTGAAAGGATTGGTTGCTAGATTCACTACTTCCATTTCATCGCAACTTAAAGGATTAGTTCACATTCAAATAAAATTTTCCTGATAATTTACTCACCCCCATGTCATCCAAGACGTTCATGTCTTTCTTTCGTCAATCGAAAAGAAATGAAGGTTTTTGATGAAAACATTCCAGGATTTTTCTCCTTATAGTGGACTTCAATGGATTCCAAACGGCTGAAGGTCAAAATTACAGTTTCAGTGCAGCTTCAAAGGGCTTTAAATGATACCAGACGAGGAATAAGGGTCTTATCTAGAGAAACCATCGCTCATTTTCTAAAAAAATTAAAATGTATATGCTTTATATAAACAAATGATCGCCTTCTGAAAATTGAACGTGCAAAGACTAAGTCAAACACCCTTTACAAAAAAATGATGTCGGACGATTTTGAAGTTGGAGGAGAAAATGCAGTACTTCTGTCTAAATCATTCGTGAACTTTCCAACGTGATTATGTAATACGTGGCGCATCGCAGAGCAGTGCAAGACAAGCATTTGTGGTTAAAAAGTATATAAATTTTAATTTTTTTTAGAAAATGACTGATCGTTTCACTAGATAAGACCCTTATTCCTCGTCTGGTATCGTTTAAAGCCCTTTGAAGCTGCACTGAAACTGCAAATTGGACCTTCAACCCATTGAATCCCACTGAAGTCCACTATATGGAGAAAAATCCTGGAATGTTTTCCTTAAAAACCATAATTTCTTTTTGACTGAAGAAAGAAAGACATAAACATCTTGGATGACATGGGGGTGAGTAAATTAACATGAAATTTTAATTCTATAGTGAACTAATCCTTTAAATGACTAATGCTTCATATGTAGTATTTTCAGCAGGTGTGAATAACTGATTATTGCTCCTCTTGTCCATCAGTGGTCTTTATGTGCTGCTGAGGGTTAAACTGGCGCTATGGCATCATATCCGTCACCGAAACACCATACCCTCCATCTTTGCACAAACCGTGGCTCGACACCCAGACAAGCCAGCACTAGTGTATGAAGCCACTGGGGAAACATGGACTTTTTGCCAGTTAGATCAGATCTCCAATGCTGTGGCCCATTGGGCACTGAGCCAAGGCTGGACCTCAGGAGATGTGGTGGCACTCTTCATGGAGAGCCGGCCGCTCCAAGTTGCACTCTGGCTTGGCCTGGCCAAAGTAGGCGTGGAGGCTGCGCTCATTAACTTCAACCTCCGACGGGATTCGCTCCTGCACTGTGTGGGTGTGTCAGCATCCCGAGGGATGGTGTTTGGAGCAGAACTAGCAGATGGTGAGTCGAAAACCTTCTCTTTGACACTTTGATCTGGACCATGCAACTAATTGCACACTGCCTCCCTGTGTGTATGTAGCCGTGTCTGAAGTGAGCTCCTCCTTGAGTGAGAGCATGGTGCGGTTCAGCACAGGAGACCTCAGACCAGACCAGATGGCTGCTCTGAAATGTCAGCCCCTTGACTCCATTCTGGCATCTGCCCCTCGACACCCACCACCCACCACTCTGTCCAAGGGCTTCAATGGTGAGAGTCACAGTATTACGAGGGTTTACTTGTAGAGCAGAGGTGTCGAACACGTGGACCATAAGTCTGATATGGCTTGTGGAGGAGTCTGTGCTGGCCTGTGCAAAGATTTGAGGGGGAAAAATGTGTAAAGGGGTCATGAACTGAGAAATCAAATTTCCCTTGAGCTTTGACGGAAGAAAACTTCCTTGTTAGTTCAAAAACAGCTTTTATTGTAACCAAACTCTGAAGAAGAGAATCCACACCATCATTGCAATGATAACCCCGCCCACTGGCATGTTAGTGAGATGACGAGGAGAGAAGAGCGATACAGGACTCAAAATAACATTACCTTTCAAAGGATCTTAATGGTAGGAATATGGTTATTTATTTTCAACAATGTGAATAGTTGCGTCCAAAACGACACACTATACACTATGCACTTATACACTATGTAGTTATGCACTATGTACTCATCCATGTAGTGCGTGAATTGTATAAGGTTATTTTGTCATTTAGCTCCACTATGTAATTAAAGCTGCAACAGCTGAGTGCATGAAGTGTCCAAAATTCCACACTTCGTTTTCAAAAAAAACAAAATTACGACTTATTTAGTGATGGCCGATTTCAAAACACTTCTTCTGGAAGCTTCGGAGCATAATGAATCAGTGTGTCGAATTATGATTCAGATCGCGTGTCAAACTGCCAACGGCTGATATCACGTGACTTTGGCGCTCCGAACAGCAGATTAACAATGAGGGTGAGTAATAAATGACAGAATTTTCATTTTGGGTGAACTAACCCTTTAACCTTGAGAGCTGTAATAGTAAAAATGTGAAAAACACTGAAGTCTCACAGCAAACAAAGCATTCAAATCAGATGGCTAAAATCAGGGTAGGGAAAATGCCTTTTATTTCTAAATTATGACAACTTTTGATGCATTCAGCAAAACACAGTAGTGTTTAGTTAATGAATGATTTTGCAGTTTAAATGAATTGGTTGAGTGAATTATTCAATGACCCATTCATAAAGCATAAGCTGAAGTTAAGCTGACGTTTATAGGCTGAAGCAGAAGTTTATTGTAGTCAAGTCCTTCAAAATTATAATGAGTTTGACACCCCTGCAGCTGAGGCTCATTTCAAGAGGTCTCAGTTGGACAGTCCAATGGATGGCTCAAGTAGTTATTAGTGTCTTTATGTGCACATTACTTTGACTATCAGCGCACTGGAGTGTTACATTTATTTCATATCTTATGCTTTTATGATCTCTGCTGCTGCAGTTTTGCAGCAAAACTTTGTGTTGTGGGCCATTATGAAAGTTTTTATGGAGGTGAGTAAAAAAAAAACTTCTAGACAAGTGGGTTTGGGTCTATATGGCTTTAGGACAGATATTAGAATGATGTGTTAACCTTGTCTATCTGTTTATACCAATGGCTAGTTGTGTTTATTGTCAGTTATTAGTATGTAAAATTTATTTTTGTTGTCCTCCCTACCAATAAGTGTGTATTCCATTTGATTGCGTTTGTCCTCTATTCATTACAAATGTGGTGGATTGCCTATTACACAAGTTGTTAGAAGAACACTTCAGAATGTGCTTCTGGCTGTGGAATTGGTTTCTTTTTGCATAATAGCCCTGAATTAGTCACAACTTTGAGTAGCATTTAATTAGATTTATAATTTGCAAATCACAGAGCTCTATAAGCTCAAATAAATGCTTTCCACACTTGGGAAGTGATGGTGAGTTATCACATGGTTCTTAGTTCTGTTAAAAGCCCTTTTGATGATAAGAGACAAATAATCAGTTTGAAGTCAAGCATCTGATTGAGAAGGACAAAGAAAGGACAGAAAATATGAGTAAAGAAATATTTAAGAAGGTAAGAATAGCTAAATTTCACTATATACACTATAGCATCGTCAACAAAGAATGTCCTACTGCTCTGTTATGTAGTATGTATAGTGTGCACTAGGAATATCATAGTTTCAGCAGTTGATATTAATAGTGAAATGTCACAATTGTCAACACAATTTTGAATACTGCAGAAAATGCTAAAATGCTTTTGCGCTAAATGCTTTATTTAAGGTTAAATATTATTATTAAGTAATACTGTAATACATCAAAATTATAAATATAAATATTAGACTACATGCCATTTTTAATTTTTCTCAAATAGCTTTTCTAATTGCATATCTAATTGCATTATAAAGGATTATAAATAATTAACCAAATAATAAACATTAAGAATTTGAACAGGAAACACATAATAATCAAAAGGAAAATAAATTATTAAATAATATAATTGAATTGTTGAATTATTATGTGAATTGTTTCTAAACAAAAACTACCATTCAAAAGATTGGCATCTGTACGATTTTGATTTTTTTTAAATTATTTTTTAATCACTTATGCTCACCAAGGCTGCATTTATTTGCTCAAATATACAGTAAAAACAGTAATATTGTGAAATGTTATATTTTATGGTATTTGAAATAATTATTTGTAACATTTATTTATTTTTTTATTTTTTTTACTGACCCCAAACTTTTGAGTGGTAGCATGCACAACAATCGTTACTTTCTCAAACATGCCTTCCATTTCCAAAGTGAACTAAAGATCATATCAATTGGAATTTATTAATTCATTATTTGATCAATGATCAGACTGCTGATAATTAAGACATGCTGGCATATTTAATTCTGTGATGATAAAAGAATGGCACTCACTGAATTAAACAAAGAAACTATTATATTTTTAGCATTTTATATTGTGTATTACAACTTTTTTAGTAGGCCGCACTGCACAGTTACATTTGAACTAGTAGTCCAAGCATCACCCATGTCTCATCATGTTTTCTCTTTCTCATACAGATCATTTGTTCTATATCTACACTTCTGGCACCACAGGACTCCCTAAAGCTGCTATAGTGGTGCACAGTCGGTAATCTGCTCGCAGCCACGTCACAATCTTACAAATGAGCTTTTCCTTAGAAATGAAATAAGCTTTTATTGACCTACTTTCATTTTCTAGATATTACAGGATTGCTGCTTTCGGGTACCATTCTTTTCGTATGCGGCCAGATGACATCATCTATGACTGTTTACCCCTCTACCACTCAGCAGGTGTGTTGTGCATATCAGAGACATGTTGCTCCTGACATTATAGGATCTGTGGCTGCATTTACACTGCAAGTCTTAATGCACAAATCCGATCTTTTGACCATATCCCATTTTTTTGGGCCAGTGTGTTTACATTCACTTTAGACGCGACTGGTATCCAATATCTGTGTTTACATTACTTCCTGCCCCAAAATGATTGTCATTGATAATTTTACATGCACATAGTAGACCCTCAGGTTTTGAATGGCCGTGCTATTAAAATTATTTATATATGTCATGTCGTGTGGTCATGATCACCTGTCAGAATGGATAAGTTACAGCTGTCAGTGTCATGGTTGTATTGCAGTGCAAAATC
This sequence comes from Megalobrama amblycephala, assembly GCF_018812025.1. Lineage (NCBI taxonomy): Eukaryota > Metazoa > Chordata > Actinopteri > Cypriniformes > Xenocyprididae > Megalobrama > Megalobrama amblycephala. The sequence goes on from NC_063044.1 coordinate 29,129,066, forward strand.
TGACTGAACGGATATAGACTGGAAAATAAAGGTAATTTGCTTTTGATATTTTATCTACAGTTATTAGTTTTAGAATTCCATTTTTTTTATGAATTCGAGCGAGCTAGGGAGAGAGATCGCACGCACGAGAGAGTACAGTGAAGCTTTTGGCTTATAAGAAAAACAACAACACGGCGGTCTCTTTTAAATCAACCGGGCAAAGGTTGAAATTCAGCTTCTTAATGTATGTGTGTGTGCACAATTTCTTTCTAGAAAAATAGATAACGTTAGACATATAAAGTTCCCACCTCCATAATAAAGCTGCGAATTTTTAGTGCGAGTGCATACAGGCATGTCTGCTTTATAATACAACATTAAAGCTACCTTTTTGTCGCCCTCGCCGTGTGGTGGCTTGGAATTCCAATGGGAATCAGATATGCGTGTTTAGACGTAGGTCGCATGTCCAGAGATCGGATATGTATCGGATTTAAAACCACATTTGGAAGTGGCTCAGATCGGATGCGAAAAAATCGGATCTCGTGTGGATTTTTGTGTTTACACGTGTGCTACTAAGTCCGATCTGTGTCCGATGTGAGCAAAAGATCGGATTTTTTGTGCCAGTGTAAACACAGCCTTTGTCTTTCTATAAAGTTGTAAGCTGTTAGAAATTGTTGGTTTCAAATTAGACATACTGTTGTAGATTTTACAAATAGCTCAACATCTGTTGGATTTATTCATTAACAGGTAATATTATGGGTGTGGGCCAGTGTCTGATTCACGGTATAACTGTGGTGGTCAAGAAGAAGTTCTCAGCAAGCCGCTTCTGGGAAGACTGTATCAAACATAACTGCACTGTAAGTCACATACATAGGCGCCGATTTATGTTTCTGCCGGTGGGTGCCCATTACCCCACATCACCCCCCTATTACATTGATATATTACGTTTTCATGTTCCCTAATGGTCTCGTGGTAGAATTTTTGTTAAGAGAGTCAGAGGTTCAGCCGTGCTCTAATTATCAGTGGTTCGAATCTGCCTTCATATATTTTTTTTTTCCTCATTAAGTTCAAAGAAGTTCTTTAATGTTTGTATATCAAGAGCAGGGACATGTTTGTGTGCATTTTGTTAGTGATTTCCCTGGAAAGAAGAGTCAAGCGATAGATTGACGCTTATGTCTGAAGACTAGCTTACACGAGCCACATCGTTCCTCAGCTTTATTTAAAAAACAACACGTTTCAGCGTTAGTTCGCTTCTTATTTAACTCAAATCAACGTCAACTGGATGTTTCATTTGCATTATATCCGTGCCGCATGATGACAGTTTCGACCCAAAAGCCAAGACCCTTTTCACGAGTGTTGTCGTGAGTCATGCTCTCGCTGATATCTGATGCAAGGAGAGTTTGAGTGCGCACATGTATCTGATGGAGAGCAGAGCCATTTGTGCTCGTGCATCACTTGGATGCACTCTCAACGTTTGCCATTAAAATATCGCCATAGAAACAGCCTTAAAAAACTATAAAAAAGGGTGAGGATTGTGTCTGAAAGCTCCAATCGATTTGTTTATTGGTTAAAATCAATGGAGAATATCTTGTATTTTTCAGTTGGTGCTCGACCATTTCTGGTCACTCACTTTTGGGTCTTTATTAATGGCAAATAAGAATGCCCAAGATGATGAAAAGTTATCATTTGAAAATGTAACATTTGTAACATATAATAATTGTATCATTGTATTATGTTAAAAAAAGGTCCCAAAATTATTTCTAAACATAAACTACCATTCAAAAGTAATGTACATGCGGCCTAAGTGCCTCAAGCAAAACTCTTGGATGTCTTTTAAAGAGTCTATACCATGAACTTCACATACTTTTGAAAATCCAGCGTTAAGTTGATCCTGATTAGCGCTCATGGTCACAGTTGTAAACATGACAGCTTACTTCTTCTATGAGGGCCACGACGGCTTTAGTTCCAGGTGGAACATGAAAGGGTTAGTTCACCCAAAATGAAAATTCAGTCATTAATTACTCACCCTCATGTCACTCTACACCCATAAGACCTTCGTTCCTCTTCAGAACACAAATTAAGATATTTTTGATGAAATCCGATGGCTCAGTGAGGCCTGCATAGACAGCAAGATAATTAACACTTTCAGATGCCCAGAAAGCTACTAAAGACATATTTAAAACAGATCATGTGTCTACAGAGGTTCAACCTTAATGTTATGAAGTGACGAGAATACTTTTTGTGCAGCAAAAAAACAAAATAATGACTTTTCAACAATATCTAGTGATGGGCGATTTCAAAACACTGCTTCATGAAGCTTCAAATCTTTATGAACCTTTTGTTTTGAATCAGTGATTCAGAGTGCCAAAGTCATGTGAACTATTAAAATTGCAAAACACTTATGACGTAACAAAGCCTTGTTTACTGAAATCATGTGACTTTGGCAGTTTGATACACTCTGAACCACTGATTCCAAAAGATTTGTAAAGCTCAGAAGCTTCATGAAGCAGTGTTTTGAAATCGCCCATCACTAGATATTGTTGAATAAAGTCATTATTTTGTTTTTGGTTTTTTTGGCACTCAAAAAGTATTCTCGTCGCTTCATAACATTAAGGTTGAACCACTGTAGTCACATGAACTGTTTTAAATATGTTTTTAGTAGCCTTTTGGACATCTGAAAGTGTTAATTATCTTGCTGTCAATATATATATATATTTTTTTAGGCAAAATATATTCTCTAATTTGACCATTTAACCCTGAAACTAACCTGAAATAAAATGGTATTTATTTAATATTTCTAACACATGCTGACCATGGATATACAAACCTGACATTAAACATCAAAATGTATTTTAATATAGAATTTGAAAATATAAGCAGTGTTAAAGTTGTTGTTTATATGAATTGTCTTTTAACTCTTTCTCCAACAGTTTTTTTTTTTTTTTTTTTTTTAAGATGCCAGCCAGTGCTAGCATTTTGATAATTTTCTCAAAACTTTCATGGCCCCCAGAATATGTTGTTGTAGGAATATCATAAAATACAGTATATTAAAAGAATAAAGCCTCTGTTTAAAAAAAAAAATATAAAAAATAATAATAATAATAATTTTATTTTGGCTTCATGCATTCTTTTTCCAGTTCCAGTTTCACCAAAAATGCAACATTTTGAACAAAAATTTGAGAAAAATCTGTTTTTGTCAAAGAATACATCCAGATTTGATTCAGAACAATGATCAAATCATAGATGGAGTAAATCGAGTTCATCAACATCCCCAAAGCTTGCATAGTCTTTTACCTCGTCCTGGGACAAAATTTGATTCAGTAACGTTAGGTAGCTTTGATTTATATGCCGCTTAACATTTGGTGATCGCGATAGCTTACACAAGTGTAAAAAATGCTTCTATCACTTGTTTTTGCTTCTTCTTCACTTGTTTTTGGATTCTATACTCTTTCAGAAGATGTTTAACAGTGAAAACATGGATTGCCGTAATATTCTGTCAATGGCGGCGAGATGCCTTTTTAAATAAATGAATATGTCCCGGAGCATGAGTTAAACATTTGAGTTTTACAGTTTACGAATCCACTCAGCCAATATCCGGGTCTGGCGGTACAACTTTTAGCATAGCTTAGCATAGTTCATTGAATCTGATTAGACCGTTAGCATCTCGCTCAAAAACGACTAAAGAGTTTCAATATTTTTCCTATTTAAAACTTGATGTGGTTACATCGTTTACTAAGTTGGAAAATTGAGCCCATTTTCAAAAAAAGTGGAGTGTTCCTTTTAATGAGTGAATAAATTCACTAATGGATACAAGAGTGTATAGTTCTTACTCATACAACAGATCTTCCCTCTCTTAGGTTGTGCAGTACATAGGCGAGATTTGCCGCTACTTGCTGTCCCAGCCTGTGCGGCCCTCAGAGCGACAGCACCGGGTGCGTTTAGCTGTGGGGAACGGGCTGCGACCGAGCGTGTGGGAGGCTTTCATGGAGCGCTTTGGAGTGAAACAAATTGGCGAGTTCTATGGTGCCACCGAGTGCAACTGCAGCATTGCCAATATGGATGGCAAGGTCAATATATCAGTGTTGTTCTAAGAATGTTAAATATCATTTGATGAATTTTGTCAGTTGTAACTAGTGCTGGGCGGTATGACCAAAAATTTATATCACGGTATTTTTCAAAATTATATCAGTTTCACGGTATATGACGGTATTTTTTTCCCCCTATGCATGACCGGGCGTTAACCACATTTTCTACTGATTGAGAGAGGAAATACTGCAGTAGATTGACTAGAATGCCCCGTTTTACTGTCATGATGAGTGAATATTGTAGAAAAATTCCATACTAGAGTTAATACAGGTTTACAAAGCCCCACAAAATGATGCTGTGGGGAGACAACAACAACCAATAAAACACAGACCTGCAACACTCATTACAGACACATGAATATTAAAATATGACCATGGAGACAGAAAAAAAAGAGTTGAGCCTATAACCCTATATAACAACAAACTGCCAAAACGAGGGAGAAACGCGGAAGAACATTTAAACTGTCTAAGGATAATTTCAGTACATTTTAAGAGCATTACAGTCTCTGAACAAATGACATACGTATGTTTAACACAGAAAGAATAAAGCAGTTAAATTTTTGCCCATTCTTCTTTGAATTGTCAGTCTATTTATTAACTTACATTGTCTTCTGTGTAGCAGAATAACCCATTGTGTCATCGCGGTCATGATCAGACGTACAGTTCAGTGTCCTTTGCGTGTTACATTTTATTTGAAGAAGACATGGTTCATGTTTAGAGCACTAGAATATATGAAATAGGTTCATAAAAAAAAAAACTTAGACCGAAGCGAGCGTGTTTATATCTGATATATATAATCCATGTGGAGAACGTTGTTAATCTCATCGCGGCGCTCCTCGCAGAAACCACTCTCTCGCGCGTGTCGCGTGTAGTTTGAATTCTCCGCTGTAATCAAGGGCTGAATCCGAAATCGCCCCCTATATCTTCAAATAGGGCATTATTTGAGGGGACAGCCATTTGTAGTGGTGTCCGAAACCATAGTGGACGTTGAGTGCACTCATTCAATCTCACATTGCACCGCAATAACGAGTGTACAGCCAATGTACCTACACACAAAGGCTGTCCGAATTCACTTACTTGTTTTATTTCACTCTTGCAAGTGAACAATATAAGTGGATAATGTAGGGAATAGTGAATGAGGCTTTAGGGGGTGATTTCGGACTTACCATAGGCTGTGATGCGATCTCAGCTGTGCTCTCACTACAGTGCAACAGTGAAACGGGACCCCCCTCAAACAGTGACGCTGCGCTGCGTTCCGAACGTTGGTTAAGCGACACATACCGGTATTGCGGTATCATCAAAATTCATATCATAACAAAAATAAATACCGGTATTCGGTATGAACCGGTATACTGCCCAGCACTAGTTGTAACAGTTAACCAAATGGTAAAAACTCACTCTTAACTTGACAGGTTGGAGCTTGTGGGTTCAACAGTCGCATTCTGCCTAATGTGTACCCCATCCGACTGGTGAAAGTGAATGAGGAAACCATGGAACTGGTTCGAGACAAGCAGGGACTGTGTGTGCCTTGCCGACCTGGTGCGTTCACAGCCTGTTCACTTTCCTGTTTGATTTATATGTTTGCTGTACATGTATTCATGCAGTAGGTTTTACATCATTTTTATATCTGGTCTAAGTCTGATTTATGGTAGCCTCAGAATGTACAAACCCGATTCCAAAAAAGTTGGGACACTGTACAAATTGTGAATAAAAACAGAATGCAATGATGTGGAAGTTTCAAATGTCAATATTTTATTCAGAATACAACATAGATGACATCAAATGTTTAAACTGAGAAAATGTATAATTTTAAGGGAAAAATAAGTTGATTTTAAATTTCATGGCATCAACACATCTCAAAAAAGTTGGGACAAGGCCATGTTTACCACTGTGTGGCATCCCCTCTTCTTTTTATAACAGTCTGCAAACGTCTCGGGACTGAGGAGACAAGTTGCTCAAGTTTAGGAATAGGAATGTTGTCCCATTCTTGTCTAATACCTTCTTCTAGTTGCTCAACTGTCGTAGGTCTTCTTTGTCGCATCTTCCTCTATATGATGCGCCAAATGTTTTCTATGGGTGAAAGATCTGGACTGCAGGCTGGCCATTTCAGTACCCGGATCCTTCTTCTACGCAGCCATGATGTTGTAATTGATGCAGTACGTGGTCTGGCATTGTCATGTTGGAAAATGCAAGGTCTTCCCTGAAAGAGACGACGTCTGGATGGGAGCATATGCTGTTCTAGAACTTGGATATACCTTTCAGCATTGATGGTGCCTTTCCAGATGAGTAAGCTGCCCATGCCACACGCACTCATGCAACCCCATACCATCAGAGATGCAGGCTTCTGAACTGAGCGCTGATAACAACTTGGGTTGTCCTTGTCCTCTTTAGTCCGGATGACATGGCGTCCCAGTTTTCCAAAAATAACTTCAAATTTTGATTCGTCTGACCACAGAACAGTTTTCCACTTTGCCACAGTCCATTTTAAATGAGCCTTGGCCCAGAGAAGACGCCTGTGCTTCTGGATCATGTTTAGATATGGCTTCTTTTTTGACCTATAGAGTTTTATCCGGCAACGGCGAATGGCACGGTGGATTGTGTTCACCGACAATGTTTTCTGGAAGTATTCCTGAGCCCATGTTGTGATTTCCATTACAGTAGCATTCCTGTATGTGATGCAGTGTCGTCTAAGGGCCCGAAGATCACGGGCATCCAGTATGGTTTTCCGGCCTTGACCCTTACGCACAGAGATTGTTCCAGATTCTCTGAATCTTTGGATGATATTATGCACTGTAGATGATGATAACTTCAAACTCTTTGCAATTTTTCTCTGAGAAACTCCTTTCTGATATTGCTCCACTATTTTTCGCCACAGCATTGGGGGAATTGGTGATCCTCTGCCCATCTTGACTTCTGAGAGACACTGCCACTCTGAGAGGCTCTTTTTATACCCAATCATGTTGCCAATTGACCTAATAAGTTGCAAATTGGTCCTCCAGCTGTTCCTTATATGTACATTTAACTTTTGCGGCCTCTTATTGCTACCTGTCCCAACTTTGTTGGAATGTGTAGCTCTCATGAAATCCAAAATGAGCCAATATTTGGCATGACATTTCAAAATGTCTCACTTTCAACATTTGATATGTTATCTATATTCTACTGTGAATAAAATATATGTTTATGAGATTTGTAAATGATTGTATTCCTTTTTATTCACAATTTCAAATTTTTTGGAATCGGGTTTGTATTTGGACACAAAAATGTATGACTATGACTATCATTGAAAATATCAAAGCATATTTGTAGCATTTATTTTAAATAAATATAGCCCATGCACACTTGTCAAGTAAAAAAAAAGTGTTTGCAGGATTTGACTGCAATAAACTAACAATGTACAAAATAAGTCAATAGTCATTCTTCTCTCACTGATTTCTTTTGTGCCTGTATCATGTATTGTCTTCCACTCACAGGAGAGCCTGGGCTTTTGGTGGGGAGAATTAATCAGCAGGATCCTCTGCGTCGGTTTGATGGGTATGCTAGTCAGGATGCCACCAGGAAGAAGATCGCCTACAATGTATTCAGGAAAAATGACTCTGCATATCTGTCAGGTGCACTTTTATCACTCTGCAAAGAAGTGGCATTGTCTAAAAGTTTCTAACAGTATGGAAGTTAAATGATGTGGAAAGTTTTAGACTAAAAGGAAACAGTATGGCAGTTAAATGTCTGGAAAGTTTTAGACTAAAAGTATATATATATATATATATATATATGCTGACCCAATGAGTGTTTTGCTGTCCAATGGTCAGGCTTCAACTTTGCAGTTTCTAGTATTGCATTGGTATTGCATCCTTCTCATGAGCATTTAATAATTTTAGACTTTTCAGTCTGAGTTAAATATCTTTTTTTTTTGCCTGTAAAAGAAAACCTGCCTGATGCCCGAATATAAGGCGTTTTTCATTCCCAGTCTTCATGAACAATTATATATCACTTATAGATTATTAAATATAAAATTAATAGTAGTTATTAAGATTGATGTGATTTGGATTTGGTAAAATGTGCTTGGAAAAAAAATATGATCAGAAAATCAACTTGCCTAATAACTCCGCACACCATTAAGTTAATTTTGTTGGTATGGTGTCTCTCAGGTGATGTTTTAGTTATGGATGAGCTTGGATACATGTACTTCCGGGACAGGAGTGGAGACACGTTTCGTTGGAAAGGTGAGAACGTCTCCACTACTGAAGTGGAGGGAACACTGAGCAGCCTGTTGGGACAGACTGATGTAGCAGTGTTTGGAGTAAACGTGCCAGGTGAGACAAACAAAGCAGATTTTGTCCTAAAGTTCCAAGAACCCGTGATTCCAAAGTGTACACCTTCCACATATGTCCTCATATATCCTCAGTGAGTGAGTGTGTGTGTGTGTGTGTTTGTATAGGTGTGGAGGGCAAAGCTGGAATGGCTGCCATTGCTGACACAACAGGAAGCTTTGACTGTAATTCTTTCCTGAGAGAGGTTCAGCAAGCTCTTCCTCCATACGCACGGCCAATATTTCTACGCATCTCCCCATGTGTAGATACTACAGGTGAGGAAAACCCCTAAATAGCATACTGCCTGAATTGGGTGATATATATTAAGTATTTAGCAATATATGCACTGTAGTTTTGCTGGAGATATAAAATTAAGCAACACTGTGAATATCACAATGATTAATATATGAAAGCTTAGGTTACACTTTATTTTAGTGTCATTGTTACAGTGTAATTATACATTTAGGTACCGAGTAATATTAATTAACTACATGCATTTACTCTATAATTAGGGTTAGTTGCTTGTAATTACACTTAAATTACTGTTATTGCTATTATTAGTACATGTAACATATATACAGTGGTGGTCAGAATTATTGGCACCCTTGGTAAATATGATCAAAGATGACTATAAAAATAAATCTGCATTGTTTAGCCTTTTGATCTTTAATTCATAAAATGAGCAAAAATCTAACCTTTCATTGAAGGAAAAGAATTGAAAGTTGGGGAAAAATCACATTATGAAATAAATGTTTTTCAAAACACATTGGCCACAATTATTGGCACCCCTAGAATTTCTTATGAGTAAAATATCTCTGAAGTATATTCCCATTCATATTTACATTTTTTTAGCACACCAGGGTGTTCATGAACATGAAATTGTCCAGCCATGACTTCCTGTTCCACAGGAGTATAAACATGAAGAAACACAAAGGCCAAATTCCCTTAATCATTCATCACAATGATTAAAACCAAAGAATATAGTTCTGATGTGCAGCAAAAGATTGTTGAGCTTCACAAAATAGAAAGTGTCTGTAAGAAAATAGCTAAAGCATTGAAAATCCCCATTTCCACTATCAGGGCAATAATTAAGAAGTTCCAATCAACTAAAGATGTTACAAATCTGCCCGGAAGAGGATGTGTGTCTAAATCGTCCTAATGCGCGGTGAGGTGGAGAGTTTGAGTGGACAAAGACTCTCCAAGGATCACAGCTGGAGAATTGAAGAGATTAGTTGAGTCTTGAGTCTCAGAAAGCCTAGAAAAAAAAAGATCAAACAGCACCTACATCCTCACAAGTTGTTGGGGAAGATTTCAAGAAAAATCCTCTGTTCTCATCCAGGAAAAATCTCCAGCATATTCAGTTGTCAGACAAGACTGGAACTTCAAACGGGACTGACTTCTATGGTCAGATGAAACTAAAAAAAGAGCTTTTTGGCAACAAACCCACCAGATGGATTTGGTGCACACATGGATAAAAAGTACCCCATGTCCACAGTTAAATATACTGTTGGATCTTGAAGTTGTGGGCCTATTTTTCTGCTGGAGGTCCTGGACATCTTGTGTATCATGTGTATGCAGTATCATGGTATCATGAATTCATGGATTCTATCAAATACCAACAGATAAAAAATCAAAACCTGAACACTTCTTCTAGAAATCCAATAATGGGCCGTGGTTGGATCTTCCATCAGGACAATGATCCAAAACAAACATCAAAACTAACACAGAAATGTGTCACTGAGCACAAAATGAAGCTTCTCCCATGGCCTTCCCAGTTCCCTGACCTGAACCCTAAAGAAAATGAGTGGAGTGAACTGAAGAGAAGAAGCACCAACATGGACCCGGGAATCTGAAGGATCTGGAGAGATTCTGTATGAAGGAATGATCTCTGATCTCTTGTCAGGTGTTCTCCAAACTCATCAGGCATTATAGGTGAAGACTCTGAGCTGTTATCTTGGGAAAAGGAGGTTGCAAAAAGTATTTAACAAAAGGGTGCCAATAATTGTGGCCAACGTGTTTTGGAGAAAAACATTTATTTCTTAATGTTATTTTCTTCCCACTTTCAATTCTTTTCCTTCAATGAAAGGTTAGATTTTTGCTCATTTTAAGAATTAAAGATCAAAAGGATAAACAGTGCATAATTATTTTTTATAGTCATCTTTGATCATATTTACCAAGGGTGCCAATAATTCTGAGCACCACTGTTTATAACAAGGACACTAAAATAAAGTGATACCGAAGCCTGTTTTTGCCTTATTTTCTAGCATTTGTGTGTTATCTCATAATTCAGGACTCTTTTTCTTACATTTGTCTTATCTCATAATTCTGGGCTCTTTTCTCACATTTGTGAGTTATCTCATAATTCTGGGCTCTTTTCTCACATTTGTGTTATCATCTCATAACTCGGGATTCTTTTCTTACATTTGTGAGTTATCATCTCATAATTAATGACTCTTCTCACATTTATGTTATCTCATAATTTGGGACTCTTCTCAAATTTGTGAGTTATCTCATAATTCAGGACTCTTTTTCTTACATTTGTGTTATCTCATAATTTGGGACTCTTCTCACATTTGTGAGTTATCTCATAATTCAGGACTCTTTTTCTTACATTTGTGTTATCTCATAATTCTGGGCTCTTTTCTCACATTTGTGTTATCTCATCATCTTGTGAACTCTGGATTCTCATAATTCAGGACTCTTTTTAATTTGTGTTATTCATAATTTGTCTTCTCACATTTGTGAGTTATCTCATAATTCATGGTTATCTCATTTTCTCTTTTCTCACATTTGTGTTATCATCTCATAACTCTGGATTCTTTTCTTAAATTTGTGAGTTATCTCATAATTCATGACTCTTTTCTCACATTTGTGTTATCTCATAATTCGGGACTCTTCTCACATTTGTGAGTTATCTCATAATTCAGGACTCTTTTTCTTACATTTGTGTTATCTCATAATTCGGGACACTTTTTCTTACATTTGTGAGTTATCATCTCATAATTCAGGACTCTTTCGGACATTTGTGAGTTATCTCATAATTTGGGACTCTTCTCACATTTGTGAGTTATCTCATAATTCAGGACTCTTTTTCTTACATTTGTGTTATCTCATAATTCTGGGCTCTTTTCTCACATTTGTGTTATCATCTCATAACTCTGGATTCTTTTCTTAAATTTGTGAGTTATCATCTCATAATTCATGACTCTTTTCTCACATTTGTGTTATCTCATAATTCGGGACTCTTCTCACATTTGTGAGTTATCTCATAATTCAGGACTCTTTTTCTTACATTTGTGTTATCTCATAATTCGGGACACTTTTTCTTACATTTGTGAGTTATCATCTCATAATTCAGGACTCTTTCGGACATTTGTGAGATATCTCATAATTCGGGTCTCCTTTTTTCATATTTGTGAGTTACTATCTCATGATTCTGCACTCTTTTTCTCACATTTTGAGTTATCTCAAGTCAGGACTCTTTAAAGACTGATTTAGCTATTTGTTTGCAGCATCAATCAAAAATATTCACAGAAATCGATGCATAACATTTTTCATATGTTAAAATGTTTTTGAAAATATTTCTGTTAAAAACTATGTATTGGTGGGCATGAAAGAAATGATTAAATATTGTGCATTGTGTCTAGATTTCTACTGATTTTTTTTTTTTTTTTTCATTTTGAATCTAATTGGCTACAATGTCTGTAAAATGATTGTAAATTTGACTGAAAAGACCTATCCATTTTCTCAAATGTTTCAGTAATAGTGTGTATGCTGTGAACTGATTTCCAGCTCTTACCTTTTCATAGGAACATTTAAAATTCAGAAGACCAGATTGCAGAAGGAAGGATACGATCCACGGCTCACAGCTGACCAGATCTATTTTCTGAACTCCAGAGCAGGCCGTTACGAGCTTGTTAACGAGGAGCTGTACAATGCTTTTGAAGAAGGAAGGATATCCCTTTGAGATGAAGAAGAGAAGGTAGTCTGAACCTACCTGATCATCCTCTAACCTGTGACCGTGTGAAACTTTTTTTGCATTTACATTCTTCAAATTTATAGTATTGCATTTGAAGAGGTTTCTTCGATTTGGTAGCCTACTAGAAAGCACAAGCTGTTTCTTGACAATGACAAACTGAATATCTGATATGCAATAGATGAGACAGTAAGAGTGAATTGTTCTTTTAATGTGTTATTCTTAGTTAGTCTTAGTGCACATGTGACAAAAATACATGCACACTCCCAATTTAACTACAACGACACAACCTCTAAAGCCAACTGGATGAAAGATGAAACTCCACTAGGATGTCTGGCTTTGACACTAGACCTATACCATTACAAACCAGCTAGTAAAATACATTTTGAGCCTGAACGATGATGATTAGTGTACATTAACACGATTTTTACGACATAAACTTTATTAAAATGCCTAACTCCAAAGTGACTTTTAGAAAGCTGAAAGAGTGTCTTTGTAAACAGCCACAATAAAGTGCCTTAGATTTTACCTCAAGCTTTACCCATGTGTGATAAGACAAGATGAATGGCCTGACACTGATACATGAACAAAGATATTTTGAAAACTAAAACAGTGTAATTACATGAATCTACTGCAATCTAAATGAATAAATAAACATTTTTACTTCAATTTTGCTCCTCTTTTCTGATTCTAATGTCCGGACATTTACATTTATTTGTGCCGAATCTCACAAAGAAATGCATGAGTCATATTTAAATAAAATGTATTATTGCTCACTTTTAAATAAACGAGTAATTACACAAATATTTAAATAATATTACTCTATTGGGCTGTCACAATATCAGATTTTCACTACACTCCCCTGTTTTTGTTTTTTGTTTTTTTTAATGTTCTGATCTTTGAAATGTATGGGTTATATTTAAATTAAATAAAATACAATTTTGGTCAAACTTTAGATTAGGGTACAATTCTTACTATTAACTAACTAACTATAAACTACAACTTTTGCCTCAAACTCCTAATTACTGCTTATTAATGGTAAGGTAGTTGTTAAGTTCAGGTATTGGGTAGGATTTAGGGATGTAGAATATGGTCATCCAGAATAAGGCATTATATGTGCTTTATAAAAACTGATAAACAGCCAATATCCTAGCAATAATAAACAACTAGTTAATAGTGAGAATTGGACCCTAAAGTGTTACCAAATATTTAAATAATAATAATTAGGCCTGTCAAAAAAAATCTTTTTTTTTTTTTCTTTTTTTTTTTTGTGGCCAAAAGAATTAACAATAACAATAGGTATCTATAGAAATTTGGAGGGTTCTATTAGTCAAATTTGAAATATCAATAACACTCAAAATATGAGACAGTGAATTTCTGATGCATATGCCACACAAATTGGAAACACTTCTTCAGGAGTTTCAAAGTCGTCATCTAATTGGTTGAATTATACAGGATTTCTGAGAGACGTGCGTGTCGCTTTCTTCAACGGTCTGCCTGGAAACAAAGATGCCATCGTGTCAACTAAAGGTCCGTTCACACATTAAGAAAGATAACTATAAAGATGTTCATTCTAAGTGTGTACATGTCTGTCACTTTAAATGCTCAAACTCATTACAGCAGGATGTATTCTGATTGGCTGTCAATGTTTTTATTGTTCATCAGCTGGAAAAAATCATTGTAAAAGCAATTCCAACTATATTCTCTGTGCCATTATCATTATAGCTGTGGTGTGAACTATGCTATTCTTTAATATTGAGTATGATTTTTAGAACTATATCTTTATTTCTATCTTTATAATTGTCTTCCTTGGTGTGAACGGGCCTTAAAGTCCCCCTGAAATCATAATTTAAGTTTTTTAGCTTTAAGTATTAATATGTTAGCCTTAATGTTATGAATAAGCTGGTGTGTACCAAAACAATGACAAAATTCACATTTAGGAGATAAGCATTAAAAACTTGGATCATGGATTTTCATGATACAGTGCCCTCCACTAATATTGGCACCCTTAGTAAATATGAGCAAAGGCGGCTGTGAAAATAAATCTGCATTGTTTATCCTTTTGATCTTTCATTTTTAAAAAATCACAAAATTCTAACCTTTCATTTAAGTAAAACAATTGAAAATGGGGAGAAAGCTCATTATGTAATAAATGTTTTTCTCTAGTTCACGTTGGCCACAATTATTGGTACCCATTTATTGCAATGTCCTTTTCCCAAGATAACAGCTCTAAGTCTTCTTCTATAATGCCTGATGAGTTTGGAGAACACCTGACAAGAGATCAGAGACCATTCCTTCATGCAGAATCTCTCCAGATCCTTCAGATTCCCAGGTCCACGTTGGTGCTTCTTCTCTTCAGTTCATTCCACTCATTTTCTTTAGGGTTCAGGTCAGGGGACCGGGACGGCCATGGCAGAAGCTTCATTTTATGCTCATTGACACATTTTTGTGTTGGTTTTGATGTTTGTTTTGGATCATTGTCCTGATGGAAGCTCCAACCACGGCCCATTATTGGATTTCTAGCAGAAACGGTCAGGTTTTGATTTTTTTTATCTGTTAGTATTTGATAGAATCCATGATACCATGTATCTGAACAAGATGTCCAGGACCTCCAGCAGAAAAATAGGCCCACAACTTTAAAGATCCAGCAGTATATTTAACCGTGGACATGGGGTACATTTTACCCCTGTGTGCACCAAACCCATCTGGTGGGTTTGCTGCCAAAAAGCTCTTTTTTAGTTTCATCTGACCATAGAAGTCGGTCCCTTTTGGAGTTCCAGTCTTGTCTGACAACTGATTATGCTGGAGATTGTTTCTGGATGAGAGCAGAGGATTTTTCTTGAAACCCTCCCGAACAACTTGTGGTGATGTAGGTACTGTTTGATAATTTTTTTTAGGCTTTCTGAGACTCAAGACTCAACTAATCTCTTCAGTTCTCCAGCTGTGATCCTTGGAGAGTCTTTGTCCACTCAAACTCTCCTCCTCACCGCGCATTAGGACGATTTAGACACATGTCCTCTTCCAGGCAGATTTGTAACATGTTTAGATGATTGGAACTTCTTAATTATTGCCCTGATAGTGGAAATGGGGATTTTCAATGCTTTAGCTATTTTCTTACAGCCATCCTCTATTTTGTGAAGCTCAACAATCTTTTGCTGCACATCAGAACTATATTCTTTGGTTTTAATCATTGTGATGAATGATTAAGGGAATTTGGCCTTTGTGTTTCTTCATATTTGTACTCCTATGGAACAGGAAGTCATGGCTGGACAATTTCATGTTCATGAACACCCTGGTGTGCTAAAAAAATGTAAATATGAATGGGAATATACTACAGAGATAATTTACTCATAAGAATTTCTAGGGGTGCCAATAATTGTAGCCAATGTGTTTTGGAGAAAAACATTTATTTCATAATGTGAGTTTCCCCCCACTTTCAACTGTTTTACTTCAACTTTACTTTTGATCTTTTATTCAAAAAAAAAAAAAAAAAAGGATAAACAATGCAGATTTATTTTCACAGCCACCTTGATCTTATTTACTAAGGGTGCCAATATTTGTGGAGGGCACTGTATCACTGTGCACTTAATCTTCTCTTTAAATCCTTTGTCCAATCAAATGCTCTCTAGAATCTGAAGTCCCGCCCCTCCTACACTAAACAGAGCTGAAGCTGTGGCTGAAATCGGTCATTTGTTCACACATTTACTAGTTTCTATATGGTGAATGGCACATAGTGCACTATATAAAGGATAGGAAACGATTCAGACAGTGTAAATATGCTTTCCATTGACGCAAATGAAGTCTGTTTTCGTGTTAGTCATGTGAACCACCGCAGCGCCAGCACAGTTTGCTCCGGTCTAGAGACACACAAGCGGATCATACGCGTGATTTGGCAAAATCCTCGAAACATTCGGGCACATTTGAATTCTAGAAACCTATAAAAAACCTATATAAATGCTATAATTTAAAGCAATATGGAGGAGAAACAGTTAAAGATTGAGGAAAATAGGGTTTTATGAGCTCAACAGCTCTGGCCGTGCTATTGGCTATTTTGAAAAAGGGGAGGAGCTTCTAGATATATCCCACCCTGTCTTCCTTTTTCATAGGAAATTATGTCAACTCCTCCAACATGATTTTGTGTGGCAGGGTGTCGCCATTGTTGTTTGTCTTTTTTACATTTTATGATGGATGGAAACCTGTGATAAGGTACAATACCACCACATACTATGTTGAAATGTCAACGGCTGGTGTTGGATTATTTACAATATTATCATATACAGTGTTACACAGTGCTCAGCGTAAATGAGTACATCCCCTTTGAAAAGTAACATTTTAAACAATATCTCAATGAACACAAAAACAATTTCCAAAATGCTGACAAGACTAAGTTTAATATAACATCTGTTTAACTTATAACATGAAAGTAAATAATATAACTTTTCAATTTTACTTAAATTAGGGTGATGCAAAAATGAGTACACCCCACTGAAAGTCTCTGGAGCAAAGCTAAATTTTAGACTACAAATGTCTAATTTAACAAGAATTCAACCTCAGGTGAGTCTAATTATTCATTACACAGGTGTCCAGCAGACAGGTGACTATAAAAGGGTGTTAAAACATCTTCCCATTTCATGCCGTCAGCAATGGCACCACATGGATGAGAAATGTCACAAGAGCTGAGAAAGAAAATAATTTCTTTACACCAGAAAGATGAAGGCTAACAGAAGATCAGCAGAGCTTTACTTATCAGTCAGAATACTGTAGCAAAAGTGGTACAAACATTTAAAAAAGATGTAACTGGAGACGTCCAGGTCGTCCATGGAAGTTAACACCTCGACAGAAGCATCTTCTGATGAGAAGGGTTGAAGAAAATCGGCATGCAAGTTCACTGCAGTTATCTAAAGTAGTAGAAAGCCAAACTGGGGTGACTCTTTCCTGTGACACAATAAGGAGTACACTGCAGAGGAATGGCATGCATGGGTGCCTTCCACGAAAGAAGCTTCTCCTAAAGCCCAGGCACAAAAAAGCCCACCTAGAGTTTGCCAGGGCCCATGCTGACAAAGATGAAGACTACTGGGACTCTATACTCTGGAGTGATGAGACCAAGATACAGTTTTGAAGCCATCAGTTCCAAAAACATTTATGGTGTCACAAAGGTGAGGAATACAAAGAAAAATGCATGGTGCCTACAGTGAAACATGGTGGTGGCAGTGTGCTTATGTGGGGCTGCAGGAGTGCTGCTGGTGTCGGGGAGCTGCATTTCGTTGATGGCATCATGAATTCACAGATGTACTGCTCTATACTGAAAGAGAAGATGCTACCATCACTCTGTGCCCTTGGTCGTCATGCACTTTTCCAACATGACAATGATCCTAAACACACATCTAAGGCCACTGCTGAATTTCTGAAGAAGAACAGGGTGAAAGTGATTCAGTGGCTCCTGATCTGAACCCAATCGAACACCTATGGGGAATTCTGAAGAGACAAGTTGAGCATCACTCTCCATCCAGCATCCAGTCTCTAAAAGAGGACATTCTTGAAGAATGGAAAAAGATAGATGTTGCAAAATGTCGCCAACTTGTTTATTCCATGCCTAGAAGACTTGGTGTTGTCATTAAAAATCATGGAGGCCATACAAAGCACTAGATGTAGTAGTTTTTGTTGTGGGGTGTACTCATTTTTGCATCACCCTAATTTGAGTAAAACTGTGTAATCTAAGTTATATTATTAACCTTACTTTCATGTTATAAGTTAAACAGATGTTATATTAAACTTAGTCGTGTCAACATTTTGGAAATTGTTTTTGTGTTCATTGAGATATTGTTTAAAATGTTACTATTCAAAGGGTGTGTACTCTGAGCATTGTATGTAGTATTATTTTCTTTTGATTTCACAAAATTGTGACCTAGGCATTTTATTACATTTTTGGTGAGATTCACCTTGTTGTTCAGAACATTTGTCAGATTTTTAAAATCCAAAACAAGTGGAACTGGTACTGACCCCCACAAAACACATGTAACGTGAGAGTTGATATGTGGGGAGGAAAATGCTGAGAGGGACGTTCTTCACATCAGTCTGTCTTAATTGAGATCCACGCTGGTAACACTTTCAGTGGGTGTTCCTTACAGGCACTGCAGAAGTATGGGAATGCTCTTGGAGTGATTATGTCCGTGTAGGTGAATAAGGGCGTCCTCTCTCGTGGGTCGTAGAAAGTTACTCTGGACCTGTTCATGTCAAGAACGACTCTCACCACCTGCGGCTCCGTAGTCATAGTGAGAGGGGACCATGGGGCAGTACAGGCTTTATATTCTCCGTTTCGTAGCCTAATGGTCCAGAATCCCTCTGCGGGGGTCAGCACATGCTTTCCCTTACGGCTGATGGATGCGCTTGCAACTCCAATGACCCAGTAGGTGTTGTTTTTGACTTCCACGTCCCAGCTGTGTCGCCCAGAGCTGAAGCCCTCGTAGGCCAGCACCTCTGCGCCGACATTGAAACGCTCAGGGTTTTCTGGGAGTTTAAATGTCTGAGAACAGCACTGTAATGTAGTCAGATCCTCTGACAGGAGGAAGCAGCTTGCCGCAGTGTTCGGATCAAGGGTCACTGGAGCTGTATAGCAAAGCAATTGTTTAAAAGGGGAAATGCTAATGTAGGTGAGAAAGCAAAACATTTTTAAAGCAAGACACTCTAGGTGAAAAAAATAAAAAATAATAATTAATAGATATCACCGTACTTCCCCAGTTGGCAGATTACATTAAGAACTGCAACGATGTAAAGGCTGAAATATGCAATATGTATTTGTTTAAATATGCAAATGAGGTGATGTCTAATTAAATATTCTTTTCCAAAACACAAATCTAAGCATTGGATAAAGCCAGATTCAATATTCTCATTTCAGTTTTTTATCACTCCATACATCAGAAAATACTGTCAACAGCCAAATAAATATAAATTCTCACCATATTTTCAGGAATAAAATGTTAAATCAGGCAAGTGATAAATGAAAAGCCCCTTTGTAAAAACCTTCATGATATAAATAGGAATAATACTGTGAAGTTTGGTGTATGTAAGTCCTGCTGAAGTGCTGGAGAAAAAACCCATTTTCAGCAAAAGCCCTTAGAAGATATGTAATATAATTAAAATCTACAGACGCAAATAGATAACGTGTACTAAAATAAAAACTTAAATGTGTATTTTTGGTGTTTTCATACCACTAGTCTGAAAAGACAAACTCTCAAAATTAACCAGTGCATGAAAAAGTAATAATCTTTAATTAATTGATTTTTTTTTTTTTTTTTTTGCATTGTGACATTATTTTCATGATAATTAAACCACTTTTCCTCTCAAATTCCCAAAACTGTGATGCATTTTCTATTAAAATCATCATGAATTTTAGCAAAGAATTGAGATCTATTGACAATTTAGTTGTGCTTTTTATACATTTATTTATGTTAGTATTTATTTATTGCCTTATAGTAATGCGAATGTGTGTTTTTTCACATTAAAGTAGGGTACCAACTATTTTTATGTTGAGTCTTAGAAAAAGAAAAAAAAAATCTTTTTTTTTTTCCTTTTTTTTCTTGGCAGTGGTTTAAAATTGACAAGTAAATAAGTGAAGATGTACAAAAAAATAAAAAGATTAAAAAAAAATTGGTATTTTGATACATATGGAGCCCCTAAAGAGACACTGTGATGGGAAAAATATGACATAGTTGGGGAAAAACATATTTCAATGTGTTTGCATTCTCTTGCAGAAGTTTTGTGTTCCTCGGGAAACTTTGCATTAGTGAACGCATTGCAAAAGCATTTTTTCCATCGTTATGTCCCTTTAGGGGCTCCTAAGATATAGGATATACTCACTATATCGAATGATTTCCTTCATTCTCTCCCAGACTTTAAACTTTAATGAGCCCAGGTGTTTGGCGATATCAAGCAGTGAGCCTGTTATCATCTCGGGATCCTGGGGAACCCGCCAGGTTCTGTCAATACAGCAAAGAATACAGAGTTATTCTGGGTCTAGGTCACAGAGCAAATCATACTTACTTAGATGGAAAAGTTTAAATGAAATTGATAATCGAGAAAGGATTTGTACCTCTTTATAGTGTCCTTATAATTCTAGATAAAATAAAAAGAAAAGCAGATTACAAAAAGTGAATTGAATGTGTTGTATTTCTATCATTCCTTTACGAATGTTCACCTTGAGGAATGGTATATCCTGAGATCTCATCTCCTGTTCAATATTTCTTATAGTGTTGCAGAGTGAAGTGATGTCATTCTCCAAATCTTCAATCTTATCATTCATCATCTGCCTCTTCTGATCCTTCTCTTGCTTTAGCATGGAAAGCCTAGATGCTTCCTCATCTCGCAGAAACTGGTGCAGTGCCTCAAACTCCTCACGTATCTGCCTCTCTGTGTTCTCGGTCTGACTCTGTAATGAGAATGTTATCATTTACTTTTTTTTAGAATTTATTGTCTCCTTCTATAATTGATTGTCTGCATGCTTATCAAAGTAAAATACCTTAATATGCTCTATTGTTTGCTCACAAGTGACTTTTGCTTTTCGGAAGAGCTTCAGCTTTTCCTGAAGTGGTTTCAAAGCATTTTTGAGTTCCTCCTAAAGAGTGAATAAAACAATAACACAGAAAGAATTAGCTCATTTATTAATTTAGAGAGGTGCAAACTTTATTGAACTCAACCCCCTAAAGAAGGCTTGATGTGACTGATTTTAAATCATAACCATAACCCTGAAATGGGTTATATATCATTAACATTACCTGAGCGCTGGGCAGTTTAATTAAATATACTATAAACCGCACTCATTCAGGGAAGTGCCTTTATTGCATGGATGAAGAACAGGATGGTATAAAATGCATATACACAGTTCAGTTGAATGATAACTTATGCCCTCTTTAAAGGGTTAGTTCACACAAAAATGAAAATTCTGTCATTAATTACTCAACCTCATGTTGTTCTACACCCGTAAGACTTTTGTTCATCTTCAAAACACAAATTAAGATATTTTTGTTATGAAATCTGAGAGATTTCTGTCCCTCCATAGTCTGCCTTTACAACTGGAACTTTGACGCTTGAAAAAGTTCATAAAGAGATCTTAATCTATATGAATTGAGTGGTTTAGTCCAAATTATCTGAAGAGACTTGATCACTTTTTATGATGAACAGATTTAATTTAGGCTTTTACTCGCATATAAACATTGATAAGAGAACATAAGCAGAAGCTCAACCAAATCTGACAGACTGTCCTCCAAAAAAAAAGAAAAAAAAAAGACCCTATAGTTGTTTTTCAAGCACCTTATTACGACCTAGATTTACGTTTTATAGTCATGCGCCCTCTAGCTGGTGTAAAAATAATGACAGTGTTGTGATACGTCTGTCGTCATGAAATGACGTATAACTAATGCTACCAATCAAAATGCGTGTTCATTTAAATGCAGTTGGTGGACCTTTTACATTTTATTTCTCCTATTTCCATTTAGCAAAACTCATTTCTTTATTAACGACTACAACCACACCACCCCTAAACCTACCCTTAGTGATTTATAGTGCATATACACTATAAATGAGCACATTCGTTCCCTGGGGTCGAACCCATGATCACATGATTGCATATTGTTATTGCAATGCTCTGCCAATTGAGCTATGTGAAACCCAAAATATGACGCAGATAAAAGGGAAAAATGCATTAAAATGAAAGTGTCCTATTGTCGATAGGGGCACAACTTTAGTAAATGCTCGTATGGGTCGTATTTCAGGGAAGTGACAAATGACCTATGGTTGTATTAGTTGGAGGACATGTTGGAACCTGAATGACGCACGAGAACAAACCTTATCCAGAAGCTCAAAACTGCTGCTTGTAACATGGAAGAGGTTTGTTCTCACACGTCATTTGGGTTTGGTTGAGCTTCTGTGTATCGAGTGTATCGAGTCTCCGCTCAATTCATATGGATTCATTTTATTATCCCTTTATGAACTTTTTGAAGCATCAAAGTTTTAGTTGCGTAGTTGTCTATGGAGAGACAGAATGCTGTCAGATTTCATCAAAAAGATTGTAATTTCTGTTCTGAATATGAACAAAAGACGGGTTTGGAAGGACATGAGGGTGATTAATAAATGACTAAATTTTGGGTGAACTAACCCTTAAATGCTGTTAAACCGAATGTACGAAACACACCGTTGAATGTGAACTGAAGAATGTGAAGTTGAATTATACCATAAGTGAAACAAGATACCATAATATCTTGATTTCCTTTTAAAGTGTGCGGTGATAAAAGGGGTCCCTAATATGTCCTTGGTCTTGACCTTAAAAAATGTTTAGATTCTTTAATGGAGATTTTTTTAGATACTTGTGTATACTTCCATCAACTCTAAACTGAGCACATAGGCATCTGGTTTCAGCCCTACCAGGAGGCCTCATCCCTAGCATGAACTTACCACTATTAATAGTCTGATAATAAACCCAGCCAAGAATCCATAAATAATTATTTCTGAGGTGCTAAAGCGAAAGGACAGTTGTCCAAATGGTTATTCTCATAAAATATTTTTGATATCCTTCTTGTCCTTGAATTGATGGTGCAGTTGTTGAAGATATAGACTGGAATCAACATTGCCTGTAAACAAATGTCAAACATAGATGCAGAAGACCATGAATCTGTATGTAGACATACCTTACAGTCGTGTGAAGCTTCATTTAAGGGATATAACCTGTGATCCTGGTGGTTGGCTGACGACTTGCATTTGCTACAAGTGGGTTCCAGGTCCTCCAAACAAAAAAGCGTCAAACTCTCACCATGCTCCTTGCACGCAAGCGGGTCATTTTTGCAGCGCTCCAGAAAGCCCTCGCAGGTCTTCTCAAGCATGGTGTTGACTATGAGCTCCCCCATAGATGACGGCTGACAGCAAAGAGGGCATTCGCAAGATCCTCCACCATTCCACAGGTTCTCCAGACAAAGTTTACAAAAGCGATGTCTGCAAAATAGCACTACAGGCTTTTGCAGGATGCTTCCACAGATGGGGCATGACAGGTCGTCTGCAAGATGTGATTGCTTAGTGGCCATTGCTCTTTTGAGCCTTTCATTGCTCAGTTGGGTCACAAGGGGATACTATGCCTCCCCTCCCACTTAAGATTACCCTTGGGAGATCCGTCTTCTGATTGGCTCCAGTATTCACTCATCATCGAGTGAGATCTAGGCTGACACATTATATCTTCTGATGAATGCCTAAACATCACATTATGTAACATCAAGCTCCTGGAGAGTGATTTGACCCTAGCACTGACGCAAAGGAAACATGTTAAGATTTTCTCATTCCATTGGAGAAGATAATGTGTGCTGCCTCTTAAGAAATAATAAAAGGCAGGAGAAATAAAAAGAAGACAGTCCAGAATCTTGGACTGTGGAAGTGGTCTAAGAAAAAAAAAAAAATTCAGTGCTGTGAAAAAGTTTTTTCCCCTGTCTGATTGTCTGTGTTTTTGCATATTTTACATTGAATGTCTATAGATCTTAAACCATAACCCTTCCATGACCATTCATGAACAACAACACAGTTAATATATTTTTCATTAATGAAAGCAATATTCGTTTAGCATTATTTGAAGTTAATGCTGCGAATGGAGGTAACCAATATCTGGTTGCACCCCCATTAGCAGCAATAACTGCAACCAAATGTTTCCTGTAGTTATTTATATGGAGGAATTTTGGCCCACTCCGCCTTGCAGAATTGCTTTAGCTCAGTGTTCAAGCCTGAACTGTGAGTTTCAGATCCTGCCACAGCATTTCATTGGGGTTTAAGTCGGGACTGTGACTAGACCATCTCAAATGTTTTTTGAGATCATTGTTTGGAGCACGTCCCAGCTGGCTTGAAGATCTTCAGAAGGTGCTAGGGTTCTTTGTGATCTCTGGATAATAACTAACAGATTAGCTATTATAGATTAAATATATATAAAAGATTAATTATTCCAAACCATATACCTTTTGGTAACCATATACATTTGGTTACAATATATACAATATATATTTGAGCACAGATAAAATGACAACAAACTCCAAAGCACAAGGGAAAATGCAAAAGAATATATAAAAGAGCTAATAATATTGTCATTATGTTTACGAGCACTACAGTCTCATGATAAGCGAGGCATAGTTTAACACATAAAGAATAAAGACAGTTACTTTTTTGTCCATTCTTCTTTGAATTTTCCATCTAAATCAGTCTATTAGAATAATCGTGTCATCGCGTTCAGACACACCACTTTATCAGTGTCCAGTTTGCACATATATTTCATTTAAAGAAGACTTGATGAAATATGTGTGCATACACCGTGCTGGTTCATGTTTGGTGCAGGAGAGTGCATGAAATAAGTCTATAGAAACTTTTAACACTCATACTTTAGTCTGTATATGGTCTATAATCCACGTGGCAAGAGTTGTTAAACTCATCGCGGAGCTCCGCGCTGAAACCACAAGTCTACACACTCCGAGCCCCGAATCAGATTTTGTGACATAGCTTCGACTTTGCTTTTCAAACCGGAAGTCCAAAATTGCTCTGAAAAATTCAAAAATAACCAATTTCCACTTGTTGATAGTGTTTTCAGTGACATGCAACCTGTACATATCTGTTCACATCTCAAAAAATGTGTTCTGGGGTTTCATGACCCTTTAAAGACTTAAGGCCCGTACACACCGGGACGAATATCACACGCGTTTATCGTCAGCGTTTTTCGAGACGTTTTTTGTGTTCACACCCAAGCGATTTTCACCGGCGATGCGCCGAGTTAAAGTGCAAATTCATTCCCTGACAGTATGTGGCGCTTGTGCTTAACGGTAGTGCAAATAAACATATGATATTAATAAAGTTAAAGAAGATAAAAAAAATGCATATATAAAATGGCATAGGCCTACATTATATATATATATATATATATATATATATATATATATATATATATATATATATATATATATATATATATATTAGTCAGAAACGGTAGTGCAAATATGTCACAATGACAGTAGTGCAAGTGAACGGTAGTGTAAATAAACATATTTATGAAACAGACATTCTCAACTATATTTCTTGAATGTAAAAGAAAAAAAAAAGTAAAAATACAGAAATAATACACATCTGTGGCAGAGCACCCATAGTGTGCGTCTCAATCAGCTCTCTACTTCACTAGTCAGGGCACTGATCAGGGAGTCGGCCACATTCATTTACATGGTATACTGATACACGACCTAGGAAGCTAGGGAGCTGTTTGAGACGCAGGGATAGTTTGTAGGGGTCTTCCTCGTCTACTTACTTTCTCTTCGTCGTCTTGTGTGCTCGGCAAGACCGTTTTGTGCTTGAGCGCCACCAAGTCGTGTTTTACTGTAACTTCAGCAGCTCCAAGCACCAATCTCATTGGTCGGCCAGTTTTTAACGCGGCGCGTCAAACCAAAAAAACGAACCCGAGGCGTTTTTTTAAAAATGACGCTTTTACGCCTCGCGTTTTTCGCGTCGGTGTGCACACTCACATTGGCGCCCGTTGTTTAGTCAGGAGGCGTTAAACGTCGGCGAAAATCGCGCGCGATATTCGTCCCGGTGTGAACAGGCCTTTAGGGTTCATTTACACAACAACAATGTACTAAAAACGGAAGAGTTTTTTCTTTTGCTTTTTTCGACGTACAGATGACAATGTTGTCAAAATGATCCCTGTTCACACGGATCTGTGAAATAGACTAAAAAATACACTGCATTATTCATGCCAGGCTAGCAATGTAAAGGAACACTATGCGCCTTTAGACTGAACACATAATACGCATGCATATCACCATTTTTAATAATGGCCTCATATAGCAGGTTTCAAAAGTTAGCATTTTCTGGCCCCCAAAACGTCGTTGTCATGTAAATTAATGGCCAAAATGTATAAAAAGTATGCATAAACTCAGAAATTCAAACAAGGGGCAAAGACTTTTTCACAGTACTGTATATACCAGTAGAATATGTATAAAGACAGTCCCTTCAGACAATGTAATACGATTGCTGGTGGTGGTGGTTGACATACTGAGTGGAATGGGCCGAAGGTCTCTTAAATTTATTTTGCTAATTAAAAGATCAGATTACACAAGATAATTCATTTTGTTGATTATTCTCATGCATTGTTCTGCAGGGTAAGCTTGAATAATCTGATGCGGTTTTTATTAAGTCTCTATCATTGAGCTGTGGTGTATTTAATACCTTAATTCTTTGCTCCCTGCACTTTCTGAGATGGGATCCAGAGGCCTTTTGTCGGCAGAAGGGACATTGTGCCTCCCAAAACTGCCGACAGCAAATTTCACAGAAGCTGCACCCGCATGAAATACAGCAGAGGACCACTGGAACGCTGAACACTTCCCCACACACTGAACAAGAAGGGTCTTCGTCAAAGAGCAGTGAATTAACCTCCATTTTTTCTCTTGATATGAGCTCAACTGAGAGACTGTGTCTTCAGTCCTAGCTGGTATAGATATAAATACTGCTGCACACTATGTGCCCCTCATAGACTTTAGACTTGACATATGGATGTAAACGATCGCTATGTATACTGGAAACACATGCAGAAGCTGTTTGTATATTGAGATCTAATGTAAAGACAGTATTTGTTGTAGTTATTAGTCATTTAAAAAAAAAAAAAAGGTGCATTAAAGGGCTAGTTCACCCAAAAATGAAAATTCTGTCATTTATTACTCACCCTCATGTCATTCTACACCAGTAAGACCTTCGATCATCTTCAGAGCACACATTAAGATATTTTTGATGAAATCCAATGGCTCAGTGAGGCCTCCATTGACAGCAATGTTACTGCACCTCTCAAGATCCATAAAGGTACTAAAATCATATTTGAAACAGTTCATGTGAGTACAGTGGTTCTACCTTAATATCATAAAGTGGCAAGAATACTTTTTGTGCGGCAAAAACAAAATAACGACTTTTCTACAATATCTATATGGGCCAATTTCAAAACACTGCTTCAGAGCTTTACAAATTGAATCAGTGAATCGGAGAGCCAAAGTCACATGATTTCAGAAGTTTAGCCGTTTGATAGGAGATCCGAATCACTAATTCGAAACAAAGAATTCATAAAGCTCAGAAGCAGTGTTTTGAAATCAGCCCATATAGAGATATTGTTGAAAATTCGTTATTTTGTTGTTGTTTTTAGCACAAAAAGTATTCTTATCGCTTTATACTATTAAGATAGAACCATTGAACACACATGAACCTCACTGAGCCATTGGATTTCATCAAAAATATATTAATGTGTGCTCTGAAGATGATTGAAGGTCTTACTGGTGTAGAATGACATGAGGGTGAGTAATAAATGACATTATTTTCATTTTTTGGGGTGAACTAACCCTTTAATATTTGGTCAAGACTTGTATTGACAATGCAAGAGGTGAGCACTCTGTAAAGTCTCCTCCAGCACATCCCAAAGACTTTCAATGAAATTAAGGTCTGGACTCAGAGGTGCCAATTCATGTGTGAAAATTATTCTTCATGCTCCCTTCTATCCATTCTTTCACAATTTGAGCCTGATGAATCTTCCTGGAATATGGCCATGATGTGTCTTCCTACATGGTTGTTTAAGAAATTAAAAGCTTCACACTCCATCAGTTAGGGTTAGGAGAACTCTTCCAAAGCATATAGCATGCTAGAAACATAATAATCACAGTAATAATGATCTAGTCATAGACTCTTAAGCATTTGCCTATTTAAAGCCAAACAGCAACATTTTTTGGTAGGGGTGGGGTTAGGGTTGCCTGGAAAATCCAGCCTCACCACTGTACCAGCTGATGAGTCTGGTCAGCCATTGAATCAATTCGATTTCTAGGGCGGAGCAAATCTGAGCAAACAGGAAGCGGAGTAAACCAATCAGAGAAGGGCGGATATGACGTTTGCAAAGCGACAAGAGAGTCAACAGCGAAAAGTAAATAATGAATGTGTTTTTGGTCATTTAAAACTGAATTCACGACTGAATAGAACAAACTCTCGGGTCTCGTGTGCGCAATCTTTGTTGATATTGAAGGGACTTTCGCCGCACTGAAATAAACGAATCTGATCGCACGGTGCGGTTGGGAGTTGACTCGAATCGCGACGGAGGGCGGACTGACCAGACTGATATATCT
Organism: Megalobrama amblycephala; assembly: GCF_018812025.1. Lineage (NCBI taxonomy): Eukaryota > Metazoa > Chordata > Actinopteri > Cypriniformes > Xenocyprididae > Megalobrama > Megalobrama amblycephala. Next base: position 29,157,561 of record NC_063044.1, read on the forward strand.
TGTAGAAGATATATCAGTCTGGCTTGCCAGGCAAGGGTTAGGGATGGGCAGTGTATTAAACGTTATCATGCTGTGTCATGAGCGCAATTTGTGTTCCCCTATAGAGAAGATGAGCATATTTGTATGAATTTAGCTCTGAGAATCATATGGCATGCAGTGAATTTGCATCATACCTCAGTCTCTCTTTCAGAGGGCACACTTGATTTTCGTGGCAACCTGATTTGAGGCAGTGCATGCAGACAGGACATCATTCCCCAATGAAGAAGACAGACATCTTCTAGCCATGCTGCTCACATCTCATTCATTAAAGAGACGCAGATAAATAAAGGCCAGCCTTGAGAGCTTTGTGTGCCTCCCAGAACTGTGAAAAGCAGGATTTGTAAAAAGCCACACCAATATGAGAGGCACTGCGACAAAGAAAATTAAAAAAATTCCTACCCATCTTTCTTGGCACTTCTGTAAAACATGCTGTAGTATGTTTTCAAAAATGATGGCATTCATTTTTATACTAAATTCTGTTAACTAAATTAAATCAATATTTGTTGTAACCACCCTTTTTCCCTGCTTGCACACAGTTTTAAAGGGGTCATGAACTGCGTTGTTTTATTGTTTTATAATGTTTCCTGGTTTGCACTTATAATGTTAGTATACTTTTTACATCCAAAATTATCATCATTTATAAATAAAAGGCATTTTTTTTACCCTGATTTTAGCCCTCTGGTTTGAACGCTCTGTTTTAAGGGGCGTGTCTGCTGTGAGACTTCAGTGTAAACACCCAATGCTATGATTGGCTGACATCTTTACATTTGAAATTACTCTCTTATAGCGCGTTTTTACTATTACAGCTCTCGAGGTTAACTAATCGTGAAAAGTGTTGCATTATATTTAGATCTATGACATTATATTTAGATAGTGGCATGAAAGGTTGCAGAGATGAACACTGTAGTCGATCACAGACAGCGCATGAAAGTTGAGCGCATGAAAGCAGTGATCTCGTCATTGCAACTCAATTTCTCCACACTAACGAATGCTTTCATCTTCACTAACAGTGCAAACGTGATATAAATAAAAGATTAGTTGAATAAAATGGGAGTTTTGCACGTCAGTCACTGATAAACTCGCACTGTTTGATTGACAGCTTCAGCGCGCACTGCTCCAATGATTGCAAAGGGAGCTTTCTTTGATTGCTTTCTTTATATAATTTAATCACCATTAAATAACAGATTATTTTCATCCTACTAAGAGAAACAATGCAAGTTGACGTTTAGACACGGGTTTGATTTACTGACACACAGACAAAGAACATCTGACTGTACATGAATCATCAATATCAGATCAGGCATTAGTATTAACACAGTTACTTACATGTTGTCGCATTACTGTCGAGTCCAGGCACTGCACACTATTTTGTAATCCTCAACAGCACGTTTATTGCTTGGTAGCTCCATCTGGTTTAGCACCACATAGGCCTATGTTACTTAGGCTACCTATTAATACGTGAATCGGTGGGCGGGGCTAAACAGGCAGGGATGAAGTAGGCGTTCATCTTCTTCTGCAGAGGCGGTGCTCAGTTCATCACCCCTTTAAGATAGTTTCAATAGGAAATTGCATGATTGGGAGTTTCGCGTCAAGGGCGAAAATGTTCCTCACACAGATTGGGCTTGTGTTCAAGTTGGTCATGCTGGCATCATCAAAAAGCAGCTTGTTTTGGAAGTGACATCTGATGTGTGAGTGATGCTTCATTGCTATGCTAATTTGATCATTCCCACTTCTGAAGTCGTGATAACTGCTCACTGCATTCAGGTTTCAAAATGGGAGGCCGTTCATGTGCAATTTTTAACTAGGAAACTCGTATTTACGATAAATCCGAGAGCAAGCGAAGGCAGCATTAGCCCCAATCCTAATTAAACACACCTGAACATGAAGGCTACCTTCCAAGGATCCTTCAAATTTTGGAGTTTCAACCTTCCATTTGAGAAGCACCCTCAATTAGCTCCCTAGTTCAGTAGTCAGGGCATTAACCATGGAGTCAGCCATTTCAAGGGCTGTCTCAATCACAAAATCCTTCCAGTGTACTGAAACGCTCCCTAAAAAGTCCCACAATGCACCGTGAAAACTAGGGAGCATCGCTGCTCACTATGTTCGCTTAGCGGAAGTTCTGAACTGCGAAACATAAATCATGTGAGCCAACTTGCCACATGTAATAACACACAATAGATGTTTTGAAAAAAAAAAAAGTTATTTAATTATATTTCAACATTAACACTACATACTTAACATAATCTAGCTAACATTTAGAATTAATTTACTTCATTAATTTCAAATTTTTCATGTATATGTAACTAACTATTTATCATAATGTGCTTTAAATAACATTAAAAACATAAATACCAGAAAAATATCAGTTCTGCTATTGTTCATGAATACCAGTACAGTACACCAATACAATGAGTCTGTTGTCAGCTGCGCCCCAATTCAGAGGCTGCATCCTTTGAAGGTTGATTGCGTCACCGCAGCACGATGAAGGCTGTCCTAATTCGAAGGCTCTTTCAAATGCGGCCTCCTTTCCTGTGAAATGAAAGAGACAACAGATGGATCATTCGCAGCCTTGCCTACCCCAGAATTCACTGCGCACTGGCAGCGACAGGACTTTTTTGAGAGAAATTGACAAATTACACTTTTAAACTTATGACACAAATGTATAAAAAAAAGCATTTTTTTAAAGTTTTTCTTTAAAGCAGTTCAAATGTTGACATATCTTACTAAGCTCCAATTATAGTTTAAACTCTTTATTATATGCAGAAATGGACAGTAGTGAACATATTTAGACAGTTTGTGAACGCTGTTTTGTTTTCAGACAGTTTAATTATATAACATTTAAAAAAAAAATGCCAGTACAAACGTTACTGTCACTCATAAACAGCAGCTGTAACAGTTGCTTGGTGACAAGAAAAGTCCTCTTTAGGCAACACTGTCCCATTTAATAACGCTTGCTCTAACCTTCGTGTCTTTCAAAGGATGAAGCCTCTGAATTGGGATGCAGCTGTCATGTCACCCAATGTGTAGTGCGTCGGGGTCCTTATTGTCCTTACCAGTGCCCAAATATGTGCACACAATATACTGATTCGGGAGCTAGGGTTCTAGAGAGCTGATTTATATTGATTAGCTTGTTCAGGTGTGTTTGATTAGGGTTGGAGCTAATCTCTAAAGGGAAGTTGCCCATACCTGGAATGGGGCCATGACCTGGAGACACATCAAAACCAGCAAATCAAGGGCTGTGTTTGAAATCGTGCCCTATACCCTCATTCACTAATCCCTTCATTAGTTCACTTCACGAGTTCAAACTTGCAAATAAGTCAGATAAATAAATAGTATGCATATTTGGCGTGCTGTCCGAGGAGAGGGCTCTGAGCTCGGTATTTGGCCCGAACCCAGAGTACTCCCCCCGTATTCTGGTTAAGATAACCAGGCGAGTGTGAGATTTGGTTTAGGAAGATAACCATGCAAGTGTGAGGAGATGGGGTGATGGAGGGATGCTGAAAAACTGTCAAGGAACATGGGTGAGTCGATTGCGTATTTATAATGGTCTCCACTTATGCTGATTGGGTAGACTTGTTGATTACTGATTACTGATTGCTGACAGCTGGTTGGAATGACGTGATGATTGAAAGGATCATTTGAAAGTGCTCCTCCCGAATTTTGTTAATGAAACATCATTTGAAGGAGTGAGTGAAAACAAGTGAGTGAATTCGAACACTAAGAGCTTCGTAAGGGCTGCCGCTTTAGCATTTCTAGTGCTTTCTGTTTAATAATTATTTGAAACTTAACAAACTGTCAGCTCCAGTAGTAAGATGAAAAGATTTATCTTGAACTCTGTCTTGGAAACTAGCAGGTATAAACCTTAATTAAACAACTGAATAATCAATTAAAAAGGAATCTATACTTGTATGACATCTGTAGCCACACGGTTTGGAAATTGGATGGTTGAATTTTTCAGCTGCAAATGTGCCATCTTCTGGCGAGACATGGGAATTCATTCATCGCTTACCCTCACAGTGCATTATGGGTATTCTCTGGCCTTTGAGGTTCAACATCTAATCAGGTTTATAAAATGTTTTGTTTGTGGTTACCATCATGGTGATCAGTGTTTGCTTTAGTTGGGCCCTCCAGAAATATAATTGAATAGCCCTGATGGAGAACACAGTGTTCTACAGTCTTAATATCGGCATACAATAAGTACAATAATGCTGCTCATTCTGGATATCTCATTTATTGCACTCACCAGTCTCAGGTTATAATATGGAGTAGGTCTGCTTATCAGATAATGAATTAATCCAGCTGAGACACTTGATCCAAAGTGAGCAGTGCTGAGTTTACTGTACTGCAACATACTGACACCCAGTGGTTATAATGCTGTATTCCTAAAATTTTGTATATTTTGTGATGATAAACTACTAATCCTCAAATGTTCTTTCAACCTAATTTTGATTAACAATTCAACATTCTAGGAATGTTAATTTGTAACATCCCAAGAACATAAAAATGTCTAGTTTCCTTAATGTAAGTAGAATGTTATTTAAAAGTTAGTATGATGTTCCTGAAACATTCTTTCAATCATTCAAACATGAAAAAATGCAGTGAACGAGCACTGAAAGAAAGAGAAATAAGAACACAAACTACAACTTTCTTCAGCCACGGCCTTAGATGAAAACAAATAAAGTTAAAAACATTAAATCTCTAAAGATCTGATTAAACAACTCCACAAACAGCATTACCAGCTTCACTTATTACTAACCAGGGGTGCGTTTCCCAAAGCGAACTATGGTCGCAAGTTCCGTCGTTACCAATAGAGTTCAATGGGACTTACGACCATAGTTGGCTAACGATGCTTTCGGGAAACTCACCCCAGACTGACTTTATTTCTGTCAGACGTCTACAGCAGTTCTTATTGAGAATCAACAGAGGTTTAGATGTTGGTGTTTGGTTGAAAAAGTCACCATCATGATGATCCGTGTTTCTTTAGTTGGGCTCTTGACCCTTGACTGTTGTTAAGTTAACTTCTTTTTCAACAATTGCAGGTGTTTTCAGAAAACATTTCTGCATTGATAAAGCACATCAACATGTCTGTTTTATCGGTCAACTGACCGCATTAAAGATGTTTAAGCAACTACCTTTTCTGTATTTCCTGACTTATAGAGTTGAAGCATTATTGAAAAATATTAAACTCAGCTGATAACACCCTTTGTTGTGTTTCAGATGCTGAATGTTGAAGTGTGTGTATAAATAACACTGTCATTGTTAAAGGTGGGGTAAGTCATTTTTCAAATACACTGTTTGAAGTTAGTCAGACCGACACCACCAACAAATGTATAACCAATCAGCATTAAATCGGTATCACGGTTGAGTAGAGAAAACGAGCAAGAGCTCCTTGATGTTCTTTCATCATCTGTGCTTTATTTTTCATGCAGCATTTTGTTGCGCATCAGCTGTGATAAACAGACATCCACTCTCATTGCGTGTGTAACAGTGGCCAGCTAGTGAGAGTTGTGCAGGTAAACCACTGCACACTGATGACTGCTAGAGAATGAGGTGTTTAGAGTCAGCAGTGCCAGCAGTGATTGGGCCGACTCGGAGCAGGGTGGTTAGGATTGGAGGGTGAGTTTTGGAGGCGGAGCAATGAAGAGAGGGGTGGGTTTGTTTGGGTTGATTTGAAATATCAACAATGTCTGACAGCGTTTTTGAGAAAATGGCTTACCCCACCTTTAAGTTTGTTTAAAACATGTTTTGTTTTGTTTTTTTGCCATTTATAGACTTACAGACATCAACATTTGGCATATGAAACACAACAATGGTGAACTGCTTCATGCTTCAAACATTGTTGTGGCTTGTATGATGTGTACTGGTGTCTAAGTGTGTCTTTTAAATAGTTTCGGACAATCTTACACAAATCACTTCAGTGTTACATATGATGTTTTTCATAACAGTTGACTTTATTACTTTCTTTTCTAAAAAAAATTCTTCAATTCCAAAAGTAAGCAAAACTACAGAAAAAGTAGTTGTTCAAAACACTTTAATGCAGTCATTAAAACAGACATGTTGATCTTCTTTATCAGAAAGTTTTCTGATAACACCTGCAATTGCTTAAAAAAAATAACTTAACCTAAGTCAAGGGTCAAGAGACAACTAAAGCAAATGTTGATCTATGATGGTGACTTCAAACAAAACATTTTCAAACAACATCTAAACCTCTGTTAATTCTCAATAAGTACTGCTAGGCCTAAACATCTGACAGAAATAATCTGGTATAATAAGTGAAGCTGGTAATGCTGTTTGTGGTTTAATCAGATCTTCAGAGATTTAATGTTTTTATCTTCATTTGATTTCATCTAAGGCCGTGGCTGAAGAAAGTTGTAGTTTGTGTTCTTATTTCTCTTTCTTTCAGTGCTCGTTCACTGCATGTGTTTGAATGATTGAAAGATTGTTTCAGGAACATCATACTAACTTTTAAATAACATTCTTCTAACATTAAGGAAACTGGACATTTTTATGTTCTTGGAATGTTACAAATCAACATTCCTAGAATGTCGAATTTTAAATCAAAATTAAGTTGAAATAACGTTTGAAGAACATAATACCCTTTCCTCTAAAGTCAAGAACATTTTGACGTTAGAGGAACTGGACATTTTTTATATTCCCAGAACCAACAATGAATATTTGGGGAGAGTTCTTACAACAAAAATCTTTTAGCTGGGACTCTGTTTTGGAAGGCTTGTAGGTAATATTACCAGAAAGAAATTTATTTTTGGATGCTCATGTCAACATACTATGATTTGGGACACACAAACTTAAATTTTATTTATGCAAGAAATTTTTTTATTTATACTAATTTTAAATGCAAGAAAAGTCTGTTGGGTGATTCCCTCTTTCTAAAAGGGAACTCCTTCACACAAACCGGAAGCTAACGATACTCTGAGGCAAGATAAAAGCCGAGGTCTGCATGGGTACACCATTTCCGTTTTTTTGTACAGTACCAAGTTGCACCTTTTGGAATTATTTTTTCGTTGACTGACCTAACGTTTTGGGCGAGTGTTTTTCTTTCTCGCATGCGAACGAAAATCACGTGTCTTAAAAGATGTCAAAATCTTTATCGTTTCGGTTGCAACTGAGCTCCATAATGGAGATAACGACTAAAACGGCAATAGATGAAATATGCAAAATTGTAGACAGCGATTTTGCGTTTTTACGACAAGAGCTGTCTCGGGTCATGAGTGAAAACACAGTTCTGAAAGACAAAATGCTCTGTCTTGGGAGCGAAAGACAAGACGAAGGCGCGCGCATCACAAAGGAAGCGCGCGCTGGCTCCAAAACACTTCGCTCTATTTGTGTTCAAACTGAAGATGGTAAATATAACCTTTACTTTATAGTTTTGTTCACAGAGCAGTTGTTTTTATTGTGCACTACTATGTTTCTAATGCATGATACTCCTGATAGGACCGCAGCCCTCCATCAAGGGGATTTTTGGAAAGGAGTGGTGTTCCAGTTTGTGGGATCGGAGGAACGAGTCCAGAGAAGATGAGCAGGCGATCGATGTCGACCTCTACACCGTAACGCCTTATAAGGTTCGCTTAATTCCTTTAAAGTTGTTAACCCCCATATGAAACTTCCTTAAAACTAACGTAATCGTTACGAGGCTGGATCTATGGGTGAAAAATATGCTCAAATGATTTGCATGCACAGATTTCCCAAAAATGTAAATCAGACTGCTAGCGTAAAAATTTCACATGGTCAGAGTTGAGGTTTGTAAGGTGTAAAATAAAGCTGCAAATGCATTCATTCATTCATTCATTCATTCATTCAAACAAACATTATAGTCAGACTGTTTTATAGCGATTCTCTCACTTTCAAAGGGTGCATTAAACACGACACAGTTGGAATTTTACACAGAGGAATCAATATGTAACTCTAACAGTTTTTATGGTCCTTTTTTTTTTTTTTTTTAGTTTTTATGGTCCTATGAACTTGACATGTTGCATCAATTAGTCGTTTTTCAGTCAATTTATGTGTGGGAAATGATACCATGTGCAATTAATATAGAAAATACAACATAAGTAAATACTTGTACTATTTTGCCTTTTATGTACCCATGAACTTAAAGGTGCAATATGTAAGTTTTTTTGCAGTAAAATATCCAAAAACCACTAGGCCAGTGTTGTATATTTTGTTTACTTGAGTACTTACAATATCCCAAATGTTTCCAACTAGTTGTAAATCGTGAGAAAATCGCAAATTTAACCAAGGCTCCGGGACGTGTGAGGAGTCGCCTGTCAATTGCGTCATTCCCGCGTTATCCTTGGTTTCCGGTTTTATTTTGTAGAAACCATGGAAACACCAAAGACGCTTTAATATATTACATGTTTTAATAGACAAGGGAACAACTGTTTGATTACGTTTATTGACAGAAAACTAATTATTGTTATATAGCTCAACACGTTTAGTCTTATTGTTTAAATCTAATTTTCTTGTTTGTTTTTTTTGTTTTTTTTTTGTGAGTACCATGCTTCACCATTCCTCAGAGAAAAACACTATTTTGTGAAGTGGCTAACATAGCATAATCAGATGCAGCTTTATTTTTAGTAACAGTAATACATCATTTTCTCTATCATACAATACATTTTAAAATTATTTTCATGACATTTATCAACACAAGCCGTCCAGCGTTTAATATGATATTCTAAATTCGATCTATCTGCAGTGTGCCTCAAACAAGTGTCGCACAGCAGCCGCCGAGCGAACGCACAGAGTAACTTTATAACATAATTTTCAACACTAATCTAATATGTATCTAATATGATAAACAGAGCTGTGTTACCTCATACTTATGACTGGAAAAGCGGAAGCAGCGCCGGCGACTGTGTCATAATAAAAGTTGCGCTGCTCGTGAGGCGTGTGTTGTGCAATCACTCCAGCGGCCTCGTTCAGCTCCACAACACTTCAGTCCTGCTACAGTAACGTTAATAATCTCATCCATGAACGTGATTTCTTCCCGAGTCCTATCCCTATTCTTTTGCACCGTCCGTTGAGGTGGAGACCACATATCCCAAGATTCCGCGCTCAAACTTGGCGTCATCAAGCTACGCCTTTGTTTTGAATAGACCTCTAGCGAACTAGTGGACAGAAAATATTACATAGTGCATCTTTAAATTAAATAGCTTTGCCTATGTCATTTTCAAGGTTGTGCTAAATATGGAGTCTTATGCATTGCTCTATCAAAATGTAATTTCTGGATAATTTTTCATCTGTAATGTGCACACCCTTTAAGATGACAGAGAAACAGACTTGGTTTTTTTTTTTTGGGTGAACCTTATTCCTTTGAAAGACAAGCAAATTTCTACAATCATGTGTAAATAAAATGGAAAACCTAAATGTTGGTTTATATGATCTGCTTATTTTGACAGCATGAAGAAAAAGACCTCTCCAACCTGGTCTTAATCAAAGAGGAGAGTTTTGAAGTGGACACTTATCCCAGCTATACAGGTAATGTTCTAGATTTGTAGCAATCTTTAATTAGGGGCTGTTTACACTACATGGTTTTCAACTAAAAACGGAAAACTTTTTATGTGTTTTGGCCATTTATTTGCAATGGCCTTTTGGGGCTTGAAAATGCAAACTTTTGAAAACGGGTTTCAAAGTCAATGTTTTTGAAAACAATACCGCTATTGTCTCCATGTGAACTATAAAAATGTGAATTTGTGAAAATGGTGATGTCATGTGTATGCAAATTATGTATTCAGTCTATAGGCGTGTAGTTTTTCTATACAAAGTGACCTTGCTAACTACTTCCCTGGCAGCATAATGCAGTGTTTTTAATTGTTTTTGTGGATCCATTTATTGGGATCTTTTTGACAGAGTTGTCATGTGTACTCGAAAAACAAGTTATTTTTTTAAACATTTTTAGTACATCATTGTCGTGTAAACGTACGGTCTAATTATTTTGGTTTATGTTTAACAGAATTATTTGATTTGATTTTTTTTTTTCAATGCTCCAACAGGGAAAACACCCCAAGTTTCAAGACGACTATCTTCTGCATATGAGACCTCGGCAGACCATTTTGTGTCTGGTGAATTTTCAGAGATTTCAGAAATACAAAACACGTCCTCTGATTCGTCAGATAAACACTCTACAAAAACCACCACTGATGACACTGTCGACCGATTAATAGCACCAATAGACGATCCGTTGGATTTTGATGGTCAATGTGTCCTCAACCAATTTTCAGTAGAGCACAATAACGAGTTTCCCTCTGAGGCCCAGGACGACGGAGAAGCACAGGAAACATGCGCAGATGCTGCAACCACTACAGAGCATTGCGAAAAAAGATTTAGGGTGCAGAAACTGCCAAACAACTTCAGTTGCTATGACAGCGGGAGGGTGTTTGTTCGCCAAAATGCTGCCAGAAACCGTCTCAGAAAACATCGGTTTTCAAAGCTGAAACCTAATGAAAAGTTTCGTTGTGAGGTCTGTGGGAGATGTTTTCATTCAAACACCAATCTCACGGTTCACTATTTAGTCCACACAGGGGAAAGGCCCTATAAATGCAGTTTTTGTGGAAAAGGGTTCTCCCAGAAGGGAAATTTACAAACCCATGAACGCATCCACAGAGGAGAAAGACCTTTTAGTTGTGCCACCTGCGGAAGGAGTTTCACCCAGAAAGTCTGCCTACGAAATCATGAACGCATCCACAGAGGAGAAAGACCTTTTACTTGTATAACCTGCGGAAAGGGTTTCACCCAGAAAGTCACCCTACAACAACACCTCTCTGTCCATGACAGAACAGCTAAACCAGTAAGGAAGAAGCCAAGGAAAAGTTACAGTGATATAAATTATAGCTTTATGTAGCGCTCTTCTTTTCCTCAATTTGAGATTACAGTAGTTGTGTAAAATGAAATATTGGGAAGAATATGAACTCTGGAAATGTGAGGTTGCAGCACCTTAAGAAGAATGTCTCTGTGTGTAATACCTGTAGCAGAAATATATAGTCAGGTATGGCTGTGTATTACGCTGTGGTAATGTAGTTGTTATCCTACAAAACTAATTTGTTTCTTCTGTTAAACCAAAGGCACAGCTTATCTGGTGGTCTTTGATATCTGGGCTATACTGCCGGTCATAAGTTTGGAACAATTAAAGGGTTAGTTCCCCCAAAAATGAAATTCCGGTCATTAATTACTCACCCTCATGTCATTCCACAACCCGCAAGACCTTCGTTCATCTTCGGAACGCAAACAAAGACATTTTTGATGAAATCCAAAATTGAATTACGAAATTGCCACTTTTAAGGTTTAGAGAAGTAGTAAAAACATGGTTAAAATAATTGATGTGGTTCAACTACAGTGGTTCAACCTTAATGTTATGAAGCGACGAGAATACTTTTTGTTAGCAAAAACCAAATTTATTTGATGAAAAGTTAAGGATTTGATGGAAAATTAAGCATTGACATCACATAATATTCAAATAGAAAAGTTTATTTAAAAATCTAATGATATTTAACAATATTACTGTTTTTACAGTATTACTGATCAAATAAATGCAGCCTTGATGACTTTTTTTTGAGATGAGACTGAGAAAATCCCAAACTTTTGACCAGTAGTGTATAGCCCAGATCAAAGACGACCAGCGGTAAATGCATCCCTGTTTAAGACTTTAGGCTTAAAGGGTTAGTTCACCCAAAAAAATGAAAATTCTGTCATTAATTACTCACCCTTGTCGTTCCACACCCAAAAGACTTTTGTTCATCCTCAGAACACAAATTAAGATATTTCTGATGAAATCCGATGGCTCAGTGAGGCCTCTATTGCCAGCAAGATAACTGACACTTTCAATGCCCAAAAAGCTACTAAAGACATATTTAAAACAGATCATGTGACTACAGTGGTTCAACCTTAATGTTATGAAGTGACAAGAATACTTTTTATTCGGCAAAAAAAATAACAAGTAACGACTTTATTCAACAATCTCTAGTGACGGGCGATTTCAAAACACTGCTTCATGAAGCTTTGAAGCTTTACGAATCTTTTGTTTCGAATCAGTGATTCAGAGCGTGTATCAAAGTCACGTAAACTATTGAAATTTTGAAACACTTATGATGTAACACAACTGAAATCGTTTACTGAAATCACGTGATTTTGGCGCTCTGAACCACTGATTCAAAACAAAAGATTTGTAAAGCTTGGAAGCTTCATGAAGCAGTGTTTTGAAATCGGCCATCACTAGATATTGTTGAATAAAGTCGTTATTTTGTTTTTTTGGCACACAAAAAGTATTCTCGTCGCTTCATAACATTAAAGTTGAACCACTGTAGTCACATGAACTGTTTTAAATATGTGTTTAGTAGCTTTCTGGGCATCTGAAAAAGTGTTAATTATCTTGCTGTCAATGGAGGCCTCACTGAGCCATTGGATTTTTCTTACAAGTGTGGAACGACATGAGGGTGAGTAATAAATGACATAATTTTCATTTTTGGGTGAACTAACCCTTTAAGGTGTGTTTTTTTTTTAGTACAGTCCCAGTTCTTCAAGATATTATCATAACATATGTCAGTTTAGGGCCATTAGTGTATAGCAACCAGTAACACTACTTGATCTTCACTAATTGGATACTGTAATGTCACTAGTATGTAGTATGCTTATACAAGTTCGAGTTGATCGTTCAAGTTCAGATGTCTGCTAGATTGCACGTGTAAGCAAACAACCATTACTGTGTATTGTCAACCAAGTTGGAGTATGAGTAATACTCTAAAATAACACTAATAAAATAAATTTTGCATGACTTCACTCATTTTATGTCATTTAAGCATGTTTATTCTTTTTTTAAATAATTACACACATCAAAATGCTTCTAAATGAATTTGAAGTCAATGTTTAAACTCCAGATGCTTCTGTATAACACATTTCCAAACAATTTTGAAGGACCTACATTTCTGTGAACAAACATGGACCTACTTCCAATTTTTTAATGTTTCATATGGCACACTCTGCTGAAACGGCAACGTTGATACAGATCAAATTCAGTAATCGTTCACTTTAGTCTAACCAAAGCACTGGTGGGTATTGAAACCCTGTTTGTAAGCGTAGCTTTTCCCACACTCTGAGCAGCTGTATGGTTTTTCTCCAGTGTGGCTTCGGAGGTGAACATTTAGAGAGCTCTTTTGAGCGAAGCTCTTCCCACACTCCATGCACGCGTACGGCCTTTCACCAGAATGAGTGCGCTGGTGTATTCTGAGGTACGTTTTTTGAGCGAATCTTTTACCACAAACTGTACAGACAAACGGTTTTTCTCCAGAGTGTGTTCGCATGTGTGCTTTCAGGTAGGTTAATTTGTTGAAGGTTCTTCGACAGAATACACACTCGAACCTTTTCTCTTCCGAAACACTTGCGTGGTTGTGTCCACTGTGTAAGTTTTGCTCTGCTGTACAGTCTCCATGTGTCGAAATTGTTCCTTCAAGAGTTTGTTCTTCGGCATGTGGCTGTTGTGGTATGTTCGGCTGGACTTGCTCATCTGACGGTACCGTGTATGTGATAAAATCTTCAGAGCTCTGGGCAACACAACTGTTTTCACTGGCCATTGCTGGTCCTGTAATTCAATAAATGATACATGAATGTCTGAAAATAAAGCGTTAATAGCAGCTGCTCTCAAGTTCTTTCTCCACAAACCTCTCAAACTGCTATCTTCAGTTTTACCTTTCCCAGAGCAATCGTCAAATGTCTCTTCCTTGATCGTGATCATATCTGGTTCTTCATCCAGCAAATTTACTGGCTAAAAGATGGAAAATAAAAGAGAACTAGTTAAGTGTATTCTGACATTGTACATCAACGGCAGTACATGAAACCAACCTCTTCTGAGATGACTGAGGAGTTCAGGTGTGTGTCGTCCTCCTGCTCACCAACATTTGACTCCCCATGTCTCCAGAGGTTCATGGACCATTCCTTACCAAAAATATTGTCAACTGCGGGACGACGTCCGGACTCTGTAGGACATTTATTTTGGTTATCTGTCTTATTGCTCAAGTCACTTATGTAAACAGCCTCTGATTACCAATGCAAGAAATCCATTGGTTTAATAAAATGAATTTAATTGACCTTATACAGGTCAATGTCAACACTTCTGAATGACACTACTCAACGACTAGACACTACATATACACAATAAAGAGTTAGAGTTGTAACTTGCAGGGTTAATATGGACACTATTTATATAAAAATATTAATAATGGACAATATAAAAACAAAATCTGAAATTGTTGCTTCTTTTAAGCTAAAAAAAATATGAATCAGAAGCTGAGGAATAAGTAAATGGATTTAGCTTAGCAATGAACAAAACATTTGTTCATCGAAAATTCATTGACTCATTCATAACGAGACGGGATAGCTGCAGATAGGAAGAATGGGCGTGCCGAAAGGTGAATTGCTACAACAGAAACTAACCCCTAACCCTACCCCACACCTTGACAGACAGCTTTCGCAACCAATGATAAAGACCTTTCATCATGCCCCTAACTTTCGTCACGCTCAATACTCCAATCTGCAGATACCCACACTTGTTCATAACAAAGTCAGTCATGTTGCCACCTACTGGTGTAATGTAACCAGCAGAAAGAGTGAGAATTAATCATTTTGGTGAATAGTCAAAAGATTCCACTCACCGAGATTAGAGAATTGACTAACACCGTTTCTACGCCGGACGCGAGTGGTGTGACGCGACAAAAGACAATAGAACCCATTATAATCAATGATATTAGTTACGTCCCAAATGACGCACTATGCACTTATACACTATGTACTTATGCTCTATGTACTTATACATGTAGTGCGTGAATTGTATAAGGTAATTTTGTCATTTAACAATAGAGTCTGATACCCCTCCCCCTCCAATACGTAATTAAAGCTGCAAAAGTTGAGTGCATGAAGTGACCAACATTCTTCACACTTCGTTTTTTCTGTTATTTTAGTGCATCATCCGGGTATTTAAAGTGCACTTTTTCTTTTTGGAATTTTCTGTGTGAACGCACTACTCGCACTATTTATACTTAAAAACGTCATAGAATAGTGCATAAGTACGCGAATTGGGAGGCACTGATTGTCTACACTGGATACGGCGTGGTGCAACGCAACACGACAAATTCCCAACAGTAAACGGATTCCCCTAACGGACATAGTCCAAGTGCTTTGCAACGGTCGGTTTGTAGCGTTCAGTGTAGACAGCTTTTAGCTGTTGCGGTGCGATGCGACGTGAAAAAAGTCACGTCTGGTGTAGACACTGTGTCAGGCTACATTTACACGACAACGATGTACTAAAAACAGAAAATTCCTTCCTTTGCGTTTTTCCGCATACAGAGGACATCAAAATGATCCCCGTTCACACGGATCCGAGAAAATGACTAAAAACGCTGTATTATTCATGCCAGGCCAGTAGTTGGCGATGTCACTTTGTAAAGAAACACTACATATCTACAGTATAGACTGAACACCTAATACGCATGCGCATGACATCACCATTTTCACAAATTTGCATTTTTGTAGTTTACACGGAGACGATAATGGTAGGCGCCGTTTACACGACACCGTTTTGAACTAAAAACTGAAAACTTGTATGCGTTTTAGCCGTTCATTTACACAACAACGGCGTTTTGGGGGCCTGAAAATTCAAACTTTTTAAAACGTCTTTTCAAAAGGCAATTAAAAAAAAAAAAAAAAAAATCATCTCCAACGACAAAAATGCGAATTTGTGAGAACGGTGACGTCATGCGCATGCGTATTACGTGCTCAGGCGCCGATATTTACTTTACAAAGTGTCATCAACTACTGGCCTGGCATGCATAATACAGCGATTTTAGTCGTTTTCGCGGATCCGTGTAAATGGGGATCGTTTTGACAATGTTGTCATCTGTACGCGAAAAACGCAAAGGAAAAACTTTTCCGTTTTTATTACATAGTTGTCGAGCAAACGTTCATCTATTGTTCAAGGGCACAGTCACGATATAGGGTCCACCCTCTGCAGGCTTTGAACCTTCAGCCTAGAAATCAGATGAATGTACCCATGTGCAAGCTGCAAAATCACAGAGTCATGCATCGTGCATCAGTAAATCACCTCTCAGTCCCGGATGGCTGAATGGAGCTTCTGTCCCGTTCATATTTCCAGCGGTTTTCCGGGCAGATTGAAGTTCACTCTCCAGAAAATGACATTTCTTTTTCAGAGATTCATTTTCGTTTGTACATCGTGAAATCTCTAATCGCAGAAGCAAAGAATTTTCCTCGAAAAGTTTGCCTATTTCCACAACAGCTGTTTTCGCCAACATTTCCATTATGGATGTTAACTGCGTCTGAAAATCAGCATTATTCATGATTTCCATCGTTTACTGGACCATTTATCAGTGGTTTATTTTGTAAACACCCGTCCTTCGACCTGACAGCCACCACTATAGCTTCTATGTAGAGCTGCTTTTATAGTCTCAGCAAGCAATAGCACTGTATGATTCAATATATTTCCAAGGATAGAATTATAGCATATCTAGCATCTTGCAGAACAGGATCATGTGATGAATTACCGTAAACCACCGTATAGAGAGCGCGCACGAACTATAACCTTTTGATTGGCCGCCTCCAAAACGATTTTGCCAATAGTACCATGGCAACTGTTGCTACGGAAGCCCTGTCCTTTTGGATTGATCTGTGTGGAATTTAAAAAAATAAAAAAATTGTTGTTGCTGGCACACTCCAACTTTGATCCCAGCATGAATTATGAATTGTTGACAGGGCGTTGCTTGGCGGTTGCTGGGGTTTTCTGGTTGGTTGCTTGATCCCTGCTCCTAATCAAACGAGCCCACCCCACTCTTATATTCCGGTTCCTAGATTTGCACTGAGACCCTTCTTTAAGATAAGTCTATACATCCCGATTTATCATCTGTCAGGAAAATATTAAGTCCATAGCTTTTAACACATTTTATGGTACACAAAGTTACTAAAATTACTTGGAAAACAGGGTTCACATTAGGCTCTTTTGTACTGGGTCCATGTGCAGAACATTTTCCATAGGTTTATTTTTATCATCTTCAATAGGTTTATTTACAGACCGTCTCTGTAAATGTAATTGCACTTGGCCATCCAAAAAGGTACACTGTTAGACTTTTCCATTTTTACCAGCAAGTTACTGTAGGCTAATTACAGTAACTACGGTTTCAAATTTACAGTAAACAATACACAACAGATCCAGTGCTGTAATCTACTTGTAGCTATTGTACAAAGTAAGAAAAGTAGTACTACAACATTATAGTATCACAACAATTATATTATTCCATAATAAAAACACATCAGTTGATACTTTTTTATTGTTGCATGAATTACTTAAATGAACGTAATAAAATATTTATAATACAAACATTCCAGCAACATTGAAACAGAATGGTACAAGTAATAAGGTAAAAAAGAAGTTCAGGCAAGTAGTACTAATTAAAGGATTAGTTCACTTTCAAATTAAAATTTCCTGATAATTTACTCACCCCCATGTCATCCAAGATGTTCATGTTTTTCTTCTTCAGTCAAAAAGAAATTAAGGTTTTTGATGAAAACATTCCAGGATTTTTCTCCTTATAGTGGACTTCAGTGGAGCCCAAACTGTTGAAGGTCAAAATTACAGTTTCAGTGCGGCTTCAAAGGGCTTTAAACGATACCAGACGAGGAATAAGGGTCTTGTCTAGAGAAACCATCGCTCATTTTCTAAAAAAATTTAAAATTATATACGTTTTAACCATAAATGCTCATCTTGAACTAGCTCTCTTCTTCTCTATTAGAAATCCAGCAGTGTAGACACTGCTAAGTGTATTACTGACCTCCACAGGTCAAAGTTTGAACTAATTGTTATATACTTGCACTAGCATATTGTATATGACAATTTAGTTCAAACTTTGACCTGTGGAGGTCAGTAATACACTTAGCAGTGTCTACACTGCTGGATTTCTAATAGAGAAGAAGAGAGCTAGTTCAAGATGAGCATTTATGGTTAAAACGTATATAATTTAAATTTTTTTAGAAAATGAGCGATGGTTTCTCTAGACAAGACCCTTATTCCTCGTCTGGGATTGTGTAGAACACTTTGAAGCTGCACTGAAACTGTAATTTTGACCTTCAACCATTTGGAGGTCATTGAAGTCCACTATAAGGAGAATAATCCTGGAATGTTTTCCTCAAAAACCTTAATTTCTTTTCAACTGACAAAAGAAAGACATGAACATCTTGGATGACATGGGGGTGAGTAAATTATCAGGAAATTTTAATTTGAAAGTGAACTAATCCTTTAACTAATTGTGGTAGTTGTAGTCAGTGCAGGGCGAGGATGAAGACAATGCTGAAACAGATAAAAATAAAAATTATTTATGTCACTGTGTTATTTTAGAAACCCCTCATATCTAACATAGCCACATGTAAGTGTTTAATCATACTTTTAATAACATTAGACAAATTTGATTTTTTAAAACGGCTCACACTTACTTAATTTGTCTTTTTCCACTCAAATTCTGAAAGCCTCTGCATAAATGTTGCCACACGAGTGTTAAAGTTTTGCGGTTTCCTTTGGACAGCGGTACCTGTCCTTCGGCTTGTACCTGATTTTGAGGTACATTTAGTCCCCTCCGGATTGATCCTTACGAAGAACCTGAAGAAAAGCAGAAAAAAAACACCAATTTCACAAGGGCTTCAATCATGTCAGTCACTGAAACACTAGAGGGTTTTAAGAGGTTTGTCATCTTACAAAAGTTGCAGGATACCCAAAACAGGGACGTTGTTTATTATACACTGATCAGGCATAACATTATGACCACCTTCCTAATATTGTGTTGGTCTCCCTTTTGCTGCCAAAACAGCCCTGACCCATCGAGGCATGGCCTCCACTAGACCCCTGAAGGTGTGCTGTGGTATCTGCACCAAGATGTTTGCAGCAGATCCTTTAAGTCCTGTAAGTTGTGAGCTGGGGCCTCCATGGATCGGACATGTTTGTTCAGCACATCCCACAGATGCTCGATTGAATTGAGATCTGGGGAATTTGGAGGCCAAGTCAACACCTCAAACTCGCTGTTGTGCTCCTCAAACCATTCCTGAACTATTTTTGCTTCAGCAGGGCGCATTATCCTGCTGAAAGAGGCCACAGCCACCAGGGAATACTATTTTCATGAAAGGGTGTACATGGTACAATGCTTACGTAGGTGGTACGTGTCAAAGTAACATCCACATGGATGGCAGGACCCAAGATTTCCCAGCAGAACATTGCCCAAAGCATCACACTGCCTCCATCGGCTTGCCTTCTTCCCATAGTTCATCCTGGTGCCATGTGTTCCCCAGGTAAGCGACACACCTGACCATCCATGTGATGTAAAAGAAAATGTGATTCATCAGACCAGGCCACCTTCCTCCATTGCTCTGTGGTCCAGTTCTGATGCTCATGTGCCCACTGTTGGTGCTTTCAGCGGTGGACAGGGATCAGCATGAGCACCCTGACTGGTCTGTGACTATGCAGCCCCATACATAACAAACTGTGAAGCACTGTGTATTCTGACACCTTTCCATCAGAACCAGCATTAACTTCTTGAGCAATTTGAGCTACAGTAGCTCGTCTGTTGGATCGGACCACACGGGCCAGCCTTCACATGCATCAGTGAGTCTGGGCCGCCCATGATCCTGTCCCCGGTTCACCACTGTTCCTTCCTTGGACCACTTTTGATAGACACTGACCACTGCAGACCGGGAACACCCCACAAGAGCTGCAGGTTTGGAGATGCTCTGACCCAGTCGTCTAGCCATCACAATTTGGCTCTTGTCAAACTCGCTCAAATCCTTACGCTTGCCCATTTTTCCTGTTTCTAACACATCAACTTTGAGGACAAAATGTTCACTTCCTGCCTAATATATCCCACCCACTAACAGGTGCCGTGATGAAGAGATAATCAGTGTTATTTACTTCACCTGTCAGTGCTCATAATGTTATGCCTGATCGTTGTATAATCCAATTAAATGATTATATTAGATTATATTATATAGTTGCCAGTGTCACAGAATAATAGAGTTTCTGGTGAATGATGTACAATTTATCAACACAAACCAATAAGCTTAGTAGTTAGGCATCATGAAACTGCATTCGCAACCCATATTACTTCCATAAGTGGATGTATTTCTGATCCAAAATAAACAGAAGTGAAATACCAAAAGAGTAAATTACAAAAAAAAAATAAAAAACTTGTACAAATGTGCTCAAAACTCACCTCTGAATGAGTTCTAGAGTGGCACTGGCTGACTCCTGGTACTCGATATTAAAAACGTAGAAGCACCCAAAGAACACAGACAATGCTGCTGCAAAGTCCAGCTGGTTGTCTATAGAGTGTGTTACTCTGCCCTCAATGCTGATAAACCATTTGGACGAAGTCAGCAAGGTATCACCTGAAATATAAAGAATCAATGTAAATATATTTATATCCAAGTACAAACTAATGAGTTTAGTGTAGCAATGTCTTACCAAGCATGATGAGCCGGGGCGTTGCCGGTAAGCTCATTTCATTTTCGATGGACGTCTTGGTAGCAGTTTCCTTTAAAACAAAAAATATGAACATGTCAACACTCGGCTTTTGTCAAACCCCCTTCAAAACTTTAGTTGAACTGTAACACTTAATAGTTACTGACATCTGCTAAGATGAACACAGAGTTGTCCTTTTCCTTAAAGTATTTCATCATTAACAGGATGGCTGATATGGCAGTCCTGTTATTATCTGCTGCATTGGCGTCATCGTCGATCTCACTTAGGACACTCTGGACGTCTTCATTCCACTTCAGTCTCTGACTACTGAAGTAGTTCAGTATTCTCTTGGCTTTAACAGTAAGGGTTTCGCTAAAGCGGCTTCTGATGTCAATCCCAGTCAGGATTTTGAAGTGCCTGCAGAGGCCTCTTTCGGTGAACAGGAATGGCCAATGCCCCTCTATCTCACTGATGGTAGGAGGGGGGCATGAGTTGATCATGTGACGCTGGTAAACATAAGTCTGCTGCATTAAGTCATCTACGTTGGGCAACTCGGCAGCCCTTGGGCCTGCAGACTGAAAAATCTCTGCTGCAACCTTCCTCTTCATTTCAAGAGAATCTGCCGTCTCTCCTTCTGGGATGGAGGAAGGCTGCCAATTAATGCATCCATAACTGTCCACTTTACATCGGACTTTTCTCGCAGAGTAGCTGTCCTGTTGTCCAGCTCTCTTCGCTGATGGCCTTCTGGGTCGACGAATCCTGTGCTCCAAAATGTCTCTATTCACATGTTCTACCCTAGTTTTTAGTTGTCTCTGTAGGCAACTGAAACCATTTCCTAGTTGTTCTCCTTCCTCAGAAATGTCTCCAAATGTCAGGGGATATGTAGTCACGATGCTTCGTGCCACTTCTCCACAGGCGGACAAGTTTGGGTTTGGACAGTGGACTTGCATGGCTGCCACAACAATCCTAACAAACTCCCTTCTTGGTCCAGGTCGAGCCCTCTCTCCAGTGGATGTTGCCTGAACGAGAGCTGTTGGCATGCGGTCCCAAGGAACCTGGAAACTTCTGACCCAGTTGGACTTTATAGGATAGTGAGGAATGAAGGGCTGTTCAAGAAGGGACTCGTTTGATGATAATGGAGTGAGTGTCATCTCATTAGTTGTTCCATCCACTTGTCCACTGGATTCTTGGTAAAAAAAAAAAAAAAAAATAAAAAAAAAATCATGGAAAGAGATACAGAGAAATTGAAATATGTTGAAGAGCCAACAAAATACCTTCTTCAGAAGCCTCTCAAGCATCATTTATCAGTAAAACTTTGCTATAATGCACTGGGTCTCATTCACCAACAGTTGTGTGGATTATTCATAATTTATACCACAGGACACTTTGCAGGAAAAAATTCTGCATAATTCACAAAATGTGCATATGCACACAAATTGTGTTCCAACATGAATAAGTTTGGAGTATTCTCTTAATGAGCAACCATGTGCCCAGGGTTAATAATTAACATAAAACACATCCAAACCATCTCCTCATAAACCTTTCCTTAACAGCCTTTTGTCTTTCTCAGCAACATGATGCTCTCTCAAGAAATACTAACACCTGAGAGCACAAGCAACAATATCTGAGCAATGCCTCAAAACCAGTTCAAACACTTCTTATACAGACCTATGCGTTTTTTGCAGCTCGAGTTTTAACACATATATGATGAAACACATCCATGTATAAGATTTCATCTTAACATATTCATCATAGCCCTAGCCAGTGTATGTGATTTTTGCGTACAAGTGGTTTTGGTTGTTCCTACATTTTTTTCGTAAATTTAGAATACATGTAAGTTTAAAACTTTCTGATGAATCATGATTTGTTTGTGAACATGTTTGTACACAAACTTCATGCTGAAATTTGTGTGTACACACAGTTAGTCAAAGAGACCCATTGTTTTGAAATCGGAATACATTTACTAAATCAATACAAGCTTTCAAGAGAATACAGATGTGGCTTTTGAAAATGTGAAAAACAAACAGATCCTGTCCAGATTTCATGCAATATCATGCAATGTTAGAAGACACAATGTCAAAAGGGGGCAGTCAAGTTAGAGAACAAAAGCACTGTGTCCGAAATCATATAATTCAATGATTAACACTACTTTGTACCCTCTACTACACAAGTCCAGGGAACACAACCCCGTTTAGTTTTAGTCCAGAATTCTACACATTTCAAACAAGGATCCTCGTTTGCAAATCACTGGACATTTTAGAGACCAAATGGTTGAAAATGGTGGAAACAAAGGTGTAGTTGGTTGGGGGGGAAGTTGGACTGAGTACAGAGGGCCCAGAGCTTTTGCGGAGCCCACCACTTCTCCCCGCAACTCGCCATCGGGTTTTGGTCTAAAAAATTGGTTCCACCACTCTATTGTGACCACTTGTAACTACATGTTGCTGTGTGTTGTTTGAGTAATAAAATTAAAATAAACTAATCAAGGGGAAAAAAAAATAAATCATACTGAAACACACCCCAAATACATTTCAATGTTAAAAGCTTTTTTTTGGTTAAAAATGATCCAAAATCAATTTTTGAGCAAGTACATAACCAAGCCAGAGTCAACACCTCAAAGTCGTTGTTGTGCTCCTCAAACCATTCCAGAACCATTTTTGCTTTGCAGCAGGGCGCATTATCCTGCTGAAAGAGGCCACTGCCACCAGGGAATACCATTTCCATGAAAGGGTGTACATGGTCTGCAATAATGATTAGGTAGGTGGTACGTGTCAAAGTAACATCCACATGGATGGCAGGACCCAAGGTTTCCCAGCAGAACATTGCCCAAAGCATCACACTGCCTCCGCCAGCTTGTCTTCTTCCCATAGTGCATCCTGGTGCCATGTGTTCCCCAGGTAAGCGACGCTCACGCACCCAGCCATCCACGTGATGTAAAAGAAAACGTGATTCATCAGACCAGGCCACCTTCTTCCATTGCTCCGTGGTCCAGTTCTGATGCTCATGTGCCCACTGTTGGTGCTTTCAGCGGTGGACAGGGGTCAGCATGGGCACCCTGACTTGTCTGTGTCTATGCAGCCCCATACGCAACAAACTGTGATGCACTGTGTATTTCTGACACCTTTCCATCAGAACCAGCATTAACTTCTTGAGCAATTTGAGCTACAGTAGCTCGTCTGTTGGATCGGACCACAAGGGCCACCCTTCGCTCCCCACGTGCAACAGTGAGTCTGGGCCGCCCATGATCCTGTCGCCGGTTCACCTCTGTTCCTTCCTTGGACCACTTTTGATAGACACTGACCACTGCAGACCGGGAACACCCCACAAGAGCTGCAGGTTTGGAGATGCTCTGACCCAGTCATCTAGCCATCACAATTTGGCTCTTGTCAAACTCGCTCAAATCCTTACGCTTGCCCATTTTTCCTGCTTCTAACACATCAACTTTGAGGACAAAATGTTCACTTCCTGCCTAATATATCCCACCCACTAACAGGTGCCGTGATGAAGAGATAATCAGTGTTATTCACTTCACCTGTCAGTGCTCATAATGTTATGCCTGATCGGTGTATATAGTTTAAAAGTTTTTTTTTTTTTTTTTTAAGTCATCTTAGGTTCTAAAATATAAAGAACTCTGAGGGAAAAGTGTGTTTTCAAAGGCCACATCTGTAGGTCAAACAGTCCTTTTCTCACATTAATACCGGCAAACTGCGATGTCAATCATCGAAAATTACCATTGAACACTGCACCGTTTTCTTTATCCACCTGGATGAGAATCGCTTTAGATTGCCATCCAATTTGACAGCCTTTTGTTTTTACTTCTGAGTGACAGGTGTAAGAGGATGATCATTCAGAGCGTCCTTTTGCTCTTAAAACACGAGACACATTATAACTACTGTAGTACTGCAGTTACTATAGTACGCAATAGTAACTGCAGAGCTGCAGCGCTGATGAATAGAAAAGAAGGCAGGGTCTCAAGCGCTAGACTGTCAGACATCCATCTACATAGAAAAACAAAAGAGGCAGAGCTTACATTCTTCTAACATCACCGCCTTCTGACCTCGTACATGCTCCTACTCTTATACATATTCTTTGTTTACGCATAGCAGCATTTCATTTACTGGCAAAGTTACAGTTTCTCATACTGGAAAACTGCCAGAACTAATTTACCAGTATTTAAAAAAAAAAAAATCCTGTTCACACATGATCTCTAATGTTAATTTACCAACAATTTACAAGTCTGGTCGGTTCTGACAGAGGTTGACAGACTCTTTCATTCAAACATGGCAATAGTGAACGCTGTGTAAACACCTTAATCCTTTAAAGTGGGCACCAAAATGAAAAGCAAGACACGACAACACCATACAGAGGTACTATGAGCACAACAGGCAGATGTTTTTCAGCTTTTAAGTTTGTTTCTTACCTCTTTGTCTGAACATTTTCACTAGTTTTCGACATTGTATAGGCTCCAGAAAGTCTTGAAGATCTGACACCTCTACTAAGGAAAGGTCTTCTGTCTTCTCCACACCCACCACACATGAAAGATGATTGACCATATTTTGAACTTTGTCACTGTCCAACTCTGGGAGAATTTTTTTGATTTCCTCTTGGATTGCGCCTGTAGGGGGTTAAAAAGAGCACAATGAGGGTGGGTTGCATCAATAAGGAGGACGAAGCTTAAACCAAATGTAATTGAAATTAAACAAAGGGATAGTTCACCCAAAATATGAAAATTATCCCATGATTTACTCACCCTCAAGCCATCCTAGGTGTATATGTCTATTTTTCAGAATTCAGACAAACACAATCAGTTATTTTAAAAATATCCTGGCTTTTCCAAGCTTTATAATGGTAGTAAACGGGGCTCAAGATTTTGAAGTCCAAAAAAGCGCATTCATCCATCATAAAAGTAATCCATACAGCTCCAGGGGGTTAATAAAGGCCTTCTGAAGTGAAGCAATGGGTTTTTGTAAGAAAACGGTGAGGAATTAGAAGTCTAAAACAAGAAATTTTAAAGAGAAATATCGGAGGATTTCGATATAAGAGAAGAGGAGCTTGAGTTTGTTGTCCAGACGTATTTGTTTGAACCGAGAGGTGTCAAAGCTCACGCTACTCCTACATCCTGCATCATATATCGCTAGGCCTGTCACAATAATCAATATATATCGACTTATCGCGCAATATATGTACATTACCTTGATCATTTTTGGTGACACAATCTATATCGTCCATTATGTTTACCTGATAATGAATGTCAATCATACTGTCATCGGCAGTTCCTACACAGAGCAGTCATTGACAGGTGAATAAAAGACATTATTTGAGGCGTTATAGTGTTTTCCTGACAACTACAGACAGTTTGGAAGAACAAGTCTGAATGCTCTTGATTTCAAAGCTGCAATCCACTGTTCCAGTGCAAATATAAATGTCTTTGTTCATACGGACATGTGACTGCTAAGTAGGGTTTGCGTTTTCAGCAATAGTGCACCCTTACTTTACTGAGAAAAGAAGGTCAGGGAAAAATCTGTAAATGGAAAATCTCCATAGTGCCTTTTGTGCATTTGCAGTTTTTTTTTTTCTTGTTACTTTGCACTTTTTTTTTTTTTATAAAATATTTACCATTTATTCAAGTTTTTTTTTATTTAGGATATTACATGTTTTGATCCTTCATTTCAATGATCTAAAGAATTAAATGGTTGTTGTCATTTGAAAGTGTGTAGGCCTACTTGCATTATTATGCTGTTATATTATGATTATATATTCAGTGGCATAAAATGGTCTGAAAATGACAATAATATCACTTATCGCAATTATTTCTGGAACAATATGTCGAACAATAAGAAGTATTTATCATGGCAGGCCTATAATATTACTTCAGAAGTTAATATTTTGGCGCAAATCGACTTGCGTAGGCCAGCTAGTTATTATAGTTAATAAAGTTAATATCATCGCTTCACTTCAGAAGGCCTTTATTAACCCACTGGAGTCATATAGTTTACTTTTATGATGGATGTATGTGCTTTTTTGTTTTTACAAATCTTTTGTTTCGAATCAGTGGTTCGGAGTGACAAAGTCACATGATTTCAGTAAACAAGGTTTTGTTATGTCATAAGTGTTTCAAAACTTCAATAGTTTTGGGAGTTTGATACACGCTCTGAACCACTGATTCGAAACAAAAGATTCGTAAAGCTTCGAAGCTTCATGAAGCAGTGTTTTGAAATCGCCCATCACTAGATATTGTTGAATAAAGTCATAATTTTTATTTTTTTGGTGCATAAAAAGTATTCTCGTCACTTCATAACATTAAGGTTGAACCACTGTAGTCACATGAACTGTTTTAAATATGTCTTTAGTAGCTTTTTGGGCATTGAAAGTGTCAGTTATCTTGCTGTCAATAGAGGCCTCACTGAGCCATCGGATTTCATCAGAAATATCTTAATTTGTGTTTTAAAGATGAACGAAGGTCTTACGGGTGTAGAACGACATGAGGGTGAGTAATTAAAGACAGAAATTTCAGTTTTGGGTGAACTAACCCTTTACATGGTAATAAATCATTTAAAACAAAGAGTTTACAACGTATGTGTATAAGGTCAGCTGTGATAAAATAAATTACTTGTGTACATCAGTACATGACCAACTAAGTTACTACACAAGACAAAAAGTTCTCTCACCTTTGACACTTTGATTATCTTGGTCCTCCTCAATTCTTTCTGAGGAGCAATCGTCAAACGCCTCCTCCTTGATCATGATCATGTCTGGTTCTTCTTCCAGCAAGTTTACCGGCTAAAGGATTGGAAATAAAGGAGGGAGCTAGTAAGCTGTATTCTGACAGGACTCCACATACTTCACACAGCAGTACATGAGACCAACCTCTCCTATGATGACCGCAGACTCCAGGTGTGTGTCGTCCTCCTGCTCTCCACCCTTTGACTCCTCATGTCTCCAGAGGTTCATGCACCATTCCTTCCCGAAGACATTGTCAATTGCTGGGCGATGTCCAGTGTCTGCTGAACATGTGGGCATTAGGCGGGTATAGTCAGGGGATGTTTCAACCTCCAACCTTTAGGTTTTCAGACCTTTAACGCAGCTTTTTGCATTTAATATCAACATATCTGCAGATCTCGATTTGTGCATCAGAAGAAAAGGAAACATCTTAAATATTACCTGTAAGTCCCGAATGGCTGAATGGACCTTTTGTCCCGTTCATCTTTCCAGCGGTTTTCCGAGCAGACTGAAGTTCACTCTCCAGAAATTGACATTTCTTTTTCAGAGATTCATTTTCGCTTGAAAACCGCGATATCTCTAGTCGCAGAAAAGACGAGTTTTTCTCGAAAAGTTTGCTTAATTCCACAACAGCTGTTTTCGCCAAGGTTTCCATTATGGATGTTAACTGTGTCTGAAATTCAGTGGTATTCATTATGTCCATTGTTTATGGGACACTTAAAAAAAAAAAAAACGCGTCCTTCGACCCGACAGCTCAATTAATGTCTCAAATTAAATGTTTAAATGGCGGTGTGTTACCTTTATTATTTATGAAGATAGAAACAAAGCATAGCGTTTGGCAGAAAAGGATCATGGGATGAATTACCGTAAACCACCGTGTAGAGGCGCCTATACTATAGTTCACAGGAATGCTGTTGTCTTTGTTCACTTGAAGAGGTTTGGCTGCTCCTAAACAAAAGAAGCCTTAAAATAAATGGAATTGTGATGAATTTCCGAGTTAAAACTTTGTGACCATCAAATTTTTAAATATTATGAAAGATTGTAATATTAAATCACATCTTTAAATAAACTCTCATAAAGCTTAAAAAACAGTTTTTGTTATTGTGCGTAAGTTTGGGGGGTGAAATTAGAGAGTTAGACGATATAAAGAGTAATTTGACAATTTTTGTTTGACAATGATAACTTTTCACAATAAAAAAATAACATCTTTGATTACAAAGGAGTGCATTCGGAGCCATTGTAAAATACTCACCTGAGATGTCATTACACCAGTATTAGTGCCAATGCTGTGCACTTTTAATAACACTTTTAAAAATACGTTTGATAAATGTTGCTGAAGAGCTGAAATGCTTGTCAGAAGAATTATTACAATGGTAAAGAAAAAAAAATTTCGGTACCTAAAATGTTTTGGGGAAGTTTTATAAAAGTTTTAAGATAAAAAAAAAAAAAAAAAAATCGCTCTTTGGTAATCCTGTTTCAAACATGCAGTTTTAGATGCTGATATTTTACAAACAGAAATAAAATCACTTTAAAATCTAATGTAAAGTTTAGACCGTATGGGGTTAAATAATGGTGAAGTCTATTAAAGTTTATAAGAATAAGAATATATTGTGAATTTTGTTGTGAAATGCAATTAATATATAGAATTTTTCAGGGTGATTTTGCATTGCACTACATCAGGTAAAGAAAATTATAGAAATATGCGCAAACATTTGACATACATTTTCAAAGATCTGACTGAATGTCAACATTTAGGCTACCACTTTATTTTATTCAGAGAAACATGAATTATGTAAAATGTTTCAGGGAAGGCAATACATAAAATAGTTGTTTAAACATAATGAAGCTTTAAACAACTATTGCTTGAAATCAATGGAAATAATGGGAGACTGTTACTGTTTAGTGTTGGCAAGCATTTATATTTATACCGTTATAAAAAACAACCTTTACTCTCAGTATTTTCATCCAGTTTTTTCCCCCTATGGTTTAATTTTTTTGAATTCGTTGCATTCAATAGTATCATGACATATCATCCTTAAAGGGTTAGTTCACCCAAAAATAAAAATTCTGTCATTAATTACTCACTCTCATGTCGTTCCACACCCGTAAGACCTTCATTCATCTTCAGAACACAAATTAAGATATTTTTGATGAAATCCGATGGCTCAGTGAGGCCTCTATAGGGAGCAATGACATTTCCTCTATCAAGATCCATTAATGTACTAAAAACATATTTAAATCAGTTCATGTGAGTACAGTGGTTCAATATTAATATTATAAAGCGACGAGAATATTTTTTGTGCGCCAAAAAAAAACAAAATAACGGCTTATATAAGTGATGGCCGATTTCAAAACACTGCTTCAGGAAGCATCAGAGCACAATGAATCAGTGTATCGAATCTGCTGTTCGATAAAAGTCATGTGATTTCAGCCGTTTGGCAGTTTGACACACGATCCGAATCATGATTCGATACACTGATTCATTGTGCTCCGATGCTTCCTGAAGCAGTGTTTTGAAATCGGCCATCACTATATAAGTCGTTATTTCGTTTTTTTGATGCACCAGAAATATTCTCGTCACTTTATAATATTAATATTGAACCACTGTACTCACATGAACTGATTTAAATATGTTTTTAGTGCATTAATGGATCTTGAGAGAGGAAATGTCATTGCTCCCTATGGAGGCCTCACTGAGCCATCGGATTTCAACTAAAATATCTTAATTTGCGTTCCAAAGATTAACGAAGGTCTTACTGGTTTGGACGACATGAGGGTGAGTAATTAATGACAGAATTTTCATTTTTGGGTGAACTAACCCTTTAATGTTCAATGAAGAGATAACAAAGATATTATATAGTGGCCAAGACAGTTTTGAACCTTCATAATCCAGACATCGTATTCACTTATTTAAGTAAAGCAGTAACCAGTGGCATATTAGGCAGAATAATGCACACTCAACATAAAAATTAAGCACATATAATATTTAGTAACAATTTATTTCAACTCTAACTAACACATTCATACAAAACTGTTTTAAGAGCAGTTTTTGTATGAATGAATGAATGAATGAGGCATTTATATAGCGCTTTCATATGTACTACTGTACACCCAAAGCGCTTTACAATCATATCAGGGGTCTCTCCTCATCCACCACCAGTGTGCAGCATCCACTTGGATGATGCGACGGCAGCCACAGTACAACGGCGCCAGTGCGCTCACCACACACCAGCTGTATGTGGAGAGGAGAGAGAGTGAAAGAGCCAATCCAATGGATGGGGATTATTAGGAGGCCGTGATTGGTAAGGGCCTATGGAGGGAATTTGGCCAGGACACCGGGGTTACACCCCTACACGTAGCTTTTCCCACACTCTGATATGGCTTTTCTCCAGTGTGGTTTCGGAAGTGTACACTAAGAGGACACTTTTGAGCGAAGCTCCTTCCACACTATGTGTACGCGTACGGCCTCTCACCAGAATGAATGCGCTCATGTAATAGAAAGCTTGGTTTTTGAGCAAACCGTCGACCACAAACTGTACAGACAAAAGGTTTTTCTCCAGAGTGTGTTCGCATGTGTTTTTGCAATCGGCTTAGATATTCAAAGGTTTTCTCACATAAAACACACTTTAACTTTTTTAACTTTTGTGTATTAGTTACCCGTTTACGCTTTCTTTTCACTTTGCTGGGAAAACATTCGACATCAGGGCTCAAATCTGACCCTGTTACACTGTTTCCATGGGTAGCAGTTGTTCCATCAAGAATGTTTTTGTCCTTTCTCTGTTGTCTTCTTAATTTCATGTGGTCGTCTGACTGTACCGTGTATGTGATAAAATTTTCAGAGCTCTGGGCAACACATCTCTCATCACTGGTCATTGCTAGTCCTGTAATTCAATAAATGACACATGAACATCTGAAAATAATACAGAGAAGTTGTTCTCAATTTCTTTCACCACAAACCTTTCAAACTGTTACTTTGGTCTCCCTCAGGTTTGTTTTTCCCAGAGCAATCGTCAATCTTCAGTGACTCTTCTTTAATCATAATCACATCTGGTTCTTCATCCAGCAGATTTACTGGCTAAAGGATTGAAAATAAAAGAGGGAGCTAGTACTTCTGATTGTTTTTAGCAGAACTCCACATACAGTAGTGTGTGAGACCAACCTCTTCTGAGATGACTGAAGAGTCCAGGTGTGTGTCGTCCTCCTGCTCACCAACATTTGACTCCTGGTGTCTCCAGAGGTTCATGGACCATTCCTTACCAAAGAAACTGTCAATTGTGGGACGACGTCCAGACTCTGTACCAAACATTTGGACATTAAAGGGATAGTTCACCCAAAAATGAAAATTTGATGTTTATCTGCTTACCCCCAGGGCATCCAAGATGTAGGTGACTTTGTTTCTTCAGTAGAAAAACAAATGATGATTTTTTGCAGTCTGTCATTCTTATAATGCATGTCAATGGGAACTCTATCAATAAAAGTAAAAAAAAACATGCACAGACAAATCCAAATTAAACCCTGCGGCTTGTGACGACACATTGATGTCCTAAGACATGAAACGATCGGTTTGTGTGAGAAACCGAACAGTATTTATATATTTTTTTTACCTCTAATACACCACTATGTCCAACTGCGTTCAGCATCCGGTTAGTGAGGTCTGATCACGCTCTGATGACCGAAGTGATGTCTCGCACTCATTGAAGCAAAGCGCAAGAGATCACTTCCGTCATCAGAACGTGTTTTTTGACCTCACTAACCGGATGCTGAACGCAGTTGGACATAGTGGTGTATTAGAGGTAAAAAATTATATAAATACTGTTCGGTTTCTCGCACAAACTGATTGTTTCGTGTCTTAGGACATCAATGTGTCGTCACGAGCCGCAGGGTTTAAATTGGATTTGTCTGTGCATGTTTTTTTGACTCTTATAGATGGAGTTCCCATTGACATGCATTAAACGGCTGACAGGCGGCAACGGTTGGAGATAAAAATCATCATTTTTGTTCTACTGAAGAAACAAAGTCACCTACATCGTGGATGCCCTGGGGGAAACAGATAAACATCACATTTTCATTTTTGGGTGAACTGTCCCTTAAATTATTTTGCAACGCAGAAGTAAGCTATTTTCTGTGAGATTTTATGTGCAAGATTTCAAAAACAAGTTCAGCATTTATTTATTTTCCTCAGAAAGAAGTACAAACACATTTAATTTAGGCAAAAATTCACAGTATCAGTCTGCTATCACCTCTCAGTCCCGGATGGCTGAATGGAGCTTCTGTCCCGTTCATATTTCCAGCGGTTTTCCGGGCAGACTGAAGTTCACTTTCCAGAAAATGACATTTCTTTTTCAGAGATTCATTTTCGTTTGTACATCGTGAAATCTCTAATCGCAGCAAAAACGAATTCTTCTCGAAAAGTTTGAGTATTTCCACAACAGCTGTTTTCGCCACAGTTTCCATTATGGATATTAGCTGTGTCTGTACTTCAGCCGTATCCATGATTTCCATATTTTATGTCAGTTTAATTTGGTTAATGTAGACTCTACTGTATTCTACTCCACATTTGTTTTTATTGTGACAGACAATGCTACTATATTCTTTACGATCTTTCTGTAGAAACAAACTACCGGTTGACAGAACAGGATCATGGGATGAATTACCGTAAAGCACCGTTGTAGAGGCGCCTATACTATAGTTCACAGTTGTTTCTTGAGGAGGTTTGGCTGCTTGGCATTCCACTTTACCACCAGTGGTGCAAATGCCATTCAAAAGAGACCTTGCTAAGGGGCTAAACAAAACCCTTTAAAAAAAAAAAAAAATGATTGGTGTGAAACAGGTTAAATTGTGACTTGTTTCCGAATGGCTTATCAAACGCAGAAGGGTGGGATTAATTCATTGGTTGTTCATTGGATTGTGAAAATTGGGCGGTTTTTTTTTTTTTTTTTGATCTGGTATTGGATTGGTTTGAGGGCAGCGCGGCCTTGCATACGTCAGCAAAGACTAGTTAGTCATTTCAGAGAACCAAGTTTTATTTTAAAGATTATGATGTCAGTGTTATTTATATATGCCCACCTCTCTGGGCTCTTTCACACAGTCAATGATCTTGAAAAGCTCATATGCACTGCATGCAGTCTGTGTGCTAAACAACTGTAATAATTAGAAGAACAAAAAAAAAAAAAAAAATGTTTTTTGTTTATCATGTCTCAAACTTGCAATTTAGATTTAGATGCTGATACTTTACAAACACACAGAAATAAAATCATTTTCAAATCTATATGTAAAGTTTAAACAAGGTCCAACTGGATGAACTTGTAGTGGACTGTTAAAATTTATGAGAATATAAGAATATGAAAAGTTTAATGTGAATTTCATTGTGAAAGGCAATTTATTTATATGAAGCATATTTTTAGTTGAAGCACTTGGTGATTTTGTACTTAACATCAATTAAAAAAATACTCAAACAGTTGACAATCTGTCTAAATCAAAGCCGTACCATTTATTTGTGAAAATACTACCACATTTAATTAAAAAAAAAAAAACCCTAATATTTTATTCAGGAAAAATGTAAAATATTTCAGGGTCTGCAAAAGATAAAAACATCAAGTTATAAGTTATCATGGTTAGTTATTAAAAAGTTACAGCAATAACAAATCCATAGTTCTTTTTCTCCAAAGTAGCAGACAACTGGACATAAGAACAGTGCTGCCAAGTCCACAGTTTACCCGAAGAAATTGGGCTACTTTAAAGGGTTGGTTCACCCAAAAATGAAAATAATGTCATTATTTACTCACCCTCATGTCGTTCCACACCTGTTAGACCTTCGTTAATCCTCAGAACACAAATTAAGATATTTTTGATGAAATCCGATTGGCTCAGTGAGGCCTCCATTGACTGCAAGATAATTAACACTTTCAAACGCCCAGAAAGCTACTAAAGACATATTTAAAACAGTTAATGTGACTACAGTGGTTCAACTTTAATATTATGAAGTGACAAGAATACTTTTTGTGTGCAAAAAAACAAAATAACGACTTTATTCAACAATATCTAGTGATGGGCGATTTCAAAACACTGCTTCATAAAGCTTTGGAGCTTTACGAATATTTTGTTTTGAATCAGTGGTTCAGAACGTGTATCAAACTGCCAAAGTCACATGATTTCAGTAAACGAGGCTTCTTTACATCATAAGTGTTTTGAAATTTCAATGGTTCACCACTGGGGGGCGTGACTTTGGTAGTTTGACACACTCTGAACCACTGATTCGAAACAAAAGATTCGCAAAGCTTTGAAGCTTCATGAAGCAGTGTTTTGAAATCGCCCATCACTAGATACTGTTGAATAAAATCGTTATTTTGTTATTTTTGGCACACAAAAAATATTCTCGTCACTTCATAACATTAAGATTGAACCACTGTAGTCACATGACCTGTTTTAAAGGTGCCGTACAACGTCTTTTTAAAAGATGTAATATAAGTCTAAGGTGTCCCCTGAATGTGTCTGTGAAGTTTCAGCTCAAAATACCCCACAGATTTTTTTGTATTAATTTTTTTAACTGCCTATATGAGCCGATTCAGGCTGCGGCCCCTTTAAATGCTCATGCTCCCCGCCCACGGAGCTCGCGTTTGCCTTAAACAGCATAAACAAAGTTCACACAGCTAATATAACCCTCAAAATTGTTCTTTACAAAGTGTTCGTCATGCAGCATGTCTAATCGCGCAAGTATAGTATTCCTTTGGATGTTTACATTTGATTCTGAATGAGTTTGATAGTGCTCCGTGGCTAAAGCAAACATTACACACTGTTGGAGAGATTTATAAGGAATGAAGTTGTGTTTATGAATTATACAGACTGCAAGTGTTTAAAAAATGAAAATAACGACAGTCTTGTCTCCGTGAATACAGTAAGAAACGATGGTAACTTTAACCACATCTAACAGTACATTAGCAACATGCTAACAAAACAGTTAGAAAGACAATTTACAAATATCACTAAAAAATATCATGTAATCATGGATCATGTCAGTTATTATTGCTCCATCTGCCATTTTTCGCTATTGTTCTTGCTTGCTTACCTAGTCTGATGATTCAGCTGTGCACATCCAGACGTCCTGCCCTTGTCTAATGCCTTGAACATGGGCTGGCATATGCAAATATTGGGGCGTACACCCCGACTGTTACGTAACAGTCGGTGTTATGTTGAGATTCGCCTGTTCTTCTGAGGTCTTTTAAACAAATGAGTTATATTAGAAGGACGAAACATTGGGTTTTGAGACTCACTGTATGTCAGTCCCCTTCTACTGAACTCTTGTTATTCAACTATGCCGAGGTAAATTCAATTTTTAATTCTAGGGCACCTTTAAATATGTCTTTAGTAGCTTTCTGGGCATCTGAAAGTGTTAATTATCTTGTTGGCAATAGAGGCCTCACTGAGCCGTCGGATTTCATCAAAAATATCTAATATATAATATAGAATTTGTGTTCTGAAGATGAACAAAGGTCTTACGGGTGTGGAACTACATGAGGGTGAGTAATAAATGACAGAATTTTAATTTTTGGGTGAACTAACCCTTTAACACCGTTGCCGTAGGTTAAAGGGTTGCTGCGGTTCGCTTACCCCAAATAACGTGATATTTAGCCCCTAGAATGCAAATTTTACCAGGAAACCCCGCCAAAAAAGCTAGAACATGATTTTTTTTCACGGCGGAACCCCATGAAACGTGATTAGGCTAGTTCTGAGTAACAATTGGGCTATGTTATGTTGTGAAAACCTGGCAACCCTACACAAGAACACATTTCACAGTGCTACCTTTACTATCAGCATTTTCATTCAATTTTCAATTTTTAATGTATTTTATTCAATAGTATCCCAACATGTTTATCCTTATCAACAAACAGATAACAAGGATAATATATAATGACCTAGGCTGCATTTCCCAAAAGCATTGTATGGTCTCTACGATCAACTTAGCTCACGAAACGCAGCCCTAGACAGTAGTTTCATACTAAAACTAAGTACACATAATATTCAGTAACAATTCATTTCTATTCTAACTAACACACCGGTGTGATTTAAGAGCAATTTTGTACGCGTAGCTTTTCCCACACTCTAAACAGTTAAATGGTTTTTCTCCAGTGTGGCTTCGGAGGTGAACATTGAGAGAAGATTTCTGAGAAAAGCTCTTCCCACACTCCATGCACGCGTACGGCCTCTCACCAGAATGAGTGCGCTCGTGAGTTGTGAGATATGTTTTTTGAGCAAACCGTCGACCGCAAACTGTACAGACAAACGGTTTTTCTCCAGAGTGTGTTCGCATGTGTTTTGTCATATGGCTTAAATACTCAAAGGTTCTCCCACAGAAAACACAATTTAATTTCTTCTTTTGTGTGACTGTCATCTGGTTGTAACTTAGGTTGTTAGGAAAAAATCCAACATCAGGGCTCAAATCTGACCCTGCTGTACAGTCTTCATGTGTCGAAATTGTTCCTTCAAGAGTTTGTTCTTCGGCATGTGGCTGTTGTGGTATGTTCGGCTGGACTTGCTCATCCGACGGTACCGTGTATGTGATAAAATCTTCAGAGCTCTGGGCAACACAACTGTTTTCACTGGCCATTGCTGGTCCTGTAATTCAATAAATGATACATGAACGTATGAAAATAATAAAGAGTTAATATTTATAGAGTTTCTTTCACCACAAACCTTTCAAACTGTTACTTTGGTCTCCCTCAGGTTTGTTTTTCCCAGAGCAATCGTCAATCTTCAGCGACTCTTCTTTAATCATAATCACATCTGGTTCTTCATCCAGCAGATTTACTGGCTAAAGGATTGAAAATAAAAGAGGGAGCTAGTACTTCTGATTGTTTTTAGGAGAACTCCACATACAGTAGTGTGTGAGACCAACCTCTTCTGAGATGACTGAAGAGTCCAGGTGTGTGTCGTCCTCCTGCTCACCAACATTTGACTCCTCATGTCTCCAGAGGTTCATGCACCATTCTTTACCGAAGACACTGTCAATTGTGGGACGATGTCCAGTGTCTGCTGAACATGTAGGCATTTAAATAAGTAGAGTTACGACTACAGTCTTGAAATATACACATTTTTATTATATTGTTACTAAGCATAAGTTACTACATTATTTCAACCTAGTCACAATAATTTTGGAATCTATCTATATTACCACTTCAGTCATATCCACCTTTTGCCATATGTGTAAGTTGCCAGGGCTTTCCCCAACCCTCCTCATCCGGGGTTGATCCAGGTACCTTCTTGCTGTGAGGCGATAGTGCTACCCACTGAGCTATCGTGCCGCCCAATTTAGGAATTTGGTTGTTAAGTCTGATGTCACACGGCAGCGCTTCTGGGTCCAAACGCTCTATCTCATACCACAAGAAAACAACAAATGGTGCTAATATACACACACAATGTGGTGTAATACTACAAAAAATACTACTTCATCTCCATACCAAAATTCCAGATGGCCAGACAATGATTCATCTTTTATAAATCGTTAAAATATTAATGTCTGTGACGCTGTGAGCACGGAGACTGTTGTGTAGACTGTA
This sequence comes from Megalobrama amblycephala, assembly GCF_018812025.1. Lineage (NCBI taxonomy): Eukaryota > Metazoa > Chordata > Actinopteri > Cypriniformes > Xenocyprididae > Megalobrama > Megalobrama amblycephala. The sequence goes on from NC_063044.1 coordinate 29,195,379, forward strand.
AGAATTTAAAATGTTTAATTTTTTTAAATGATTGATGTTTAATATGAATAAATAGCGCTCAAACGGCCATCGATGGCATTCTCAAGTGAAATGAGTCGAGGCTTGGACCCGGAAACGGCGTTCCTTACGTCATGACTTAACAAGCGAATAGCAACGCAAAAAAACTTTTGCACCATTTCTCAGATCAGTTCCTGAGAAAATTGCCATCAACTATAGAATGGGAGTGGCTGAAGACCATCTGAAAATTATTTCAGACTATTAGGTGTCTGAAGTTCATTATCATACAGATAACCACTGTTACAACAGGAGCGACTTCATTTACATTAAGGGTAGTAAAATTTTAACTTTGAGTTCATTCCTACTCCATTGAACCCAAGACACCTCAAGTACTTTGTCTTCTTCATCGAGGTCTTCATCATCTTCATAATTTTCTCTTACAATACTTTCTTTTACACCATGAATTGTGACAAATCTGTTTTGGGGTTGAAGGTCAGGGGGAAAATGACCATAAGATGGCTTAAAAGACAAAATCACATCACACCAAATGCCAGAACTGTTTTTCTTTTCCCTGAGAAACAAATAAATAGTTTTGAACTCCATGATGCCAGAAAGATCAAACAATTAGGGAAGAAATACACGGCATTACCGGACTAAACAGAAAGTGAGGAACACTTTCAGTATTTTCTATAAAAAAAACAATTATGTACAAATAACACAAACTGAAGAAAATGTGTTATTTAAATTATTTACATGCTTTTTTATTCTCTCTAAATGTAATGACAATAAACAGGGACTGGTGGATATTACAATGAAAAAGAAATACATAAAACAAAGCCTTATTGGGATAGTTCACCCAAAAATTTAATTCTGCCATTATTTACTCAACCTCTAGTTGTTCTAAAGCTGCATGAAATTATAAAAGATAAAAGATGTTTTGAAGAATGTTGGTAACCAAACAGTTGCTTGTCCCCATTGACTTCCATAATATAGAAATAAAATACTATGTAAAGGGTTAGTTCACCCAAAAATGAAAATTCTGTCATTTATTACTCACTCTCATGTCGTTCCAAACCCGTAAGACCTTCGTTAAAGGTTCCCTAAGCGATCCTGGGCAGAGTAACTTCCTGTTGACGTTCGAAGTGTTGTCAAACAAAACAGAGGGTAGCTAGACCCCCCCCATTTTTAGTTGAAATCCAATGGCTCAGTGAGGCCTCCATAGGGAGCAATGACATTTCCTCTCTCAAGATCCATTAATGTACTAAAAACATATTTAAAACAGTTCATGTGAGTACAGTGGTTCAATATTAATATTATAAAGCGACGAGAATATTTTTGGTGCGCCAAAAAAACAAAATAACGACTTATTTAGTAATGGCCGATTTCAAAACACTGCTTCATGAAGCTTCAGAGCGTTATGAATCAGTGTATCGAATCATGATTCGGATCGTGTCAAACCGCCAAACTTCTGAAATCACGTGACTTTGGTTCTCCGAACCGCTGGTTCGATACACTGATTCATTATGCTCTGATGCTTCCTGAAGCAGTGTTTTGAAATCGGCCATCCCTGTAAGTCGTTATTTTGTTTTTTTGGTGCACCAAAAATATTCTCGTCACTTTATAATATTATTGAACCACTGTACTCACATGAACTGATTTAAATATGTTTTTAGTACATTAATGGATCTTGAGAGATGAAATGTCATTGCTCCCTATGAAGGCCTTACTGAGCCATCGGATTTCAACTAAAATATCTTAATTTGTGTTCTGAAGATGAACGAAGGTCTTACGGGTGTGGAACGACATGAGAGTGAGTAATTAATGACAGAATTTTCATTTTTGGATGAACTAACCCTTTAAGTCAATGGGGACCAGAAACTGTTTGATTACCAACATTCTTCAAAATATCTTCCTTTATGTTCAACAGAAGAAAGAATTTCATACAGGTTTGGAACAACTTGAGGGTGAGTAAATGATGCCATTTTTTATTTTAGGGTGAACTATCCCTTTAAATAAAACAAGGCCTTATTTTCAAGTTTGTGCATTACACAATTAACAGAACCAATCTATCAAACACGGTTCACTAATCTGTGAATTATACCAAGAGGAACCCATGGGAACAGAAACTGTTTTCAGTGAATGACCAAGTACAACTTAAAATGACATGAAAGTCAGCAAACAACATTACTCAAGGGCACAGAGAGATCATGTTGTGCGGGGCATGAACATACAGCGTCCAGTTTACCAGCTCAGATAATGCACATCGCTATGTAACTTCCTATTTCGCATTTAATTAAGACAAAATTCACAGTATATTGTTGGCACTGCTTTCAACACGAGTTTAATAAATCACCTCTAACGTTATGTCCCGGATGGCTGAATGGAGCTTCTGTCCCGTTCATCTTTCCAGCGGTTTTCCGGGCAGACTGAAGTTCACTCTCCAAAAAATGACATTTCTTTTTCAGAGATTCATTTTCGTTTGTATATCGTGAGATCTCTAATCGCAGCAACAAAGAATTTTCCTCGAAAAGTTTGCTTATTTCAGCAACAGCGGTTCTCGCCATAATTTCCATTATGGATGTTAACTGCGACTGAAAATCAGAGGTATTCATGATGTTCATCGTTCACGGGAACCTTTAATGTTATAATGAAGCGGTTTCTTCTTCTAGATAGACACTGTCGCTATTCTTCTCGGTGTTTTTTGTAGAAACAAACCATAAATAGCGTTTGGCAGAAAAGGATTATGGGACGAATTACCGTAAACCACCGTGTAGATTCGCCGTGAAAAGGTTTTCAGAATAATCATAAAAATAAAAATAAAACATTGATTTGTTGAATTTTTAATATCACGAAAAGAATAACATTTATAGAAATGATGGCAGAATATCTAAGTTGTTTGCCCATAAAAAATGTGTTATTTGCATTCTGTGGGGAAAAAAAGACAATAATAATATTAAATAAAACAAATGCCTTTTTTTTTTTTTTTTACATGTTTTGTATTTAATGCTGACCTGACAGCTATTATAACAAACTATACATTGTTTAAAATGATCTACCCCTGTGATCATAATGATGAAACAAATAAATAACGTAAACCAGAGTTTAAAACTAAAGTCAATCAAGAGCTCACTTTCCTCAAGCTCATTGTCATTCATTAACTGATGCTGTTGCAGGACTGACAAGACAGGTGTTTGTTGAGATTAAATTTCGTAGTGAACCCTTTCCCACATTTTGTGCAGGTGTAGGGCCTTTCTCCGGTGTGACTTCGCAGATGCATGTCTAGAGTGCATTTCTGTATAAAGCCTTTTCCACAGAGCGGACAGCGATACGGCTTCTCTCCGGTATGGGTGCGCTGATGGGTGTACAAGTGTCCTTTCTGAATGTACCTCTTCCCGCAAAGTGTGCACCTGTATGGCTTCTCACCCGTGTGACTCCGCTGATGTATTGTAAGTTGACTAAAACACCTGAACCACTTTGAACAGTAGGTGCAAACAAAACGCTTGTCCCCTGAAATAGTATTGGCACCGCATGTGCTTGTGGACACACTCAAACTCTGTGTGTTTTCAGATTCAGATTTCTTAGACAATGACAGCACTGTTTGGTTCACCATCATTTCTCCAGGTGAGGAGTTTCTGTTCAGTTCTTGTGGTTGTGATTTAGATGGGACTCTTGCAGCTGCATTACTTCCTCTGTCAACACAAGGGACATCGTTGGTGGGCGACAAGCTCACGGCTTCACCACAGTGGGTTCCTGTGATTAGGTGAAAGTGATGCAAGTCCAATTATTTACAAACATTGGCAATTAATATTATCCACCGTTATACAACAGTTAGATCCAGACTTACCTGCTTCACTGTTGTCTTGCCCAATCCAAACATCTACTTCATGTGGCTCCTGCTTTATCATACTAATTGGCTGGTTGACCTCACACGTCTTCTGTGGACTGCCCTTTGACATTTTGACATCACATTGTATCTTATATTTGTGTAAAATATATAGAAACATTACGTTTTCATCAGCTTTTTTACTTAAAATATTTACAGGCGATTTATGTGGATATTTACATGATGAAGAGAACTTACTTGGTCTTGCTGAATTACTGTTGGGCTGTCTCTAAATAGGACATCACCTCCACACCTGTTCACATGATTGTGCGTCTCTTCTTGGGCATCTTCACTGAATAAATAAATGAAAATTGGGTAATTTAAATTTAATTATTATGATCCATCGCATATATATATATATATATAATGTTATATAGACTGCTGGGTAGTAACTGATTACATGTAATCTGGATTATGTAATCAGATTCCAAAAAAGTACTTTTAATTAGTTTGTTTTAAAGGATTAGTTCACTTTCAAATGAAAATTACCCAAATCTTTACTCACCCTCAAGCCATCCTAAGTGTGTATGACTTTCTTCTTTCTGATGAACACAATCTGAAATATATTAATAAATATCCTGATGCATCCGAGCTTTATGGCAGTGAACAGGGGTCACGAGTCGAAGAAAGTGTCTCCATCCACATCCATCCATCATAAACATGTACTCCACACTGCTCCGGGGGGTTAAAGCAGAACTAAGTAACTTTTTTTACCTTCATAAATAGTTTTCTAAGTCCTTACGATGGTTAATTGACTTGTAGTGGTGTGTTTGAGGCGAGCACTAACCCCCTCTGGCACGTCTACGCCAGAAAACAGCACTTGCAAGTTGAGCTGCACCGACCCGACACAATCTCGCCTCATGTTCACGTTCACGCGAGAGTGACAAAATGCTTTACGGTAATTCAAAAACAATGTATATATTATGACTTTATAAGACAATTTTGAAAATTACCCACCTCCTCTTTCTTGTACTGTATTTGCAAAACTACTGCGCTGGTGAGCGTTGTAGTCGTTGTAGTTGTATTTACGACAGTGTGATTCACTGAAGGAAACTGTAGGGGGAGCTTCGCAAATCTTACTGAGTTCCGCTTTAATAAAGGCCTTCTGAAGTGAATCGATGCATTTGTGTAAGAAAAAGATCCATATTTAATAAGTTATGAAGTAAAATAGTATCTGCCAGACCCCCTTCAGTATTTAAGTTATGAAGAAAGCATAAAACGCTTGACGTTCAAAAAGCTTACGCTACGTCCAATGCCTTCCCTATTCAACTTACGGAAAAAGCTTAATTGACGCGACGCCAGTTTACACTTTCTTCGTAACTCGAATACGGAAGGCGGTCTGGCGGAAGCTAGATATTTTACTTCATAACTTGTTAAATATGGATATATTTTTTTACACAAATCCATCGCTTCACTTCAGAAGGCCTTTATTAACCCCCCGGAGCCGTGTGGAGTATGTTTATGATGGATGGATGTGGATGGAGACACTTTCTTCAGCTCATACTCTTTTGGTAACGCTCACTGCCATTATGAAGCAAATATGCATCAGGATATTTATTAATATTTCTCTGTGTTCATCAGAAAGAAGAAAGTCATATACACCAAGGATGGCTTGAGGGTGAGTAAAGCTTGGGCTAATTTTCATTTGAAAGTGAACTAATCCTTTATTGCTTATTGATTACATGTTATTCACACAATGGCAGTTAATTGTTTTTACATCAATATGGTACAAGCTTATCCCATTTAAATCAATGTGATAAACGAAAAGTAATCTAAAAGTAATCAAAAAGTAGTCCGATTAAATTACCAAAATCTAATTGCAGTTACTAACTTACAATTTTCGTTGATATGTGTAAAGTAAAGTATACGCATTTTCAAACATGATAAATAACAGAAGTGTGACTACCTTTTAACACATGTGAAAGTGTGTGTGAGTGTTTGTCCAGTGTTTGTCCAGGGCTGGACCTCCAGTCTCTTTCTCAGCGCGCTGATTTCACTGCGGCTGCGGCTGACCTCCGACAGCAACACTTCACACTCCACATCCACCAGTCTGCTTATCTCTAACACAGCTGTTCGCAAGAGTGTCTCCATGATGGAAGCTAACTGGCTCTGGAAAGAGGAGAGAGTGGACACCATCTCCTAATATTTCCTCAAACTATCCAATGGAAGCCGCTAACTTTTTTATTTTTTGCAGATATACAGTATCTGCCTCTACAAATAATAATAATAATTTGTTATATACTTTAACTTAATAATAGTAAATACAGTGGTTCTACAGTGTTCATCTACACCAAAGGTTCCCTTTCCTACTATTTCTTGTACGTGTATCTCAGTGTGATTTCGTTATCCAAACATGGCGCACCAGCGCCATCTACTGAAGCGGAGCATTTTAAGTGAGCGCTAGAGACTGTTTTTCAGCAAAATTCACATTCACAAAACCAGATTAAAACGGTAAATCATTTTTATTGCTGATGTGACGTGATTTTACATCCATATAGAAAACGTTTAGGCTTCCAAATCATATAAGAATGTCATAGATAAATTGCTATTCTGATTCCTACATATTGTGATAATACACTGTGTATTTTAACGTCTGTCCTTTATTATATTATATTATATTATATTATATTATATTATATTATAATTCAGATAAAAATACTATAGTAATTTATAGTAAATACTAGAGTGTTTTTGAATCATACTATAGTAAACTGTAGTATACTGTAGGTAGGATTTACAACACTGTTAATGAATGCTACAGCATACTGTAATATTAATTATAGTGAACTGATCAACTGTAATAAATATTGTAGTATACTTTAGTTTTTACTACAGTAAACTGTAGTGTATTCATTGTAGTGTAATATACCCTATAGTTGTAGAAAACTTAGTACAGTATTGGGTAAAGTAATTTGTTTATATTACTATAGTTGTTTTATTATCACAGCAACTATAGAATTGCCACAACAAATTAATTCAAGTACTTTACTATACTATGGTTCAAAAACACTGTAGTATTTACTATAAATTACTATAGTATTTTTTGATGTTGGGAGAACATGCATTTGTGCTTATATAACTCACATAGCTGCCAGCAACGTATATTAGATTAGGCTACATATGGAAAAAAAATATTAAATAAAATGAAAATAATACAAATCATATATTATATAAACTGAAATAACCAGCATATCAGACATGAAAACTAATCGAAAGGATCATTTTCAGACCAGTGATTCAGTTACAGCTACATGACAGCTAGACTGGATCAGAAATCCACTGAATATTTAGAAACAGGGTTGATTCGAATGAGAACTACATTACCCAGAATGCAACGGTAGGCAACATTCGCTGTGATTGGACGTTCGTCAGATCGCATGAGGAGCACGTAAAGGGAACCTCACTACTAAGAAAACATTCCACGGTGAGTTCAAAATCATTTTATAATTTATTACAGCTTCAGTAAGTTCCCGTGGAAGTCAGAGAGCATCATTTTTGACGTGCTTTCATTGTCAGTGGTTATCGGCAGGGTCTTTGTGCACTCATACTATGGCTCACATTCTGAATCAATGCTTCCTCGATTAAACAGTGCACTTATTGTTTCCTTTAGTCAAACCATCTGATTTTTTCTGGTTATGCTACTGTTGGACGCATATTGAGTTCTGCTGTGCTTCATATCTGAGCTGACTGGCATAATCATTATGCACCTTTCCTTCATTTCAGATGTCTGGACGAAGAGTGGTGGTGTTCCCCTCTGTGGCCGAGCTCGGATCCTCTCTGGCCCAGCTGGTGTCCTCTCGTGCTGAGAAAGCTTTAAGCGCAGGTGGAAGCTCCTTTTCTCTAGGCCTTTCAGGAGGGAGTTTGGTTTCCATCCTGAGTAAGGAGCTGCCTGCTTTGGGGAACCTGGACTGCAGCAGATGGCTTATCGGCTTCTGTGATGAGAGACTCGTTCCATTCAGTGATCCTGAGAGCACTTATGGCTTATATAAGGTAACTCTCTGTGGTCTTTTCCCCTTAACCTGTAGAGTTTTTTTAGTAATGGGGAAGTTCATTCACAATTTACAGACACGTGACTGGCAAAACTTCAATAGAATTGCAGCACAGGCCTGTCAATTTTCCATTTGTATCAAGCCACAAATATTTAGATACCCCTCATAAAATTAAGAAAGGAAACAGATATGTGAACGAACATCAAGTTTGGTTGCATACACAGCATCTGCCACAGTATTTCAATCACTAAAAACAGCAGGACATTCTAAAATTCTTATATTTCTTATAAAAATTAAAATCGACTGAATTCTGAATTCTTTTTTATGGAATATTGGAGTATTTATTACAAATGTTTTGTCTGTGCATGTAATTTTTTTTTAAAGGTGCCCTAGAACCAGTTTTTACAAGATATAATATAAGTCTAAGGTGTCCCCTGAATGTGTCTGTAAAGTTTTAGCTCAAAATACCCCACAGATTTTTTTTAATTAATTTTTTTAATTGCCTATTTTGGGGCATCATTAACTATGCACCGATTCAGGCTGCGGCCCCTTTAAATCGCGCGCTCCCTGCCCCCCCGAGCTCTCGACTATAATACAGTGCATTTACAAAGTTCACACAGCTAATATAACCCTCAAAATGGATCTTTACAAAGTGTTCATCATGCATACTGCATGTATGCGTCGGATCATGTGAATATAGTATTTATTTGGATGTTTACATTTGATTCTGAATGAGTTTGAGGCTATGCTCCATGGCTAAAGCTAACATTACACACTATTGGAGAGATTTATAAAGAATGAAGTTGTGTTTATGAATTATACAGACTGCAAGTGTTTAAAAATGAAAATAGCGACGGCTCTCTTGTCTCCGTGAATTCAGTAAGAAATGATGGTAACTTTAACCACATTTAACAGTACATTAGCAACATGCTAACGAAACATTTAGAAAGACAATTTACAAATATCACTAAAAATATCATGTAATCATGGATCATGTCAGTTATTATTGCTCCATCTGCCATTTTTCGCTGTTGTTCTTTCTTGTTTACCTAGTCTGATGATTCAGCTGTGCACAGATCCAGACGTTAATACTGCCTGCCCTTGTGTAATGCCTTGATCATGGGTTGGCATATGCAAATATTGGGGGCGTACATATTAATGATCCCGACTGTTATGTATCAGTCGGTGTTATGTTGAGATTCGCCTGTTTTTCGGAGGTCTTTTAAACAAATGAGATTTATATAAGGAGGAGGAAACAAGGAGTTTGAGACTCACTGTATGTCATTTCCATGTACTGAACTCTTGTTATTCAACTATGCCGAGGTAAATTCAATTTTTGATTCTAGGGCACTTTAATTCATGTCCTCTTTAATCAGAATAACTTCCCCTCCCTATTGCAGCAAATTCTCTGATGATGTTTACTTGTGAGAGGGCGGGGCAACCTGTCACTCACATGAGATCGACCAATAGCAAACCACAACCTTCTAACCATAGAGACAGAGCAACATGCGTCATAATCTGAAAACCACGCCCACCGGGGGGAACAAGCCAACCCTCTCCATTGACTTTGTATTGCATGAAGCTGCCTCCTTGTCATTTCTGACTTACAACAAAAAAAAAAACAGAACAAGGTCTAAAAGCGGCTGTGTCACAGTAAATAAGCTAAAAAACCCAGAACTAAGTTTTTATAAGCTGTCAACCCCCAAAAAAATGAGCGTTCAAGGACACAAAAGTGGATACAGGCAATTGAGACAGAGGGCAATGTGTCATATTACTCTGAGAACTACGCCCACTGGAGGACGACAGGAAATAATAATAATAATAATAAGTTTTATTTATATAGTGCCTTTCCAGAGCTCAAGGATTATATTTATATAAATATAATTTATAAAACTGACATTTGGACATTTGACTTACCAGTGACAAAATGTTTACTGCACATATAGGCATACTGAGTGTCAGGATCCCACAATTTACCCATTCTTCCTGCTGATGCTTCACGTCTTATTGCCTGTATCCACTTTTGTCTCCTTAAAGGCTGGCTTTTACTGTTCAATAGCTTATAAAAACTTTTTTATGTTTTTTTTGTTTTTTTTAGCTTGTTTGCTGCACACCCTGTCACACAGCAGCTTTTAGACATGGGTGTGGCGTAAATGCGCTCTGGCTCTATCTAGTCAATTCCCCATGGACAAAATCAAGTCCCGCCCTACATTTTTCTTGTTTCTCTGGGATATATAACACATTAGGGAACACTATTGCAACTTCCATTTCATGCCGACTTTAATGTGAAAAAGCACTTAAAGGATTAGTTCACTTTAAAAATAAAAATGTACTCACCCTCAAGCCATCCTAGCTGTATATGACTTTCTTCTTTCTAAAGAACACAATCAGAGAAATATTAATAAATATCCTGACACATCCAAGCTTATAATGACAGTGAGCGTTACCAAATGAGTATGAGCTGAAGAAAGTGTCTCCATCCACATCCATCCATCATAAATACTCCACACGACTCCAGGGGGTTAATAAAGGCCTTCTGAAGCAAAGCGATGTGTTTGTGTAAACACATATTTTTTAATATTATTCAGTGTGTGGTGTTCATATTTTGGGTTCATCTGCTTGCCTTTATACAATATGCATCATCATTAAGGTGTATACTGAAGTCTATACTGAATTTGGTCTTTTAATATCACTGGTTTAAGGCACCAAGTACAAACCTGGGTAGCAGAAGAGCACCTTGTTTTATCCTTCAGGTGGGCGTTTTTTCTAAGGGTGTAATGTCATATGAACTATGAATACTGAATGCTTTTTATATCTTTCAGAATCAATTGTTTGAGAAAATCAACATTCCAGAAGATCGGATTTTGGCTATAGATCCTTCTTTACCTGTGCAAGAATGTGCTGACGATTATGCTGGCAAACTCAGCAAGGTGCGATTTCAGTTCATAGACAAATTAAATTGAACTCATTTTATTTTTATTTTTTTTTTAATTCATATCTCTTAATAGAATTTTGTCATTTTAGGCCTTTAGCACAGAGCAAATTCCAGTTTTTGACATGCTGTTGCTGGGAATGGGACCAGATGGACACACCTGCTCTCTCTTTCCAGATCATCCTTTATTACAGGTTTCTGATAAATTCATAATAAAGCAGCATCAGAGTTCATTTTCAGTAGGCTGTTGTAATAGCATATGATGATAACATGCTAATAAATAGGAAGTGTTTCCTTGCAGAACAATTTATTATTTGGATTCCCACAAAACCCTCCCTTTTATCCATTTAGAATTGTTTATATGTACTTTATTGGCATTAGTTTTTTTTTTTTTAAGTATCGATTTATCATGGAAAATGTCGTTTTATAGGAAAGCCAGAGGACAGTGGCCCCAATCTCTGATTCTCCCAAACCACCCCCTCAGCGTGTCACTATGACATTACCCACGGTCAACGCTGCTCGATGTGTGGTGTTTGTGTCAACAGGAGGCAGCAAAGCTCCTGTACTCAAGGTAAGCCCTTTCAGTAGTGTCCTTTGGACTCCACTGTGTATATATATATATATATATATATGATCAATGGTGCATTTTGTACTTTTAATAGATTAATATTCTTACTGTTTTAGTTTTTATCCCATAACTTTCTGTATTTCTGTAGCAAGTATTGGAGGGTGGAGAAGGCCCTGCACTTCCAGCAGCTCTGGTTGCACCTGGACAGGGGGAGCTCTTCTGGCTTGTGGATGAGCCGGCAGCTGCCTCCCTCACGTCTCCGGTGGAGAGGCCAGGGCCTGGGGCAAAACTCTGACAGAACTTGTGGAAGCACTTTCTAGTATTCCTATGGAGTCTTTAAACTGTGTTTGCAAAGATGTTTTCTTCATAGCACTTATGAAAATCATAACTGTAATTACTGCCGTTATTATTACTGTAAACTGTAAAAAAAAGAAAAGAAATGGGGATCTTTGAAGATTTCAGAATTTGTCATTTAATTTTTTTTAAAAACACAATTGTTACCATAGCTTTATTATTGTAACAATAACTGTGGAAACGATAGTTGCCATTGTACATTTTGTTGGATGCAATAAAAAAACCTGCCTAAAAATTTTTAATAAAGTTTTAGGAGGTTAGTAATCATTCTGAACTTTTCCACTTTTGTTGTACTTCATGCATTGTGTGAGGAGTGCAAAAAAGCAGCAGCAATTATATGGTGTCATATAAAGGGTTATTATAATTAACCAAAACTAAAAGCACAATATTTTCATTACTTGAAATAAAATAAAAAATATAAAACTTTATAAATATAAAAAGTTTAACTTGATGTACTAAAAAAAACTAAGACTGTTAGATAAATAAAAGACAAAAACACACTACAAAATTACTAAAACTTAAAATGAAGACTGTAAATATAAAAGCTAAAAGCTGGTTATACATAAAATAATTGAATGTAAAAATTTCTTTCATTGTTGAAGAATGTTACAAAGTTAACTATATTTACAGTAATGGATAACATCATTATTTGACAAACTTTTGCATTCTCTCACAAAACCTGTTGTAATTTCAGACAAACACTTCCTGTTTAATTTCCCTCTGGCAGTGGTTTAGGACAGTACGGAGCCCCTAAAGGGACATGGCGAAGGAAAAAAATCTGATATTGGAGGAAAAATCATGTCAAGGCTTTGCGTTCTCTTGCAAATGATTTGCATCTCCCCAAGAAACTTTGCGTTCACTTGCAAAATTTTCTCCTGAGAAAAGTCTTTGCGAGAGAATGCAAAAGTTTGCGAGCGAACAAATATCTTTGCGAGAATGCAAAAGATTGGGAACAAACGCAAATATCTTTGTGAGAGAATGCAAAATTTTGCTAGTGAATGCAAATATTTTTGCAGGAGAATGCAAAAGTTTTCAAATGTTGCAAAACATCTTGCAAATGTTTTGCGTTCCCCTGAGAAACTTGGTGTTCTCTCCCAAAATGTTTGCATTCTCCTGAGAAAGAACAAAACTTTTGTTTGCTCACAGGGTTTTGCAAGCGAACGCAAATATATTTGCAAAACTGCAAAAAATTGAGAACAAACGCAAATATCTTTGTGAGAGAATGCAAAAGTTTTGCAATCGAACGCAAATGTCCCTGCGAGAATGCAAAACATCGCACTGTAAAAAAAAAACCCAGTAAAATTTACAGTAAAAAAAACGGCAGCTGTGGTTGCCAGAACTTTACCGTAAAAAATACAGTAGCAACGTAAAAAAAATCTGTTAAATTTACAGTAAAATAACGTATTTCATTAACTGATATAATGTTAATTTACCAACCTAATGAAGTACTAATATCTGTTTTGTAAGTTTATAATACACTGACAGTCACCAAACACAGTGGTGATGAGAGTCACATGATGAATCAAAGCTCATCACAAGCAGCTTTTCCACAAGCTGAGGAGGACAATACTAATATATAGAAGGTGCACACAGTGTCATTCACACACACACTAAACACCATCATGGTAACATGCATGAAATTTTAAAAATGCAATAAACATTACTTTAACAACATTAGATGTAACATAAAACCCTAATGTACATAACTGATTAGAAAAAAATGAGAAAAACTAAGAAGAAACAGAGTTATTTCAACGAAAATATATCAAATGTGAAGTGTCACGCAGGGAATTGTGGGAATGTCAATTTACGTTTTTCACTGTAAATTTTACAATGAATTGTTATTTTTCACTTCCAAAAACTGTGAATTTAACGGTATTTTACCGTAAAATTACATTAAATGTACCGTTAGATCTATTACAGTTATTCACCGTATATAGTACGGAAACTTTCTGTAAACCAATTGACAGTTTTTCACCGCAGCATTTTTACAGTCTTTTACTGTTAAAATCACGGTCATTTTTTACAGTGTGGGAACAACCACAAATATCTTTGTGAGGGAATGCAGAAGTTTGCAAATGTTGCAAAACATCTTTGAAATGTTTTGCGTTCTCCTGAGAAAGAACACAAAAGTTTTGCAAGCGAACGCAAAGTTTCTTGAGGGAATGTAAAAGTTGTGCAGTTGTTTTTGAGCGGGAATGCGAAGGTTTTGCAAGCAAATGCAAAGTTTCTCTGGAAAAGAATGTAAAAGCATTGAAATATATATTTTTCTCCTGTAACGTAGTTCGTAGATACGGGAAGAAGGAGGCGAGAACCGGCGAACATTCAACTTAACTTTAATTCAAAAAGAACAAAACGATAATAATGCCCTCGCGGACATCTGCCGGCCACACAAACATAATAAAACATAAAATAAAGTCCAGGCCTGGTCCTCTCTCATCCTTCACTGTCGTCGCACCTCCTTTTATGCTTCCGGAGCTCCTCCGTGAGAGACTCAAGGCCGGTGCGCCTCGGAGGTGGAGCTCGTTAACTCTCGCGCCGTTCCCTCACGGCTCTTGCCCGCCCTGCTCACCACATCTCCCATCCCATGTTGTTTTTTTCCCCACCATTTCCCTTTAAGGGTTCCGTAGAAATAGTGCCAGCATTTTATAATTTGACAGATAATGCTGAAAAAAGTATCATACTGCTAATGGCACAGAAATCGATTAAATGGATGATCAAATACCTGGAAACTTTCATTATGTGTTTAACATTCATAATAGAATGTACAAAAACAACTAATTTGTTATAAACACCGATAATGGCTTATTAATTTATTATAAAGTGCGCTCAGTTTGCAGATTCACCATATTAAATGGTCCCTCCCCTTTAAACGTCTGCGTAACATCCCCTTTAACTCGCTCGTCTTACATCTGCAGTGTTGTCAATGCAGACTGGTTTTGGTCGGCGGAATTATTTAAACTAAAGTTACCCCTTTTTAACTTTCTGTCTCTTCATGAACTGGGTGTAACTGTGGTGTAGCTGTAAGAGGTCGTATGTCTGTTTGTAAAGAGTCTGTGCTGTACAATGCTCTGGTTCGTGTTGTTCGTGTCGGTGCTGATGAATACTGGACCAGCTCAAGGATACTTCCATGAAGAGCGCTGGAGCCCGGAGTCTCCTATATTAGCTCCCCGAGTAATGATCGCTCTCATCTGCCGTAACGCCCAGCACTCTCTGCCGCATTTCCTCGGAACTATTGATCGCCTCAACTATCCCAAAGATCGAATCGCGCTCTGGTAAGTGTGTGTGTGTAACGGAGTGGAGCTGCTCGCTGACTGTTCTGTTTCTGATGTCATCATTTTAGAATCTCTGAACACGTCATAATGCCTGTGTGTTAATAGTTCTTAATTCTGATGTGTGTGAACATCTGTCTGCCAGCAGCTCAATGCTATGGAGGGGCAAACTGGAAGAAAAAAAGATGGGAGGGGTTTCTCTAGAGTCATTGTGTCCCACTCATCCTCATGATCCTTATGTAAAGTTGTCATTGTCCTAACTAGTGAATGAAGAACTGTTGCAAAGGTGTCAGTTACCGAGAACGCTCTGAACGCTGTAGTTTTGCTCTAGATGATTGAATTCACATATAATGGCAATTTAATACAGCCAGTTTAGCTTCTTCTGGTGCTCTGCAGAAGCAGGTAGAGTGAAGAATGTAGAAGAGTACCTTAGAAATGCTATTGATCACTGTATTAAAAGAGTTACATTATTACGTGTCTGGAATACTTGATTCTGGTTGGTCAAACTAGTAAATAAACATGTTAGTGGAATAATAATGTACAGTGAAATGGGCAATGATTAGCTCATTGTACATTATTGGAAATGGCCTTATAAGGAGCTTCAAAGTTTTTGTATTCCATTTGACTTTGAAGATAGAACAATATTGTTTTCTAAATAAAAAGTCCCTAATTGTACTCAACATTACCAAAAACAATGTAAATAAGTTGTCACAGAATAAGAATATGTGAATAACTATTAATTCCAAGGGGATGTTATACTGATTTATGTGTTATCTGTATGTAAATGTGTGTTTTTATGTGGTAGCATATGGGTCTATTAAAAGTTTCACAACATGTGGATTAAGCTATTTTCTTAATAAAAAGCTGTCAGGTGCTAGAGCTGTTGTCTAGAGGTTATCATGCTCCAACACGCTGGTGGATTGAATCTAGCTTGTGTTATTTGGTGATCCCATTTTCCTTCTCTTACTTGCTCCATTTACAATGTTTTATGTATACTGTATGAACAAAAGGCCCAAAATACTTTACTGTATATATATATATATATATATATATATATATATATATATATATATATATATATATATATATATATATATATATATATTTGTGGTAATTGTCCATCCAAATTAGTTGTATAATTGTTGTGGAAAGTTACTTTCAAAAGTAATTTGTTACAATATTGCATTACTCCCCCAAAAAAGTACTTTTACAAACCTTTCAGCTTTGCTGCCATTCTGGATTGCAGGAGAAAAAAGTTCAGCACTCTTACTCCAGCAATAAAAACAAAAAGATGAAACACAATTATGATGTTTATCTAAAGTCATTTTAGCTTATTAGTATGCTTGAATTGGATCATCGAAGGTCAGCAGCAAAGACAATGGTTAATAAAGTGACATTAAATACATAAAGTATATTTGTGTTATTTCACATATTTAATTATTACAGGGTTTGTGTGTTATTCTGTTTTTTATTCATTTTGAGGACTAGTGAATCCATTTTTGTGCAAATGAGATGAGTAAATGCCTGCTCACGTTTAGTCTAGAACTACAATCATGTTTACACAGCGTACACACCTCTGTACTTATTCATGATTTCTCTCAACATGATGACAGGAGAGCTGGGAAAACAAAGTAACTTGTTTTACTTATTTGAAAAAGTAACTCCGATATTTTGTTGTAAATTTAAAAGTAATGCGTTACTTTACTAGTTAATTGGAAAAGTAATCTGATTACATAACTCTCGTTACTTGTAACTTGTTACCCCCAAAACTATTCATAAACATTAATCAGCATAATTCATTTTTTATTAGTCACCCATATAATTCAGAGTTTCTTGACCAGGGGGCCTCAAGATGATTCAAATGTATTTAAAATTAATAAATTATTATTAATATATTAGCATAAACAAACACTAAATTAAAATGCTTAAATATGCATAAAATGCAAGTGTAATGCAAATGTAAATAAAATATATTTCTTATTTAATATAATACAAATAACAAAATAAAAATATACACTCCCCCCCCAATAATGGTTGTTATAATTGCAGAACACACAGTTCTTCAAACTTTCGAAGTCACAACATGAATCATGGTTAATTAATTTAATATACATACTCCTAGTTTCTGTTAATAAAAAAGTTTGAAAGCCAGCAACTTTATCATAATTAATACCGGAAAAGGCCTATTTTGGCAAGCCTTCAAATACTGTGTTGGACAACTGGGGGCATTTGAGTCAAAAAGTAGACGTTGCAAATCTGGCTTGAGTTCCTGCCCTGATTCTGTCTGTACTGTGGTAACAGTTGTTGGCCAGAGTTGTGTTCTCACAGGTTCGTGTGGTATCCAAACCCCATTTGGATTTGTAGACTCTTAGGCCTCACAGCTGCGCTCTGCTGCAGGAGACGCATCTGGACTGGTGAAGTCATGTTGTAATGAGAATCTCATTTTTTTGCTAAGACAAAGCCAGTGAAAAGTAGAACGCATGGTCTCGCTCATCTGTTTACTTTATCTCTGCTCCTGAGCCTCTGTGATCATCAGATAGCTTTGCAGTTTCACTTCTCATGTTCTGTAACCCCTTTAGTTCTGCTGTAAGGAAGTAGAGTTTAATTTAGAGCTTTTGTATTTCTTCATTTGTTTTCCCTGTTTCTGGTCTAAATATATTGTATGCACTAAAAGATCTTCTTAAAGGATTCGTTTACTTCAGAATTAAAATTTCCTGATGATTTACTCGCCCCCATGTCATCCAAGATGTTTGTCTTTCTTTCTTCAGTCGAAAAGAAATTTAAATTTTTTGATGAAAACATTCCAGGATTTTTCTCCATATAATGGACTTCAAAGGCTACCAGCAGGTTGAAGGTCCAAATTTCAGTTTCAGTGCAGCTTCAAAGGGCTCTACATGATCCCAGACGAGGAATAAGGGTCTTATCTAGAGAAACCATTGCTCATTTCAAATGTATATATTTTTTAACCACATATCCTCATCTTGCACTACCTCTGCGATGTGCCACGGCATTATGTAATCACGTTGGAAAGGTCACGCGTGACGTAGGCGGAAGTAGGGCGACAAACTTCATCTCATTTTCTCCTCGAACTTCAAAATCATCTGCCATCATTGTTTTACCCTTTTTTGTAAAGGGTGTTTGACTTGGTCTATGCAGGTTCACTTTGTAAACGCTTGCTCTGTGTTTCCACCTACGTCACGCGTGACCTTTCCAACGTGATTATGTAATGTGTGGAGCATCGCAGAGCTAGTGCAAGAATTTGTGGTTAAAATATATCATTTTATTTATTTATTTTTAGAAAATGGCAGATCGTTTCGCTTGGTAAGACCCTTATTTCTTGTCTGGGATCATGTAGAGCCCTTTGAAGCTGCACTGAAACTGTAATTTTGACCTTCAACCCGTTGGTAGCCGTTGTAGTCCACTATATGGAGAACAATCCATATAAAAATCCAATTTCTTTTTGACTGAAGACATCTTGGATGGCATGGGGGTGAGTAAATTATCAGGAAATTTTGATTCTGAAGAGAACTAATCAATAAATATGGTGTGATTGTATTAGTGTGGGTAATCAATCTTGTGTAATCTTTAGTTTTCACCAGATATTGTTCTTTGTTGAAAGTAAAGTGAACATAATGAGCACCGTCTCTATGTTTCTATTTCAATAATGACAGGGTAGCAACCGACCACAATATTGACAACACTACATACCTACTGCGAGACTGGCTCATCAATGTACAGAAACTCTACCATTATGTGGAGTGGAGGCCAAAGGAGGAACCAAGGTTTGCCACGTTTCTTCACTTGTGATTTCATGGATCGGGTTAATTTTTTTTGCATTTCCTTGTACTGCTTTTCCATGCATTTCTCTTACATACTCAGAGAATATCATAATGAGGAAGGACCAAAAGAGTGGACGAATGAGCGCTACGCCTATGTCATGAAACTGCGGCAGGCAGCGCTCGAGTCTGCACGAGAGATGTGGGCAGACTATCTCATGGTGAGATCGCTACACGCTCTCCATTCTCTTTGTTAGGACCATGAACCTCTGAGTTGGTAAATAGAGACTTGTGGCTTTTGGTGTAATTCATAAAAATGTGTGTTTCCCTCCAAGCAACTTCCAAGGAGACTCTCAATAAATGGCATAAAAATGAAAATAAAAAAATGGCAGATGGAGCGATAATAACTGACATGATCCATGATAACATGATATTTTTACTGATATTTGTAAATTGTCTTTCTAAAAGTTTCGTTAGCATGTTGCTAATGTACTGTTAAATGTGGTTAAAGTTACCATCGTTTCTTACTGTATTCACCGAGACAAGAGCCGTCGCTATTTTCATTTTTTAAACACTTGCAGTCTGTATAATTCATAAACACATCTTCATTCTTTATAAATCTCTCCAACAGTGTAGCATTAGCCGTTAGCCACAGAGCATATAGCCTCAAACTCATACAGAATCAAACGTAAACATCAAAATAAATACTTTACTCACATAATTCAAAGCATGCATACAGCATGCATGATGAACATCTTGTAAAGATCCATTTGAGGGTTATATTAGCTGTGTGAACTTTGTAAATGCGCTGTGTATATCTCGACACTGGTGTGGCAGGGAGCATGCGATTTAAGGGGGCGGCGCCGAGTGTAATCAGTGCACATTCAATGATGAACTAGTTAAAAAAAGTAATTTAAAAAAATCTATAGGGTATTTTGAGCTGAAACTTCACAGACACATTCAGGGGACACCTTAGACTTATATTACATCTTGTGAAAGAACGTTCTTGGGCACTTTTAAGGCATGAAGAATTTTTTTCAAGGAAAAAACTTTTAAATATGTAATTTTGGTGATCAAACATGAGTTTTAAGGGATAAAATGATTGACTAAAGGGGTCTTTAATTTATTACACAACTCTCTGAAATGTTTGATTCTGATTGGTCAGTCGTGACACTCTGAAGTCAGTTATTCCAGCAGCGCTGTATAATGGCCACTCTATTGAGTATTTGAGGCCAGCATTTCTTTCATGTCTCTCGTATCACATTCAATCTTGTGCCTCAGTTCTCTACTATATTTACTGTAAAATGATCAGTGTTAAAGGATTAGTTCACTTTCAAATTAAAATTTCCTGATAATTTACTCACCCCCATGTCATCCAAGATGTTCATGTCTTTCTTTCTTCAGTCGAAAAGAAACCAAGGTTTTTGATGAAAACATCCCAGGATTATTCTCCTTATAGTGGACTTCAATGGAGCCCAAACGGTTGAAGGTCAAAATTACGGTTTCAGTGCAGCTTCAAAGTGTTCTACACAATCCCAGATGAGAAATAAGGGTCTTATCTAGAGAAACCATCGCTTATTTTCTAAAAAAAAAAAAAAATATATATATATATATATATATATATATATATATATATATATATATATATATATATATATACACTAGCATATTGTATATGACAATTTAGTTCAAACTTTGACCTGTGGAGGTCAGTAATACACTTAGCAGCGTCTACACTGCTGAAATTCAAATAGAGAAGAAGAGAGCTAGTTCAAGATGAGCATTTATGGTTAAAACGTATAACATTTGTAATTTTTTTTAGCATAAAGTGACCGATTGTTTCACTAGATAAGACCCTTATTTCTCATCTGGTATATTTAAAGCCCTTTGAAGCTGCACTGAAACTGTATTTTGTATAACTGTATTTCACTGTATTTTGACCTTCAACAGTTTGGTGCCCATTGAAGTCCACTATAAGGAGAAAAATCCTGGAATGTTTTCATCAAAAACCTTAATTTCTTTTTAACTGAAGAAAGAAAGACATGAACATCTTGGATGACATGGGAGTGAGTAAATTATCAGGAAATTTTAATTTGAAAGTGAACTAATCCTTTAATAGTAGACCTGTGGTAATATTGTTGAAGTGTTTGTCTTGTTGCTAGAATGATTATTTTATACACCGTAATGGAGTATAAGACAATAACCAGGTAACAGTTTCTTCCCAAACCTATATTTCATGTGTATGTTGTGAAATGCTGTGTAATAAGTGATATGTACATACTGTACTTAATCCCTTAAATGTCTTGTTTGAACGTGTTTGTTCATCTAGGCATAAAGCTGCAAAGCGGGCACAATCAGAAAGATTGCTTAGAGTCATGATTGTACTTGATTTTACTTCAAGATCGAGCTTTTGGTGATTATCTTGAGCAAAGTTTGTTTTTGCAGGCAGCCTGATCATGCATGCATGAAAATGTTTTGTTGTTTTAAATCTTTCAGATGATTGATTGTGATAATCTTCTGATCAACCGAGACGTTTTATGGAAACTAATAAAGGAGAACAAGACAATCGTGGCACCGATGATGGAGTCTCGTGCTGCCTACTCAAACTTCTGGTGTGGAATGTCATCCCAGGTACAGTGAATATATGTGTGTAATGCTTCATAACACTTTATTCAGGAATATGAAAAAAAAAAAATATATATATATATGTATTTCATCCAATTTTACTAGGGCTACTATAAACGAACTCCTGCCTACATCCCCATGCGTAAGCAAGTGCGTAGGGGTTGCTTTACCGTTCCCATGGTGCACTCGACTTTCCTGGTGGACCTGCGGAAAGAAGCTTCCAGACTTCTGGCTTTTCACCCGCCACATCCAGACTACACCTGGGCCTTTGACGACATTATAGTCTTCGCTTTTTCAGCCCGCATGGCAGGTGTGTGCCTCCACAGATAACACTGAAACCCACAATTCATGCAAAATTAAACCTATATGACCTAAACCTATATGACTTTTTTTCTTTTGTGGATCACAAAATAAGATATTTTGAAGAATGTTCACAATGAAAGTCAGTGGGGTACAAAACATCGGATCACAATGACTTTCTATGTGTGGGAAAAGAAAAAAGCAGACATTTTGGGGTTTTTTTCCACTGAAGAAAGAAAGTCATACAGGTTTGGAACAACATGAGGGCGTGATGACAGACTTTTAATTTCTGTATGAACTATCCCTTTAAGAGCATATTGTGCATATTATTTCACCCTTTGATTTGCATTCTCTGTGGTTTTTGCAGATGTTCAAATGTTTGTTTGTAACAAGGAAACTTACGGGTATCTCCCAGTGCCTCTTCGCGCCTACAGCACTTTGCAAGACGAGGCAGACAGCTTCATTCATACTGTGATGGAGGTCAATGGTATGTTTCAGATGTACAACGAAGAAAAATGTCTGCTTATGTTTTATCAAATGTAACCACCTGGGGTTACACTTTATTTCCGTAGTCTAACTATAAATAACTTTGCAACTACATGTCAACTATTAATAGACTGTTAGGTTAGGGTTAGGAGAATAAGTTAGTTGACATGTACTTGCAAAGTTACTTAGTCAGTAAGGATGTCTGTTGGGGAGCATCAAAATAAAGTGTTAGCAGATATTAAGCAGACTGTGTATTAATTCTCTAAATGACTAGTAGCTGGCATGTAGTTGCAAAGTTATAGATAGAAGAATGTCTAAAGTGGACTTTCGAAATAAAGTGTTTTTTCATTTACAGTGCGAAACCCTCCAGTTGAGCCCTCCAGATACTTGCCCAAACCTGTCAAAAAGCCTGACAAAATGGGCTTTGATGAGGTAACTGGGCTTTGGTGTGTGGGTCCATTTTAGCGATTAAATAGTTCTTTGGTGAGGTTGTATTCATTGAATGATTTTATGTGTTTTAAAAGGTGTTTATGATCAACCTGAAGCGGCGGGATGACCGTCGTGAGCGCATGCTGAGGGCTTTGAGAGAGCAAGAGATCGACTGCAAGATTTTCCCTGCTGTTGATGGCAAGTAAGTTCACTTCTGTTACCTTCAAACAAATGCAGCGTTAATTTTCGGGACAAAACATTTGCTCACAGCCTCTCCTTTTACACCAGAGCTATGAACGTGAGTGAGATCCAATCTATGGGAATCCACATGCTTCCCGGCTACAGTGACCCGTACCACGGCAGACCTCTTACAAAAGGAGAGCTGGGCTGTTTCCTGTCCCACTACAACATCTGGAAAGAGGTCTGGCACGCATCCCAGTTTGTAGTTCTGTTCTAAATCTAGTGAGCCGCCTAGCTTTCTCTTATGCTCACCAAGGCTGCATTTATTTGATCAAAAATACGGTAAATTACAATTTCAAACTTCTTCAAACTGTTTTCTATTTGAGTATATTTTAATTTAAAAAGTAACTTATTCCTGTGATCAAAGCTGAATTTTCAGCATCATTACTCCAGTCTTCAGTGTCACATGATCCTTCAGAAATCATTCTAATATGATGATTTGATGTTCAAGAAACATTTATTATTATTATCAATGTTGAAAACCGTTGCGCTGCAGTTGTTTGGCTATGAACAAGGTTTCTCACAGGGCAGCATAATGTTGCTACCTACCTTTTGGAAGAGCCTTGTGGTAATAATCTAGAATAGATAGACAGCTTTGATGTTAATGTGCTGTGCTACTGTGTGCTAGATTGAAGACAGAGGCCTGAAGACATCGCTAGTGCTTGAAGATGATTTGCGGTTTGAGATTTTCTTCAAGCGACGCCTGCAGAATTTAATGAGTGAGGTCGAGAGTAAGGGTCTGGATTGGGACCTCATGTGAGTGGGTCTCTTCATTGACTACACTCACTATTTGGTTCATGCACTGATGGGAGATTGTTCATGTTGGTTATTGTATGTTGAACCCTTGCAGTTATATTGGGAGGAAGAGGATGCAAGTGGAACGGCCTGAAAAAGCAGTACCAAACATTCGCAACCTGGTGGAGGCGGACTATTCCTACTGGACCTTGGGTTACATGATGTCATTGCAAGGAGCCAAAAAGCTCCTCAAAGCAGAACCACTCAGTAAAATGTTGCCTGTGGACGAATTCCTTCCTGTAATGTTTAATAAGCATCCTGTGTAAGTACTACAAATGGAGGACATCCTCCACTCATCCCATATATGCTAATAACATTGCTTATAGTTCTAGCTCCTAGATTATCTTCTAGAATATAAATTGTAGTAGGGCTGTCAAACGATTAATCGCAATTAATCGCATACAAAATAAAAGTTTGAGTTTGCATAATATATGTGTGAGTACTGTGTGTAAATAATATGTATATATAAATACAAATTAATGTATATATTTAAGAGAAATATGTTATTTATGTACAAAAAAAGTATTTATATATAATATAAATTATATAAAAATATAAATAAATACATACACTTGTAAATATTTCTCAAATATATACATGGATATATAAATACAAACGTATTTATATATACATAATAATTACACACAGTACACCCACATATATTAGGCAAACTCAAACTTTTATTTAGTATACGATTAATCGTGATTAATCGTTTGACAGCCCTAAATTGCAGTATACTATTTTATCAAAGTTCTGCTGTTAATAGTCTAAAATGAGTTTTATAATGTAATTGATGTCAGTCAGTTAAACACACAGAACACTAAAACCAGTGCTTAATTTGTAAATTAATAATTGCCGGATCCAAAAACAAAAGTTGCGCACTATACGCTATGCACTTATGTACTCATGTACTCATCCATGTAGTGTATGAATTTTATACGTTTATTTTGTAAACGTAGTCACAGTCTGATGCCCCTCCCCCTGCACAACGTAATTAAAGCTGTGACAGTTGAGTGCATAAAGTGTCCAACATTCCACACTTCATTTTGCACTAAATTCCGTTAATTTAGTGCATCATTCGGGTATTTAAAGTGCACTTTTTCTTTTTGGAATTTTCTGTGTGAACGCACTACTCGCACTATTTATACTTAAAAACGTCATAGAATAGTGCATAAGTATGCGAATTGGGATGCACCTAAATATAGCTGCAAGCAGTGATTAAGGGGCCAAGCACAAAGAAGGCATGGTAAGTCATGCCAGCATGGCTAGGAGCATCAGACCAACTGCAACAATGAGCAGTTAAAGACATATTAAGGTGATTTTATTCAAAATGGATGAAAAGTCATAAATACAATCATTAGTAATATGATTTAATGGTTTATCACTTTTGACCAACAGGTGGCGCTGTGATCAATTTGATGTGGTATGGTCAGAGTAAGGCGACAGTGACACATATGAAATAAAATATGGTGTCAATATGTCAAAGCACTGCAGAGATACAGCCTCAGAGTCAGAGGCATTTTGCCATCAACTTTGTTAATGTGGTATACGTAAACGGTTTGGTCTATTGACACGAAATCCATAAATTTTTGCCAGCATGTTCTGACTCAAATTTAGTGAAAATCAGACAAACGGTCTAGGAGTTTGAAAAAGTTGATTTTTAAAGAAAATCAAAATAGCAGACTGGATGTTTGGCTGACTATGGCAAATTTGGTATCTATGTTCTCAGCATGATCTAAAGAATCAGTTAAGACCAGTTACCAGTTTCCTTACAATAGATAAAACTAATCAAAAGTTATTAGCATTTTTTGAAATTGCATTATAATTTTAGACCACAAGGTGGCGCTGCCCCGAAACTTTTTGAGTACCATCAGGGCATGGTGTCGAAGACACATACCAAGTTCCGTACAGATATGTCAATGTGTCATAAAATATAACATTTTACAACAAAATTCAAAATTGCCGATATGGGAAAATCGCTGCACTGAATCTAAAGAGACTAGTTTTGATAAAAATAAGTGCAGATTTGGACAGCTGGTGGCGCTAGAGAGACTGAGTTAGGGACTTCAAAACTGTAGTGGTTAATTTTCAGACTGTTCTCTATTTGTGTGCCAAATTTCATAACTTTTCCCAAAGCGGTTCTATTGGCCGCCATAGATTTCCAAAAAGGAAGAACAATAAGAACACTAACGATTACAATAGGAGCCTATGCACCTTTGTGCCACCATAGTATCAGCCACTTAGAACGCCTTAGCAATTACATTACATTACTTTGGAAATCACCCACAACACCCTACCTACTACTGCATGGCATTCCCAGAACATCCTAGCAATGTCCATATAGCAACATACTAAACAACTATTCAGATTTTTGTACAAACAAACACCACACACGTTTTTTCTTTTCAGAAAATGTATTAATCCTTATTATTGTTATATGTCATTATATGTTTTGCTTGTGTCTAATATAACATCTCGATCTTCATCTTCACATCTGATATCATCATCTTCAGATCAGATTACATGGAGCAGTTTGAGACGAGGGACCTGAAAGCATTCTCAGCGGAGCCCTTGCTTGTGTTCCCTACACACTACACGGGCGAACCTGGGTACATCAGTGACACCGAAACCTCCACGGTGTGGGACAATGAGAAAGTGCGCACAGACTGGGACAGGAAGCGCTCGGGTAAGACCCGGGAACAGGCTGAGATCAGCACAGAGGCCCAAAACTCAGATGTGCTCCAGTCTCCTCTGGACAGGACGGCCAGAGACGAACTATGAGAGACATTGCTTTGGACACACCGCTGGACTTGTTTCTGGGGGATGTTCCACCTCATAAGCACAATATGAATGAGCAGAAGAGGCCTTTTAGAGATTTTTTTATTATTTGTTGTTGTTTGCCAGCAAAGAAATTGCGCTTAAATATTTATCCCGTCATTGGTATTGGTAACAGTGGCACAAATGTGCTTATTAATAAGCACAACACCTGTTCATCCTGCGATAAAGATCCCAGGTGTTCGTCAAACAGTTTATGATTATTTTAATCAGTAACGCATTATAGTAAGGTTCAATTTGTTAACATTAGTTAACTGGATTAGCTTAACAATGATAATTTCAACATTAAAATCAAAAGTTATATCAGTTCATATTATTTAAATATGACATATGTTTTTCATTTACATTTTCAACTTTCTTTAGTGTGTAATGTTGCTGTTTGAGCATGAAAAAGGTTTTTCAAAGTTCCAAAGCAAAAAGTATAGGGAGATACTCTCTATTTCAGTGCGCACACTGTTTCTGAACTCACTGAAACGCCTCGATTGTAGTCTTGAGTTTTCTTCCGGAAATGAACACGTCACAATAGTCTTCATTTAAATAATTCCCGCCCAAGGCGTACGCAAAATAAAGGGGCGAAGCCTGGTTGAGTTGCGCTAGTAGTGTGCTGAAACTCGCGGTTATGGTAAGGGGTGTGACATTTCCTAAACACACCGAACCGGTTGACCAATCACAACACACTGGTCCAGCTGACCAATCAGAGCACAGTGTGCTTTTTAGAAGGAGGGGCTTCATAGAGACGGGGGGGCTAAACAGGGGTGCGTTTCCTGTACAACGACGTAACTCAATGCTTCACTAGCATACTACAATGCAGCATGGAAGAAATCAACTAGCTAGTCACAACTGTTTTCCAAAACCGTATTGTCGCAAATTTGTCGTTCAACCACGTTGGTTAATGATGTCACGCAGGTTCCCACCCAAACACTGTAATAACTTCTTTAAATGAATCCGTTTGAGATCGAATTAATGCTAGATTTTTTGCTATAAATTACAGACATGGCATCTGAGGACTAATTCTCATTTTTCTCAGTTATTTTGCCTTATTTTGCCAGAATCAATCACAGGCTCGTTCTTACGTACTAGAGCACATACGCACATGCGCACTCTTCAAAAACGGTGCTTAAAATCTCTTGGAAAAACTCAAATTATGTAAATGACATTTGTATATATTTGAAATGAAAGATATAGATTGTACTGAATGTCAGCTTGCTTATTTTGCTCAAGATAAGGATTTATTAAGTCCACGTCATAAAAACAAGAAACTATTCTTCTAACCACAACTCGAGAGCTGTCGTTTCACCCACACAAGTTTGCAATGCAGTTTGCGAATGTTCGTTTGAACTATGATTTTGGGAAATGTTAGTACCGACTAGCATAGGTTTTCATGCTTGAATGTTCAAAGAAATACATAATTTTTTGAACATTCAAGCATGAAAACCTATGCTAGTTGAACCCAAAATCAAGACTTTGTAAAAGGGCAAAATAGGTCCTCTTTAGTAGACTTGAGCTGGCATGTACTTAACAATGAACAATTTATTTTCATTAACTAGAGTTAACAAAGATTCGTAAACAATAACATCATATTGCTCATTGTTAGTTAATGCTTTAACTAATGTTATCTAATGGACCTTATTGTAAAGAATTACCTTTTAATTAGTCTGAAAAAAAAAATCAGAAATAATGACAATCACATTTAACTTTTTTTATTTTTGCAGTGTTCACATTCCAGACATGACCATAGTCAATAAGTTGTTATTTAAAGGAATGAAACACGTTATTTTAACATGAAGGATGTTGTTATTTTTAGACCTTGATACTATTACCGCCTTTGGTGGTGTTTCAGGCTGTTACTTCCCATCATCAAAGCCAACAACCGTACACGCCTCACTGTGTGGTTTTGCTGTCATATCATCTAGACAGAAATTGAAGGTCTACACACATTCCACACGGCGACATTCCAGATTTGGTTTCACTTTTTTGCTTTTTTGACACAGAACAGCCTAGCAGGCTTTAAATGCGCTTGATGTGATTTTTTTTTTTTTGTGATTGCGCTGTTTAGTCACGCTGTCATACTATCAGTATGTATGTAACTGTGACTTGTATTTCACCAACTGTGCCTAAAATATAAAGAATGGTTAAAAACATTTTCACTGAAAGGAATATTATGTCTCTTTATTTTTTGGCAGATTTGTTGCTGCATGTTATTTCTGTAGAGATACTGAATGACATAACCGTTTAATTCAACATCATCATATCAGCATCTAAATCTATCTTCCAGGGTTAATTATATCACAGCTGCGTAGCCACAAAACAAACATGATGATGGCTGGCACAGGCCCACAAACCACTCCTGCATGCTGAAGATAGATGAACATCTGAGTGTAGATTCCAAATCATTGGGTAAAATTAGCTTAAATGCTTTAGAGGATATTTAAAAATATTCAGACTCAGAAACAAACCATTTGTAACATATTAAACGGGATTTCACTGATTATTGTACCAGTGTTGTGAAGCACAAAATATGCCACTATGATGTTGCATGCCAGAGACCAAAACAAAATGTGTTTTTCAGTTCAAAGCATGCTTAAGTATGTTGTATTGAGACTTAAAATTGAACTTTTAATGTACTCCAAAACACTTACCCTGTGTCGCTAAACACTTTAACTTTGAATTTAAAAAAACGTAAGTGTAGAGTCCTATAGAGGGCAAACTCCAGAGAAAAAGAAAAAAATAGGTAACAATTTATTTTAGTGTAATTGTTACATACATGCAGTTACTATAGTTATAACTATAAATTATGCATGATTACATGCAACTAACCCTAAACCAAACCCTAATGCTACGCTGTAAAAAAAAAACTAAGTAAAATGTACTTAATTTTTCTTTTGCAAGTTTTTGCAGATAATTCCAAATATGGAATTAAGTAACTCTACTTAACTAAGTTAAGTTAAATTAACAAAGAAAGTAAGTAATTTTAACTTGGCCAGTAAAAGGTTGAGTAATTTCTACTTAGTTGAAGTTTCTTTTGCAAAACATTTTACTCAGAAAAAAATAACACTGAATTAAACCACGCTTTTAAAGTGTATGCTTTACTTAGAAACATTGAGTAAATAATACAATATCTACATGTTAGAAGTAACGCTGCAACTGAACACAGAGACCTCAGTACACAATCCACAGTGACGGTAACATTCGATGGATCGTTTTTGAGTGTGAATGTGTCATTTTGAACTCCAAATGTCACAAAATGGCAAGTTACTAAACATACAAAAGCAATGACAAAACAGTGTAAAAACAGCTAAAAAAACCTCATTAATTATTCAAGGCCCAGTACATGATGGGAACACCAGTATCAGAGTAGTTTTACTTAATTTTATAATGTTGATATTTACACTTTAATTTCTACAAGCTTAAACTGAGTAATAATATAGAATTTACTTGGGGTTTTTTTATTCTTGCCTAAGCTAACTTTTTCATGTAAAAATTACATTTGTTTTTTCTGTAGTATTTACTTCACCATAAAACCATTTTTTTTTTACAGTAAGTACATGTAGTTACTTAATATTACTCAGTACTTAAATGTATAAATACAGTGTAACAAAGACACCTTAAAATGTAACCTCATTTATACTACCGTTCAAAAGTTTGGGATCTGTAAGATTTTTTTATGTTTTTGAATGGTCTCTTGTGTTCGGAAAGGCTACATTTATATTTGACCAAAAATATAGTAAAATAGGCTACAGTAATATTCTGAAATATTATTACAATTTAAAATAACTGTTTTCTATTTGAATATATTTTAAAATGTAATTTATTCCTGTGATCAAAGCTGAATTTTCAGGATCTTCCTGTGTCTCAACCACCATCAGCCAATAGGGGGCAATGGTGTGAGGTTGCATTTCATTGACTGAATGCTAAAGCATTTAGCATTTATTTATTTACTACTGCTTCAAGGGTTGATGGCATAATTAGTGTTGGGGGTATCACATGCCAATGTTATTCTCACGTAGCCAGAGCTTCAGACGGACAGCTTTTATTGGCCAAGAACCGCCCAAGAGGACATTTGACTGACATGTAACACAACCGATCACGTTTCATTTTGTTCTGCGTAATGTGTAGGGGCGTGAAAATGTAAAGATGTGCCTACAATAACAGACCAGTGTGCATCTAATAAATTATTCATTCAAGAACGTTGTGCAAGTTTACTGCAACAATGGAGTCGCAAACTTCACATGCTTTTAAAAATCCAGTGTTTGCTGATCCTTGTAAGCACTCATTCTCACAGTTGTAAACATGACGGGTTTCTTCTTCCATGAGGGGGTTTGGCATCACAGCATTTGTTTCTAGGCGGACAGTTAAAGAACGCGACGCACACGTCTCCCGGACATCCTGTAGACTTCAACCAACCAGATGACGACTTTGAAAATCCTGAAGTGTTTCCAGTTAAGTGTGCCATGAATGGTCCGTGGGCGTGACATCTGAGGCTGAGACTAGATTCGCATGGCATGAATGGAAGTCAGTGGAACGAAAAAGGCAGACTGACCACACCTTAACACGATCGAGTTATGTAATCAGTAGGGGTGTAAAAAAATCGAACCATTCGGTTCTCCATCCATGGTTCGGCACGCGCTTTTGCACCGCGGTTCATCCTAAATCTGACGACGCATCTATAATATATTTTGTTAAAAACAACGTGCAAAACAGACAGACGGATTCGGCTAATGTATGTTTCAGTCGATGCATTCTAGTTTCCCAATACGTTACAGCAGCGACGATCAAAAGAACATGGACAAAACAGTCACTCGTTGTAAAAAAAATGTTCAATGATGTGCAGAAAGCTCTATGACCAGTTATTACGCCGTCATCATCCGGGTGTTGATAGCGCACAAGCACAGGTGAGACTTGAACATCTCACGTTGCTATCTGTGTTTAAACTAAACTCATTTAAAGGTACAATATGTAAGGTTTTTGCAGTAAAATATCCAAAAACCACTAGGCCAGTGTTATATATTTTGTTCACTTGAGTACTTACAATATCCCAAATGTTTCCAACTATTTGTAAATCGTTAGAAATTTGCAATTTTAACCAAGGCTCCGGGACGTGTGAGGAGTCGCCTGTCAATTGCGTCATACCCGCGTTACCCTCGGTTTCCGGTTTTATTTTGTAGAAACCATGGAAACAACAAAGATACTTTAATATTTACATGTTTTAATAGACAAGGGAACAAGTGTCTTGATATATGTATAGACAGAAAACTATTTGTTGTTATATAGCTCAACACATTCAGTCTTACTGTTTAAAAGGCGTGTGAGGCGTGTGTTGTGCAATCGCTCCAGCGGCCTTGTTCAGCTCCCAACACACCCTGCTCTGCTTTATACTACAGTAACGTTAATAGTCACATCCATGAACATGATTTGTTCCAGAGACCTATCCCTATACATGGAGAGCCACGTCACTGCGCGCAAATACTCTCGCACAAATTCTCTTTCAACTCTGTAAGATTTTTTAATGAGAAAAGACAAATCTGAACCGTCCCACCCCTAGTAATCAGATTACTTTTTTCTAGAAAGTAGTAACGTATTACTTTTAAATCTACAAGAAAATATCTGAGTTACTTTTTCAAATAAGTAACTCATTGTTTTCCATTTTATTGACTGACAGGTCTCCTGTCCCCATGTTTAGATAAAGTGCAGAGGCATTGTGTGCGAGCGTAAACATGATGCTTTTTGTGGTTCTAGACTGAGAGCAGTCATTTACTCATTTATGAACAAAAACAGATTCAGTATTCATCAAAATGAATAAAATAAAATGCAAACTCAGAATATTACGCAAACCTGCAATAAATGTTTAATTACACAAATATACTTTATGTATTTAATCTCACTTTATTAACCAATGTCTTTGCTTATGACATTCAGTGATCTGATTCAGCCATACTAATAGAGTACCTCAGGGATGACGCGTTTTTGTAGGCCAACCCGGAAGTTAGCGGCACACGGGTTCCCTCTATCCTCTATAAAGCCTATGCATTTTTCCCATAGACTTTTGGAAAATCGCAAAAAATAAGCTCTGTGTTTAACAAAGGGTTATGACACTTACATGTTTTGTCTATCAAGATAATCTTTACAAGTTAACACAACATTATACATTTTGAAGCCTAAATAAAGTCGTCAGATATAAAAAGCTTCCTCACACTTTATTTTAAAAACAACCTTATTTATAAACATGCTCGCTGATTATGATCTGCGCTGTGTATGAATACTTATCCACTTTCACATGGGATATCCTGTCCAAATGTCCTGTTTGTCATGATGACGTCTAAATTCCCCACCAAAGGAAGTAGTCCCTTTTAGCAACTTGTTAGCAACCGCCGTTTTTAAGACTAAATAAAGGTTTAAAAAATCACAAGTGGGTTATAACTGGTGTGTTTTATGTCACAGCTTTGTTAACCACAGACCTTATTTCAGACGATTTAGCAAAAACCCATTGACTTTCGGGCGATGGAACCGGAAGTCCTAAAATGCTAACTCGCTTCTGGGTTTTGCATACAAAAAGACGTCATCCCTGAGGTACTCTATAAACAAATATGACTTTAGATAGACATTACATTTGTGCTTCATTTTTTTTTTCACCTGCGTCCTAATCTTCTGTGATCCACAATGGCAGCACAGCTGAAAGGTTTGTTTGAGCTGCGCCCTCTACTGTACAGGCATGAATTTGCCTTCCTTTTAGCCTGAGGTTGATTAATTTCACTTTTGTCTCAAAGGACCTTTATATTTGCCAAAAATAAAACATTCAGTTATTAAAAAACAAACAAGCAAGCCCAGCCCAGATGAGAAAAAAAAGACAAAAGTAATGTAGCGCATTACTTTTCATAAAAAACAACTAAGTAACACAATTTGTAGGGAGTAATGCAATATTGTAACACAGTACTTTTATATGTAACTTTCCCCAACACTGTAGTTATAAAAGTTAATAATATTTCCCATCTAGTATTACTTTTATGCCAAATACAGAATGATAGCAGTGATGTTTAAAGATTAGATTAATTAAAGTTGCATCACAAACAAAGTATTTGCAAATTCAAGAGCCTTTGATAGGCCACAAACAAAGAATTGTAAAATGGGGGGGGGAGACAAATGCGGCCACAAATTACCAGCAATTTCTCAGGCCTTAGCAGAAGTTGGGGGTGTTAGGTGTGTCTGAGAGTGATAGTGAGACAAACTTCCTCCTTATATGATGGTGAAAGAGCATTGGCCAACCACCACTTTAGAGGAAGAGAAGTGCCGCTGTGAGAGAAGAGAGAGCACAGTTATCAAACCCTACACCATCTTCATGTCCTGTATCGATGTTCGATGAAAGGTGATGATTCTGACAGAATCATCATCTGCTGGGGTGGATGGACTAAGTGCTGGATGACAACTCGAACAAGGTCTCTTGAGAGCTGCTGGTTTATCAGTAGAGGACTAGATGGAGGAGGTAGCAGAGACTGCACAGCTGAGGCAACCAAAAGTTCAAGGTGAGTTACAACAGACATTGAAGAAAAAGTGTTTTTGTTTAACCCGAACTCAGCTTTATGCTGCATATGTGTCATTTTGTAGTTATCTTGTTCTCTTTCTTTGCATGTGCGTGCCAGTGTGTTTGTGTTGCATGCGATGTTCAGTGCATGATCACAGCACTTCCTGTCTTGTCCATTTTGCCTTTGTACAAAAGTTGCAGCATCTCTAAGGAAGTTTTCATGTACTCTGCATTATTGGACAAATGTACAAAATTACTGCATCTAGGGGTGTCGTATTGTTTCTTTCCACGTGTAAAAAAAGGTAAATGTAAAAAAAAAAAAAAAAAAATGCAACCCAAGAGTTTATTTTTGACATGGATTTTTGGGAAATTTTTTGTTAAATTTATTTTAGTCTCTCTTTTTCAATTTAGAAATTCTCATAAATACATAAAATATATAACTTTAATGTGTCCAGGATGTTGAAATAAACAACCTTAATAAGACCTCAGTGGGAGGAAGTCACATGCACTGGTTTCAAGTCATTTGTAAGAGCTGCAGTGCTTCTCGTTTCAACCACATTAAGTATCACATGATACGTAACATGATCATTTTGCAGTTAGTGTCAGAATTGGAATTTATCATGCTATATAACAACTATATGCCATAACATGCCAACAGACGGTGTTACCACAGTGCCATCTTTGAAATGACTTTGACTTCCGGTTGGTGATGTGTTTTTTGTTAAGCAAAATGTAGAAACCAAAAAAAAAAAAAAAAGCGTAATCCATACAGCCGAACTAATCTCTTCATCAAAAACAAGTCCTTATTGTCCCTGTAGCAAAACAGGTTACAAAAACCTAGACAGGATGTGGTTGACCTAAATGGTGCATGTCACAGAGAAAAAGAGAAAGAGAGAGATTGGCGGTGACATTTTCTTAGTGCAGTACAAGAGTGGCACATTGCAAGTTCAGAGCCATTTCAGTAGCATTAGAGATGTGCATTCAAGGGTTCAGAGAGTTCATGATAAGTAAAAACTCAGAAAAGCATGTCTAAACTTTAAATGATCTGATTCAATGCTGTAATTTACCTGTGCTTTAAAATATCCAAGGAAATGATCTGTGAAATGTGATTCATAAATACTTTATATTAATATTATTGTGCAAATGAATGAGTCTGGCTCATTCTTGCTGCTTTTTCTTTTACTGCTTCTGTCACAAAATGTTTGTGTGAATTTCAGTGGTGTGACTTCCTGTCTTGATGTCAAATGCACTTTTCTCAGTGACATTAATTATAACACTAGTTTTAAGTTCCAGTTCCTGCAAAAGTTCATGTACTTTAATCACAGTCAACCACCTTTTTCACAAAGAAGTGTTTTGTTATGCTTTACCTTGTTTTATTTTACACTGTACATGTTACACATATTATATATTACATTAAATGATCATTATTACAGAAGTAATAACAGGCTACAAATAATACCAAAACCAATGAACAAAGATTTGTATTAAAAACCGTTTTTTAGAATCAGATTTTCATTTAAAAGAATCCCATGTGGCATCATGACGTCATGTTCTTCTGTTTCAGATGGTGGTACCCCAGTCCGTCACTCAGAAACCAAGCGTTACAGCGAGATATTACGCGATTTTGATGCTAATTTGGATCTGTCATTAACATGCTCGTACGTAGATCTTTGTCAGTCTGTTGTGAAGTTTTAGTCTTGAAAATAAAGGTTCCAAAAGGGGGTTTTCACAGTGATTCTGTAGAAGAACCATTTTGGTTTGCAGTGAACAGTTCTTAAAAGAACCATTTTGTTTTCTTTGTGTGAAGAACATTTTAAAGGGTTAGTTCACCCAAAAATGAAAATTCTGTCATTAATACTCACCATCATGTCGTTCTACTCAAGTAAGACCTTCGTTCATCTTCTGAACACAAATTAAGATATTTTTGATGAAATCCAATGGCTCAGTGAGGCCTCCATTGACAGCAAGATAATTAACACTTTTTCAGATGCCCAGAAAGCTACTAAAGACATATTTAAAACAGTTCATGTGACTACAGTGGTTCAACCTTAATGTTATGAAGCGACGAGAATACTTTTTGTGAGGCAAAAAATAAATAAATAAATGAAAATAACGACTTTATTCAACAATATCTGGTGATGGCCAATTTCAAAACACTGCTTCATGAAGCTTCGACGCTTTACGAATCTTTTGTTTCGAATCAGAGGTTCGGAGCACCAAAGTCACGTGATTTCAGTAAACAAGGCTTCATATATCATAAGTGTTTCGAAATTTCAATAGTTCATGAAGTTCTTCGAAGCTTCATGATGCAGTGTTTTGAAATCGGCCATCACTAGATATTGTTGAATAAAGTCATATTTTAGTTTTTTTGGTGCACAAAAAGTATTCTCGTCTCTTTATAACATTAAGATTGAACCACTGTAGTCACATGAACTGTTTTAAATATGTCTTTAGTAGCTTTCTGGGCATCTGAAAGTGTTAATTATCTTGCTGTCAATTGAGGCCTCACTGAGCCATCGGATTTCATCAAAAATATCTTAATTTGTGTTCCAAAGATGAATGAAGGTCTTACGGGTGTGGAACGACATGAGGGTGAGTAATTAATTACATTATTTTCATTTTTGGGTGAACTAACCCTTTAATGATCCAAAGAACCATTTGTCCAATTGAAAGATTACATGGAAGTTAAAAATTCTTCATGGAACCATCGATCCCTATAAAGAACCTTTATTTTTAAGAATATCAAAATAGTTTTAATTAAATAAATCACAGCTGTTTTAGCTCTGTGAGAACCGCCGTGTTTCATTTTTAATATCTTTGTGTCTGTTGATTTGATTTTTCAGGACTGTGGATGAGCTTCTACAAGAAGCAGACTCACTGTCTTTAACAGACATCTCGGCAGACACAACACTGAATGCTGATCTGGACGATATTACAGTGAGACATGATTGATGAATCCCACTCTTTTTCTCATATACTCATATTTCTTCATACTTTTAAGGTTCAACAATCTCTCTAAAGCAAGAGTGTGTTACAGTATATATTAAAAGCTGCATGTTTTCCAGGGTGAAGATGTGGAGTCATTGAAGATCTGCCGTGAAGAGGAGGAAAAGGACGGAGGCGTATCTGGTAAGATCCTTGTGTATGAGTGTTTGTTTTCTGGACATTTGGAGGAAGACTAAAAGGGTGAAGGATTAATGAGATTTGTGATAGACACTTTGTTTGTGCTCACATCAATATTAGAATGAATATCATACATCCAGTCGGATTCGTATTTAACCTTACAGAAGACATACAGTCTTCTGGCCATCATTCGGAAATACACAGCACTGATATCCGAGAGGAGCAAAGCAAAGCAAGAGTGACTGATCAGGCCCGGAGGCATCATGTCACACCATTAAATCTCTGTTCTTCAACCTGCAACTGTTTTCGTGTAATTAGCCACATGGACTAATTGCCCCTTGCTAACAAGATTAGCACCGGACGGGGGTTAGAGAGCAGATTAAACAAGCAGACAGCTGCTCTCTGTTTTTCCCGCTGATCCATCTCTCTTAAGAACTATAAAGAGATGGGAAGGAGAGTCAGTGTTTGCAAGAATGTTAGCATTAGAACTGTAATGTTTATTTAAAATTTGAAGTAGAAAAAAAATAGATATAAAATATAAATTATAAAGAAGGGATGAGTAACAAAGATGAGATTGACTAGGTAATAACTATGCTGCATTAAAATATATTGATGTCATCTTTCCTTGGGTGCTACCTTGGCGAGACCTGCTTGCTCAGTGAGCCTATAGCCGTTTGCTAGGCGAGATTAGGGATTACGCTAACACTCAAAGTTTAAATAAAACATCCGCATGGTGACCTTCGAGGCAATCCCTTCGCTTGTACTCACAAAACACATCATCTTCATTAGGTACACCTGAGACAAACTTCAGTATCAACAATTTATTCCTATGCCGTCTTAGCCTAGTTCTCTGTCCCCCACTGTGAGCAATCTGATCAGCCAAATGGACTGACTAAGCAGAGACATTTTAGAGAAAACTGTGAGTTTACGGTTTTGTTTCATATTAAATATCATATTGAATAATTTATATTCCTTTTAGATTCACCAGTTTGGATGGTTTCATCTCACAAAGAAGTGTCCATATTTCACCCCAATTTCAAAAGACAGTAGTATAAAAAGTAAAAGAAATCATATTTTGTACAATTTTGTATAATTATATTTTTTAATTAACATAACAAATTTATGCCAAATACTATATTGAATAGTGCTGATTTACTTTACAAATTAAATAATGCATCATAATTGTTTTGCAATGAGAATGAGAATTTTTTGCATCATGGTAATGATAATGATATTTTTGCATGAATGTAGCGAGAATTATATTTTTCCACATCATGGTAATGACAGAGATATTTTTCACATCACGGTAATGACAACAATATTTTTCGCATCATGGTAATGAGAATGATATTTTTTGTATCATGATAATGAGAATGATATTTTTGCATCACAGTAATGAGAATGATATTTTTTCACATCACGGTAATGAGAATTATATTTTTGCATGATTGTAACGAGAATTATATTTTTCCACATCATGATAATGAGAATGATATTTTTGCATCATGATAATGAGAATGATATTTTTGCATCACGGTAATGAGAATGATATTTTTGCATCATGATAATGAGAATGATATTTTGGCATCACGGTAATGAGAATGATATTTTTCGCATCACGGTAATGAGAATGATATTTTCGCATCACGGTAATGAGAATGATATTTTTCGCATCACGGTAATGAGAATGATATTTTCGC
Source organism: Megalobrama amblycephala (assembly GCF_018812025.1). NCBI lineage: Eukaryota > Metazoa > Chordata > Actinopteri > Cypriniformes > Xenocyprididae > Megalobrama > Megalobrama amblycephala. The sequence goes on from NC_063044.1 coordinate 29,234,199, forward strand.
ATCACGGTAATGAGAATGATATTTTCGCATCACGGTAATGAGAATGATATTTTCGCATCACGGTAATGAGAATGATATTTTCACATCACGGTAATGAGAATGATATTTTCGCATCACGGTAATGAGAATGATATTTTTCGCATCACGGTAATGAGAATGATATTTTCGCATCACGGTAATGAGAATGATATTTTCGCATCACGGTAATGAGAATGATATTTTTGCATCATGATAATGAGAATGATATTTTGGCATCACGGTAATGAGAATGATATTTTTCGCATCACGGTAATGAGAATGATATTTTCGCATCACGGTAATGAGAATGATATTTTTCGCATCACGGTAATGAGAATGATATTTTTGCATCACGGTAATGAGAATGATATTTTCGCATCACGGTAATGAGAATGATATTTTCGCATCACGGTAATGAGAATGATATTTTTCGCATCACGGTAATGAGAATGATATTTTTCGCATCACGGTAATGAGAATGATATTTTTCATATCACGGTAATGAGAATGATATTTTGGCATCATGATAATGAGAATGATATTTTGGCATCACGGTAATGAGAATGATATTTTTCGCATCACGGTAATGAGAATGATATTTTTCGCATCACGGTAATGAGAATGATATTTTTCGCATCACGGTAATGAGAATGATATTTTTCGCATCACGGTAATGAGAATGATATTTTTCACATCACGGTAATGAGAATGATATTTTTCGCATCACAGTAATGAGAATGATATTTTTCACATCACGGTAATGAGAATGATATTTTTCACATGAGAATGATATTTTGGCACGGTAATGAGAATGATATTTTGGCATCACTGTAATGAGAATGATATTTTTCACATCACGGTAATGAGAATGATATTTTGGCATCACGGTAATGAGAATGATATTTTTCACATCACTGTAATGAGAATGATATTTTTCACATCACGGTAATGAGAATGATATTTTGGCATCACGGTAATGAGAATGATATTTTTCACATCACGGTAATGAGAATGATATTTTTCACATCACGGTAATGAGAATGATATTTTGGCATCACTGTAATTAGAATGATATTTTTCGCATCACGGTAATGAGAATTATATTTTTCCACATCTTGATAATGAGAATGATATTTTTCACATCACGGTAATGAGAATATTTTTTCGCATATAATGAGAATGATATTTTTCACGTCACAATAATGAGAATATTTTTTGCCTCACAGTAATGAGAATGATATTTTTTGCATCATTGTATTGAGAATGATATTTTTTGCATATAATGAGAATGAAATTTTTCGCGTCATGGTAATGAGAATGGTATTTTCACATCACGGTAAGGAGAATTAGATTTTTCACATCATGATAATGATTGATATTTTTTACATCATGGTAATGAGAATGATTTTTTGCATCATTGTAACGAGAATGATATTTTTCGCATCATTGTAACGAGAATTCGATTTTTCGCATCATGGTAATGACAGTGATATTTTTCACATCATGATAATTATAATGATATTTTTCGCATCATGGTAATGAGAATGATATTTTTCGCAACATGGTAATGAGAATATTTTTGCACTATTGTAAATAAAATTTGATTTTTTGCATCATGATAATGAGATTTTTTGCATCATGGTAATGATAATGAGATTTTTCGCATCACGGTAAAGAGATTTTTTCGCATCCTGGTAATGAGAATGAGATTTTCTCGCATCACTGTAATGAGAACAATATTTTTTGCATAATTGTAATGAGAATGATATTTTTCACATTGATGACAATGAGATTTTTCACATCATGGTAATGACACTGAGAATGAGATTTGTTTTCACTTTACATAATGAGAATGAGATTCTTTCACATCACGGTAATGTTATTGTATTACAGTGTCACGATACAAAAAAATATTGTTTTTAAAAATAGGTTAATTGTTTTATTATATATCTTTTAATAAATTGTTTTTTTCTTGATTTTGGAGTGAAATATGACCTGCATATGTTCTTGACATGAGATTCAACTGTGTCTACAATTGTGCTGAGAAAATAATTAACAATATGTGTGACAGTAACGTCAAACTGAATTTGATGTGAGAGAGTGTGTTTAAAAGACTGTAAAGTAATGATGAGAGATCTATATCCTTATATCAGGAAATCAACCCCACCCTAATCTAAAGACCATCACTATTCAGTCTGCTACTGTCCTGGATTATTTCCCCTCCCCTCTGTGCCAAAGGTGCACACACACACACACACACACACACACATGCTTTAACATGACAAGCCAGGAAGTACGGCAGGATGCAAGTGCGATAGAGGCATTCCAACAGAAATTTGAGGAATGATGAGGAAAATTCAGGATTTTAGTTCTCAGGTTTTGATCAGATCAGATTTTTAGCATTTAATACACAGGGAGGAGACAGCAGACAGAGGGAGGGTGAACTGTCTCGGTCTCTGTGAAATCCTCACACACCCAAAGCCTTTTGGACACTACTGAGTGAGCCCAGGAGCTCCCTATACAGGCATTTTGCATGGATATTGAATTACCAATCCGGAATATTGTGCTGGAAAGTCACAGGGATTCGACTTTTCCTTCTGACTATCATAGATGTTATGATTCTGTGCTTCACCTTTATCCACATTGTTTTTAACAATTAAGTTGCATTTTTTTTTTTTTTGTCTGTGTTTAATTTGGGGCATGTACTGAGTTTTTTCCAAAGCTTTGACTTTACATCCTATGAAGATACAGCAGATTTATTCTCTGAGTAATGAGTGACAGCCTACTACAGGATCGTTAAAGCTGGTTGAGGACAAGCCTCTGTTATTCCCGAGCGGGATTTAGTTTGCATAGACTAAGGCATGCATACAATCCGTTGATGCTGATGTATTCCGCCTCAGCCCAGGATGCCGACCTGACCCTCTGTCGCTGCGAGGGTGGCGTGGAGCTCGCCCTGCAGTACGCCAAAATGTGGTGCCGTTATGCCAAAGACCTGCTGACCTGGATGGACAAAAGAATCAGCCTGGGTGAGTGCTTTAAATGTAAGCTTTGATTACACTAATGTCTGTCAAATAGTCATAGGACTCACATAGTGGAACATACATCCAACTGTCAGAAAACTAAAATTTAGACTTGTTTTCAATGTGCTGACACATTATGTTTAGGCTGGATTTGTTTGCCAGTAATTATAGATCGTTTCTGCCTGGAAAAGAAGTCGAGAAACCTCTTCCTGGAAGCAGCATAAGAATCTAAATTTGGATCTCTGAGAGAATATGACTTGTGCTGAACAACACCTGTAATAGGATGAAGTAACCTTTAACACCTCATCTCTCATAGCGCCCTCTAGTGGAAGGTTATTGATAGGTATATTGATATTGATATTACCCTTGGTAAAAAAGTACACTTCAGCATACTTCGAAAACAATATACTTAAGTGTGAAAGTGTGTTTGGACATGTTATTAACAATTAAATGAAAATGTATTATAGTTTACATTTATATTAAATGCAATTAGCTAAACTTCTCCTAGACTGTTTTTCATCAAATGACGTAGGACTTAAACACATCTTTATATTGTAATTTTATTGTCTTTGAAATGTGGTTAAATTATCGTGCAGAATGTACTGACAAGCATTTATGGTAAACTAACTTTAATGTAATTTCTACTGAAACTTGTATGTCACATAATGACATATTTGTAATGATGAAGTTGCAATTTAGTAGATTTAAAATATTTGACTTTTAAATGTAATATCGAATGACACTAAAGTTAAAATGATAATCAAGTACTTTACATGTGCTTTAGTATGTTAGTCAACACATCAAAATATATGCACAACAAAAGATCATTAAATAAAATTACAATTATTGTTTAAAGTAAAACATTTAATTTGACATTTTTACAAAGTATGCTCTTTAAAAGTGTACTTAAGAAACATAGTCTTGAAGATGCATGTATGATAAATGGCCAGAGCAATAAGAGACTGTGCGTAAACTCAGAATAGGCTATATAACAGAGCCAATGCCAGGAATCAATAATAATGAATGAACAAAAGAGGAAAAGCATACAGTACATTACAGTGTGGTATTCCTGGAATTAGTGATGTTGAATATCCTATTTTCCAATGAACTGTAATGCTAATGGGTTATGACCTGATAAGGTTATGTCATCTAATGTGTTGTATTGATATTTTGAAGCACTTTGTTGTGTGTCCATCAATACAGATGCAAACTATTTCTATCAGTGGTATTTTCCATTTGGTGGGTTTTGCTTATTAACCTCTTTCTTCTACACATGTGTCAATTTCGCAAGTATTCAAAATGTGGAGTAATAGACACCATTATGATTCTGAGCATTATATGATTATGAAAATTATATTGTTTGTTTTGCAGAGCAAGAGTTTGCAAAGAGTATTATGAGAGCAGCAGATGCAGCCAAGTCATGTGTTGCTCAACAGGTAAAAGAGTGTGTGTGTGTGTGTGTGTGTGTGTGTGTGTGTGTGTGTGTGTGTGTGTGTGTGTGTGTGTGTGTGTGTGTGTGTGTGTGTGTGTGTGTGTATGCAAAACATGTAATGAGAGTTTATTCAGTATATTGGCATGTTTAGCCCTGTGGACTTTTATAAAACTCTAACATCAAACTCTAACTAGTTTATTCCTCTACTAACAATGTTCAGCAGTGTATATACATTCCTGCTGGAGAATATAGAGTACCTTAGGGATGACGCGTTTTTTGTAGGCCAACCCGGAAGTTAGCGGCGCACGGGTTCCCTCGGTTGAAAGCCTATGCATTTTTCCCATAGACTTTTGGAAAATCGCAGAAAATAAGCTCTGTGTTTAACAAAGGGTTATGACACTTACACGTTTTGTCTATCAAGATAATATTTACAAGTTAAAACAACATAAATACATTTGAAGCCTAAATAAAGTGGTCAGATATAAAAAGATATCAATACGCTATAAATGGACTACAGCACACCATGGTCGCGGATCAACGTCGTCACCACCACCAAGCTTCCTCAAACTTTATTTAAAAAACAACTTTATTTATAAACATGCTCGCTGATTATGATCTGAGCTGTTATGAATACTTATCCTCTTTTTCATGAGAAATGCTGTCCAAATGTCCCGTTTGTCATGATGACGTCTAAAGTCCCCACCAAAGGAAGTAGTCCCTTTTAGCAACTTTGTTAGCAACCGCCGTTTTTAAGACACAGTAAAGGTTTAAAAAAATCACAAGTGGGTTATAACCGGTGTGTTTTATGTCATAGATCAAAACATGAAAATATTTAGAGGCTTTGTTAACCACAGACCTTATTTCAGGCGATTTAGCAAAAACCTATTAAAAAAAAAACCATTGACTTTACGCCGTTGGAACCGGAAGTCCTAAAATGTAACTCACTTCTGGGTTTTGCCTACAAAAATGCGTCATCCCTGAGGTACTCTATTCTGTAGCATTTTTGTATTTTTTTAATGAAAGGAAACCCTTGTTATTAGCGACACCGGTGGCGGTTAAGTGAACTGCAGCCAGCAACTTATTGCTCGAACTCGTGCACACGTAAAGACGCTGAATGTGATTCAAGGACCCGATACTCACACGACGAAGTTCGTTTTCTTTCTTCTTCGCAGTAAAAAAATTAAAAATACCTTTGCCAACATCCTGACGCTGTCCACGATTTTGAGAGCGACATTTATATGCATGTATATGTATATGTGCTGCCTGCTGCTCACTTTCCTCCTAATAACACAATAAACAAAGAGTTAAGAAAGCATCGACAAATGAGGTAATTACTGTTATGATAGTTTGATTTTCCAGGCAAAAACGTCCCAAGTCATTAACATAAAATTCATTCTAGCTTTCATAGACAATCTAGGAAGTCTGGGAACGTCTCATTTTTTAAGTTTTGTATATATATATAAAGGGTGAATTCAGGTTAATTGGGACACTTTTTCCCAGTCATCTCAGTGGCAAAAAGTGTCCCAATCAACCTAAATTCTCTCTCTCTCTCTCTCTCTCTCTATATATATATATATATATATATATAGAGAGAGAGAGAGAGAGAGAGAGAGAGAGAGAGAGAGTTTAAAAAATAATCATGGTAAAATGCTAAATGTGGCTTTCATATAAGAAAGGAAAACATTTTATCAAATTTAATAAAAACCTGTCCCTGTGCCATAAAAAAAAAATCATAAGTTACCAAACACCCTAATGCAACTATTGTGTTGCATAAGGCACATGTTATATACTGTCAGTCCACGTTAATGCTGTTAAATCTGTTCAGGACATGATGCCTCTGCAGTATATCTACACCCTGGCCCTGGACCATGATCTCAAAAGCAGCACATCAGCCAAACACACTGCTGAACTCATACAACAGCGCTGCTACCAGGTGCACAAACATCCATCTTGATCAATGTTTATGACAAATGCAAGAAATCTGTAACATATAATATGTGACGTGTGGGGTTTAACTATCTATCCCAAAGGCTCTCTCTGCCAAGAAGAACGAAATCGACAAATGGCGACGGGAATTCAAAGAGCAGTGGTCAAAAGAACAGAAGAGGATGGTCAGTTCTTAGTGCTGAGGTTGATACTGTATGTGTGTTCATGTATCAGTCTAGTAATGTGACCGATATGTTTTGTTGATTAGAACGATGCTGTGTCTGCACTGAAGAGGGCACGACAGCAATACCTGCAGCGCTGTGAGGACCTAGAGAAGGCCAAAGCCATGACGGCCAAAGCCGAAGAGGAGACAGGGGGTTACAAGACCCTGGACAAGCGGAGGAAGTCCAGAGATGACGCCCAAACTAAGGTCATCTAGAGAATATGGCTCATTCTAACATTATATGGCTCATTCTGCCATTTATTACATAATGTACATGTTTTAAAGAAAAAGTCATTTTAACCTCAGTTAAAGGAAATTGCATTTTAAAACTTATTTAGATTTAGCAAATACATTTTATGTAGATAACACTGATTTAACACATTTTTTATTTATACTTTTGAACTTGAGACTGACTCGTTTTAAAAATAGACACCGCAAAACCTGTAATTTAAGGGACATTTAGAAAATTTCAAACAAACCAGTACAGAGAGTGCGCAAAAAATGTATGTGAGATTATAATATGCTTCCCTTAATAAATAAAATACGCTAGTTCTGAAGAAAATTGTTTCAGAGCAGAGATTCCTAAACATTTCAGAGTATTTCTTGTTTTAATAATGCAGATAACCAAAAGTATAAATATGTGTCATGTTAATTATCGCTTCAATATGATATTTATCACTGTGCTTTGCTACCGTGTAGGTTACAGAGACTGAGATGCTGTACAAGCAGTGTGTGTCTGAAGCAAACAACCATCAAAAAGAGCTGGAGAATGTGAAGCGCAAAATCATTGTCCACATCCGCAAGCTCATCTGTCAAGGAGACACTGTGCTGAAAGAGGTGGGTTCACCTTTAGAGACAGATTGGGAGGCTAAAAGATGAAAAGTAAATGTTTATACATGGAGAAAAGTTTAGTCGATCGGATCACAAGTAGATGAGGGAGACGCATACCCATTTATACCTGTTATTTTAATCTGTCTGTTTTGACCACTATTGACCACTTCTGTCCTGATTTCACTGAAAGGGAGGGATTCAAGATTAATCGAAATTAACCCCAAATTTTTTTTTATGTGCAGCTTGTTAGTGAAGCACGGCTCTGTGATCAGTAGTAAATGCTGCTCCATCTGAAAGCACTGCGAGTTTGAGTTGCTTATAATGAAAAAACATGCATTTGAAAAAACATGCGTCAAACATCTTTCCAAACATGAGAAGCATTTATGAACCTCTTGTCCAACAAAAGACAACATTTAATAAAATGTCTGTTCTCTAAACTCACTTCATAACATCAGTTGTGTTTGAAAACATCCTTCTGTGAGATGATGTGGTTTCTCACACAGAATAAGATATACACAACATATTATTTCACAGTATTCTATACAGTTATAAAGGCTATGTGTCAATTAGCATTGCATTATAAATATACTTTATTATCATGAAAATACATGAGAAGGCTTGAAGAACTCAGATAAACCATATATTGTCGTAGTCGTGTGTTTATTAGTCATGTTTAATCAAAGCGTTTCAATCTTTTGTTTATTCAGCTACAGCGATGGTGTGAGGGATTTCCTGTAATGATGTGCGTTAAATCTTCTGCGTGAGAGCGCCCTCTGGTTTTGAGATGGAGCAGCATTTAGCCGTACTTCACTGACAAGCTGTGCATAAAAAAATCACAGCCAATTGCCAAATTGCGTGCGGTTTAATGTCAATCAATCTTGCAGCCCTGGTAAATGTATGGACTTTTTCAGAGCTTTTGATCTAATGGATGAAATAATCTTGTGCAATTTACATATGAACTCACAAGGAGATGACAGAAAAACATACAGACAGCAGCAGATTTAGTTCTGCTCTGATAGCCGCAAGACCACAGCAAACACTGTGAGTGTGTTAGAGATCAGAAATGGTGAGAGAACATTGTGCTTGGTACATTTTTTGTTTTCAATTCAATTCAATTCACATTTATTTGTATAGCGCTTTTCACGATACATATCATTTCAAAGCAGCTTTACAGAGAATGCATGTCAACATTACAATTTAAAGAATGCAGTTAGCTAATAATGTAATAATTTAGGCAATTAATTTACAATCACTGTTAGCAGTTTAACTGAAGGTAGAAGCAATGAGCTCCTGGAAAAATGAGTTACATATTAACAAGAATTAGGATATATAGAAATTTGGGAATGTGCATGTTGATCCAGATGATTGCGTCTTCTGAAGTCCTCGCAGGAGTTGGCGCCATCTCTTCATAGGTGTTGGTCATCTGAGGTCTTCTTAAGAGGCTGGATCCAAACTGAAGCTGATGTCCTCTCTAGTCACCTCGGGACTTTTCAATCCAAACCAAGTCTTCAGCCGACAAAGTTTAAATCCCATCTGGCTAGCGCGCGTCCTATAATGTTTACGCACATTAAGTCAGTAGGCAGTGAGTAGACAGTCTTTTGTGGCTGTTCAAACACATTTGACCACATGAGCGTTTACACTACGAAAGCAATCTGGTCAAATGCGTTTTCAAATACCTCTGGAAGTGGTCGAAAGTGGACAAGCTCTAAATGTTTTACACCCCGTTACACCTGTATTTAGCGTAATCCACTTGTGATCCGATTGACCAAAACACATTTTAATACCAGGTGTAAACAGGGCCACATGACATATTTTACTTAAAATGAAGGGAAGAGTGAAAGTCTATCAATCATCAAAAAACAAAAATGCCACAGAGACCAGTATAGTATAGAGTGGGCTCTTTTGATTTATTTTATTAAGTAACCACTCAGCAGCATAGCGATGACTTTTGTATTGGCTAGTATTACTTATAAAATGTTCAGTGTATTTAGTTTACACTTATATTTGTATGTTCATCCATGACTTCTTGATCAAAGTCTCTGTCTTATTCTTCTGTCAGGCAACGGTGAACATGTTCTATTACCAGCGGCAGCAGACTGAGCCGGTTCCTCTGGGCTACCAGAACTTGGAGCTGACCTGCAGGCCCTGTGAGCCAGGTGAACCCTACCTGCAGTACATCCTGGGAAAAGGCATGATCGACCAGCCTCTCCAGAACTTCATGTTCCAGGAGTTCATCCCCCAAAGCAGGAGGTGAGGGCACAAAAATATCTTGTAACTTGTAGGCAGCCTGTAAGATTTTTTTTAATTAAAAGAAATTAAAGGTGCTAAAGAGGATGTTTTGTTTTATACATTTTTGCAATATTTCTTGAAAAGACTATTTATTAGGTGCACTGAAAGGAATAATATTAATATACATCATCTGTGCACAAGGTAGGGCCTTAAAAACATCAGCCAATCGTTTACACGATCATTGCGTAAACGATTGGCCCTCTGGCTTGTCAGTCACTGCCGTGACATTCCTTGTGAGAGACATGCGCGGATTGGCCCTCTGGCTTGTCAGTCACTGCCGTGACATTCCTTGTGAGAGACGTGCGCGGATTGGCCCTCTGGCTTGTCAATCACTGCCATGACGTTCCTTGTGAGAGACGTGCGCAGCTGCGCGCTCCAGTAACTTTCCACACTCCAGAGGTGCGGCATGCAATGTTTTTGTCCGGAGACAGGAGTAACAACTGCAGATTATGAGTTACCTGCGGTGAGTCCGACATAATGAATCCACTAACACGACACAGCGAATGCCGGTGGTAAACACACGTGTTCCAGTACTCGTGCACGAGTTTTGGGAGGCGTTCCCTCGAAAGGAAGGGGGGTTGTTCTTACACATGCGCCCATTTCAAAAACTCAGTAACAGTCTTTGGTTTCTCAGTCAACGAAAAGATCCTCTTTATCACCTTTAATACTTTTATTCAGCAAGGAGGCATTAAATTGATCAAAAGTGAGAGTAAAGACATTTATAATGATTTCTATTAAATAAATATTCTGAACTTTCTATTCATCAAAGGATCCTGATAAAATCCATCACAGTTTCCACAAAAATACTAAGCAGCACAACTGTTTTCAACATTGATAATAATAAGAAATGTACTTTGAGCATCAAATCATCATATTCAAATGATTTCTGAAGGATCATGTGACGCTGAAAACTGGAGTAATGATGCTGAAAATTAAGCTTTGCTATCACAGAAATAAATTACACTTCAAAATCTATTCAAATGGATATTTAAAGTGGTAATAATATTTAACAGTATGATCAGTTTCACTGCTTTTGATCAATGAAATGCAGCTTTGGTGAGCTTACGAGAGTTCTTTCAATTGCCTGTAATAGCTCAAGCTGTCTCAAAGCATCTGCAGTCAACTAAAGCTGTGTATTAACTTCAAATGCAACCACATCATCTGTTTACCCCTTTTATTTTCACAGATCCTCACCAACAGGTCGGCGTAAACAAAGCACTGCTCTGAGTTACCAGCAAGATTTCTATGCGCTACCAGATGATCTGAAACACAGCAGCAGTTTAGTAGATAGTACGTCTGATTTCTATCATAAACGTATAACTCGTCCAGCTGAAGTGAACCTGAACATTTTCATGTTATTTATTGATGTACAGGACGGCCTGGCCACAGTGACCGAGACAGCACAGGAGGAAGTCTTGAATCATTGTCCAGTCCAGGTAGAAAAAATCTCTTGCAACATTTTATTTCTGTCCCACCTAGATATTGTAAATGAGTAACTAATATCTCTCCTCCCTGAAGCTCATGGGAGCCGTAAGCTGCCCAAGGCCTCCTCCACAGGAACCATGTCTTCAGATGATCTTGATGAGAACGCTCTGCAAGAAGCAGGTATGATTTTTTTTTTTTTGCCCTTTCTGCATTTTAATGGCAGACAATGCAGTTGTTGACTTTTCTTCATCTGTGTGCAGAGAGTGAAGAGGGTTTATCTGATAGCAACGGAATGACATGCAAACCACGAACTGCATCACGTGCTGCCTTGACCCACAGACTGAGAAAAATGAAGAGCAAGATGGTCAAGTGTAAGCAATGTGACAACTACATCCTGGTCAACGGGATTGAGTGTGAGGAGGTGAGTGTCAGATAAGGGCCTGTGGCTTTTAGTTAAAGATCTCAGCTGTGCAAAACATGTTGACCTTTTTTATTCTATTACAGCTATGGATCTGGGTAGTACTTTTCGAATTCATTTTCTTCATAGCCATTAAAAAAAATCTTCCCATAGTGAAGTTTCTCTATGTAAATGAGCTAGATGCATAACACTCGTCTTTTGCAGCGTGTCTCTCATGACACAGCATTCTAAAAAGAAGTTTTAAAAGAGCGTTTCTGTGTGAACGGCCCCTAAGGAGTACTAAGGCCCAGTTTACATTATGCGTTTTTGTTTTAAAACGCCGTTTTAAAATGAAAACGATCCTCGTCTACACTGGCGTTTCCACAGCGTTTGAGAAACGATCTCCGTCTACACTACATGGCCGAAAACACGTCACATGACCGTTTGTGCACACTGGGTATGCGCGTACAAGTCTAAACAGTTGTCTCTTGCACATGTAGGCAGCTGCAGTATTAAAGGTGCCCTAGATTCAAAAATTGAATTTACCTCGGCATAGTTAAATAACAAGAGTTCAGTACATGGAAATGACATACAGTGAGTCTCAAACTCCATTGTTTCCTCCTTCTTATATAAATCTCATTTGTTTAAAAGACCTCCGAAGAACAGGCGAATCTCAACATAACACCGACTGTTACGAAACAGTCAGGATCATTAATATGTATGACCCCAATATTTGCATATGCCACCCCATGTTCAAGGCATTAGACAAGGGCAGCCAGTATTAACATCTGGATCTGTGCACAGCTGAATCATCAGACTAGGTAAGCAAGCAAGGACAACAGCAAAAAATGGCAGATGGAGCAATAATAACTGACATGATTCATGATAACATGATATTTTTAGTGATATTTGTAAATTGTCTTTCTAAATGTTTCGTTAGCATGTTGCTAATGTACTGTTAAATGTGGTTAAAGTTACCATCGTTTCTTACTGTATTCACGGAGACAAGACTGTCGCTATTTTCATTTTTAAACACTTGCAGTCTGTATAATTCATAAACACAACTTCATTCTTTATAAATCTCTCCCACAGTGTGTAATGTTAGCTTTAGCCACAGAGCATAGCCTCAAACTCACTCAGAATCAAATGTAAACATCCAAATAAATACAATACTCACATAATCCGATGTATGCATGACGAACACTTTGTAAAGATCCATTTTGAGGGTTATATTAGCTGTGTGAACTTTGTTTATGCTGTTCAAGGCAAGCGCGAGCGTGAGATTTAAAGGGGCCGCAGCCTAAATCGGCTCATATTTAATGATGCCCCAAAATAGGCAGTTAAAAAAATTAATTTAAAAAAATCTATGGGGTATTTTGAGCTGAAACTTCACAGACACATTCAGGGGACACCTTAGACTTATATTGCATCTTGTAAAAAAACGTTCGATGGCACCTTTAAAAAAATGCAGAGTTTAACCACACAGTGACTGCTAAAAATGACAACTAAGCCGTTCAGTCTCAGTTCAGTCTCCGTGTTATTGTTTACGCAGTCGTCAAAGGTTACACAGAACGAATGTGGGCAGCCATGCCATCGTTTTCAAAAGTCTCCGTTTTTGAGGTTTCGAGGTAGCAAAACTTTTGTGTTTTAAAACAAAAACACACTAGTGTAAAACGGGGCCTAAGTGATGCACCAATCCAACCAGCTCCAAAATAAATTGCAAACTTTGATTCCAAGCATTTGAAAATTTAAAAAAAACAACAAAGGAAAAAGGCTGTTTAAAGGCGAGTTTCTCATCAGGATTATTGGTAGTGTAATTATCCACCAGGAATTCAAAAATGAAACATGAATATTTAAAAGTTACATGCCCGGTTTCACAGACAAGACTTGAGCCTAGTCCCAGAAAAAAAAAAGCATGTTTGAGCTTTCTTAACTGAAAGCAATTTGCACTGACATACAGTATCTTAAAATATGCACACCAGTAATGTTTTTTTCTAAGGAATGCTTATAAAAGCTACTTAAATGTCCTCATTTGAACTAAGGCCTAATCTTGGCTTAGTCGAAGCCCTGTCTGTGAAACCAGGCCTAAAAGTTGAAATCACACCGATCACCATATTTTATTAGCCCATAGTTGGTCATTCTTTGAAAGGTTTATCGTATAAAATCGTATAAAAAAGCGTGCTGTAAGTAGTGTGATGAAAGTGACAGTTAAATGATTGGTAAGTAAAAGAAAAGAGACCCTGATGAACATGGCAGATTGACTGTTGCTCCTCTCTTGCCAGTGTGGCCTTGCAGTCCACAGGAAGTGCCTGGAGGTGTGCCAGATGGAGTGTGAGCACAGGAGGGGATTCATCTTTGGGATGGAGTTCTCCCTGCTGCCCAGAGAGATCCCAGACTCTGTGCCCTTCGTTGTCCTGCGCTGCACCGAAGAGATTGAGAACAGGGCTCTCGGAGTCCAGGTAGGAGTAGAACAAAACATTAATCTTGTGAAAATGTCTTAAAGAGAGAGACAAGAAACTTGATTAGTTGACTCACTCCAACACCGATCTGTATTATTAGCGCTTGCTGAGGCAACTTTTACTATTGCTCTAAGTTTTAAGGCTGGAATACATTAGGCAACTTTTAAACTATGAAAAGATTTTGAAACACTAGGATGGCTTTGTAAACGGTTACAGAGGAAAACCGGGCATCATACACTAAACAACTGAGGAGCACACACTACTAGACTTTAAAGTTGTTCTGAACACAACAAACTAGGGTTGTGATAACGATTTCTGCTTCTCTTGATTAATTAATAATAATCGTCACTGTATTTTCCCCGTTGATTATTTGTCCTGAAAACATTTTGTTGTTGTTTTCCGTTATCTTGAATTGGTCACAAGCTTCTATTATCTTTCCTTCTTGGGGCTGCCAGATGTCAAGGAAATAAATCCCCCATACAAGACTTTTCTCTCAAAAGGATACATTTTCTGCCCAGTGTTTTATTTTAGCCGCTTTTCCATCAAAATTACCCAGAACAATTTATCCCAGGAACTTTTGCTATTATCCAGACCTGTTGCTATTTACGTTTCTATCGCAGTTTAAAGTACCACGAAGATTAAGTCTGGTGACGTAGGACTGTGTACGACTTTCCAGTTCCCGCTGGATTTCGTCCTCCTTATATAAGCTTAATGAAGCCTAAACCTTGACGTCGGTCCATTGGTCCTATTTTTAAATGCCAATGTTGATTCGAATAGCAAACAACTCTTACTGCACGCACCACAACAGACTTTTAAAAAATGGTGGTTGAAATAAAATGCTGCGTGGAGTCAACCAATCAAAATGCTGTGTGAACTCAACCAATCAGCATGTGCAGCGCCCAAGTCCCACCCCCGAAAACCTTGTGCGCAGGGACTTTCTGAGGGGAAAATTTTTACCCAGAGCTTCATTTAGACCCTGGTTACTGCGGTCGAAACACACCGAGTATCACCACAAAGTTCCTAGTTCCTGGGGAAAGTTCCTGTGGTGGAAACGTGGCTTTAATCTTTTTAATCTGGCAACCATGCACATGCATGGTTATATTATTATATAAAATTATATGTATTTGTTCTTCAAATAATATAATAAAATAATATAATAAATAATGGCAATCAAGATTATAATTTTTGAGCAAAATAATCATCATTATCCATTATCGTGCAGCCCTACATCAAACTTTGATATGTTTGGTATCCTCTGACTAGAAATCATAGTAGGAAGCTAAAATCTGCAGATTGACTGACATACATCAACTAGTGTTGATAAAAATCTGGTGAAAATATGGGCAAAAGTTGTGTAGTGTATTCCAGCCTTTTGGGTTACTGATTTAAATAAAGATTTACTACAGACATGAATGAAACCTCAAATCATGGGGAAAGTTGTTGGCCGGAATCATGCCTATTATCTTTCCTGCTTGGGGTTGCCAGATGTCAAGAAAAAAATCCCCCAAACAGGACTTTTCTCTCAAAAGGACCCAACCATTTATGGACAAGCAAACAGTCATATTTTCTTCTAGTTGTCTTCACTCTTATGTTCTTGTCTCTGTATATAGGGAGTGTACAGAATCAGTGGCTCCAAACCTCGCATTCTAAAGTTATGTCAGGCTTTTGAAATCCAGAAAGACCAAGTTGACCTCAGTGACCTCTCACCGCATGACATCACCTCCGTCCTCAAGCACTTCTTCAAAGAGGTAAAAAAAGATTCTTGAGTAAAGTTCACATTTTCTGAGTCAGTTTAAGTAAAACAAAAATCTAGTCTGAAATGGAGCACAACAGTGCACCCTTTTTAGCAGCCTTGTTTCCAGAAGAATTTTTTTTTACCATAAATTTTTCCCATTGGGATTTTTAAAAAGTCTTTGTGAAAAAGTTATAATCCATGAACCAAACCAACCAGCTACAAGGTGATTCACAACATAACAAACCTTTATTTTAAACAAAAAAAAAATGTATTGGAAAATTGGGCAAAAAGACAAAATTACAATACTTCTTATGAGGGAAAGTACTACAATCCCATGAAGCATTGCAAATAACTAAATAAACTTATTATGAATATAAAACTATTGAGCTAAAGATTTATATTTTATATATAGAAACAATATATTTTACATTTATTGCAAAATATGCCATTTGCTTGTTGTGATTCTCTGATTATTTTGCAGAATCATGGGTAATGTAGTTTTTCAATAGTAATTCCACTGTTAAGGACACAGTGCACACTGAGTCTGAAATTTTCACACATTAAAAAAAATAAATATGACCTCATCTTGTGTCAATCACGTTTACACACTGCCTCCAAAACGTTCGTCCGTCATAAAAAAATTCGGATCTGGTAAAATTTTCTGCATTTTTTGCATCCGTAGCAAGCATTTTGAGAGGTGATTAGTCTAATGTATGCTGGTTTCAATGCCTGGTGTACACCTTTCCGATGCCACAGTTTGGTGTGTGTGTGTGTCCATACCTTAGATATACTACCAGTCTCTGTTCAGAATCAATTGGTCCATGGAAATTGGTGGCCTTCTTTTTAATATGTGGCTCCAGTATCACTAGCAAAGTATCAAACTCACTGAGAGTCACTGACATCCTGAAATAAACTTTGAATTGCACAGGATAATCCCGCAGCTCTTGGGACTCTCCTTCTTCTCTACGTAACCTCAGGATTGGATGGACCCAATATTTGCTCTTTCTTTTTCTCTTTTTAAGAAGAGAGAGGACAACAAAATCACTGTTTGAATACTCCATTTTGTATTGTTTTTATTTTGAATTTTTTCGCAACGGATTAATTAATACACATCAGACTCAGTGTGCAAGGTGGTTTCTGGACCTTACAGTAATCTTCTCACTACTTAAAGCATATTTTGGGATTAAACCCCTCATGGTGCCAACATCCCATCTTCCTCTTTCACAGCTTCCAGAGCCGTTACTCACCTTTGACCTTTACAACGAATTCATCAACGTGGGTAAGGAGATTCAGAGGCTTAGTGAAAAGGACCATGTTGCCGAGACTGTAGGGATTGTGGACAGTATTGTGGTTAAACTCAGAGAGCTAACTGGTCGATTGCCTCTGTGTAACTACAACACAGTGCAGCACATGATGGCCCACTTGAACAGGTACCATCCTGTGTGAAATTACTGTACATTTAAAGCTCATCTAAATGACGTAGTTCGCTACTAATCCTTCACTTTCTTCTCTTCAGGGTGGCAGAACAATTCGAAGAAAACAAAATGTCTCCAGGAAACCTGGGCATCGTGTTTGGCCCCACGCTCCTGCGGCCCCTGGTGTCGGGGGACGTGTCGATGATCGCTCTCCTGGAAACCAGCTATCAGGCTCTTCTCGTGGAGTTCATGATCTCACACTATGACCAAGTATTCAGCTCCGCAACAAGATCTAGCACACCTCCTCCACCGCCTCCCACGGTACCCCTCCCAGACACCCCACCCAGAGCGACATGTCCCGTTTCTCCTGCCAGCAGTTCCTCACAGGACCCCGGAGCCGCGTCCAGGGAACGTCCACGCTCACTGGAGGTAGGCAGTAAGAATGAATAATGACTTCACGCAATCAGTAGCTCCACACTAACACCTAACCAGATGCGATGCGATGATGAGATCCTAGCGAGAAGCAGTTTGTTTGTGGTCACCAGACACGAGATGTGTCGATATCAATCAAATATCACAGCCAATCAGAAGAACGTGTGAGTGGGCTCTCTCTCTCTACAAGCGCACTTAAAATCGTCTTGAAACTGAAGCTGTGATAGTTGGTGCATGTTGGAAAGATCGTATTTATGAGTTGAATGCACATGAACGGCACCATAAAAGTCGTAATTACGAGTAGGAAATTCAGGATTTTTTTTTTTTTGCTATGAGTTTCTGAGTTGGGGGCGTCAGTGAGAAACATGCCGTATGGATGCAACGTCTGTAGTTGATAGTACGGAAGAGGATTAGGGCCAAGCAATAATAAAAAAATGAATCCATCTCGAGATTAAAGTTGTTAAATTTCGAGAATAAACTCGTTAAATTTCGAGAAAAATGTTGAGATAAAATGTTGAGAATAAACTCATTAAATTACGAGAAAAAACTTGTTAAATTTCGAGAAAAAAGTCGAGATAAAATGTTGAGAATAAAGTCATTAAATTATGAGAAAAAAGTTGTTAAATTACGAGAACAAATTTGTTAAATTATGAGAAAAATGTCGTCAACATTTTATCTAGACTTTTTTCTCGTAATTTTATGACTTTTTTCTCATAATTTAATGAGTTTATTCTCAACATTTTATCTAGACTTTTTTCTCGAAATTTAACAACATTTTTCTCATAATTTAACGAATTTGTTCTCGTTATTTAACGACTTTTTTCTCGTAATTTAATGACTTTATTCTCAACATTTTATCTCGACTTTTTTCTTGAAATTTAACGAGTTTTTTTTCTCGTAATTTAATGAGTTTATTCTCAACATTTTATCTCGACTTTTTTCTCGAAATTGAACACGTTTTTTCTCGAAATTTAACAACTTTAATCTCTAGATGGTTTTATTTTTTTATTATTGCTTGGCCCTAATCCTCTTCCGTATGATAGTAAATTTTCATAAATTAAATAAAAACAAAAAAGCAAAACTTACCTGATGTGCATTCTTTTTTTAAATTTTCTAGAGTTAAAAACCTAATTAAAAAAATTAAGAAAAGGTACGCCACCATCTTGGGCTGACGAAAGTGACTTTTAACGCACTTGACGTTGTAAATACGAACTTCCGAGGAGGACTTGAATGAGTGTTTTCTTCCCTATTGTGATGCATATTCAAGTGAAATGGCTTCTGGAACAAGAAAAAATGTAGGACGGGACTTGTTTTTGTCCATGGGGAATTGATTGGATTGTTGTGGTTTGCTATTGGTCAATCTCATATGAGTGACAGGTTGCCCCACCCTCACGCCAGTAAACACATCATCAGAGAAGAGAAGAGCTGCAAGATAGTTAGTTTGATTAAAGATTACTAGGGCACTTTTATAATAATATTATAAAATATATTAATTAAAAATTGTCCATTTTGATTTCATGGTGACTTTAACTCGCATTCAAATGGATAATAATAAATATAAAAACTATAAATATAAAAAATATATAAAATATAAAAACATTTAATATTATTAAAAATACATGCTATACGACAATCTTTGTCATGGAATACACTTGTTTAGTTCACACTTTGAATGTTCTCATTTCCTTTCATTTATGTTCAAGATCTGAGGTGAATTATCCATTGCTGCTCCCTGACAGTACGGCTATAATAGTCACGCAAAATGACATTCAAACTCACATTAGACGCTTTTAAGATTAAATAAAGCTCATAATCAGTAGTTTCGAGCCACAACAACGTCGCAGAAATAGAAACCGTTTCTAAAATCCCGTGTTGCTTTTCGAATATCGCCGCCGTGGCTGGTTAGGACAACACATCTTAAAAGATCATTTCCATCGCGTGTCGCGTCTGGTTAGGACACGGTGTAAGTCGAATAAACACAGTCCGTGCTTTAAGCTGCCTGTTGTCATGACGATGCTAAAAGCTCACCACAGGTGGACGTGCTCGTGTGGACGAAAGAGTTCATCTTGATCTGCTTGAGCCGCTCTTGCTCTGCTTGGGCCTGAATTGTCCCGCCGTGCTCGTGGAAAGGCCTGGAGGGATTAAACGCTTATTCTGTGATGATTGCTTTTGCTTGCCTGTGTGCTTGTGCTTATGTCAGAGTCTTACTTCTGCTGCACTGTGCTTTGGGGCTCCTCATCAAGTTGCTAGAATAGCCTGGAGGATGATAATAGCTATTAGCCTAGTCTCCTCTAACTAGAAGAGTTTAAACAAGAATTTCTGATTAGCAGGCTTTTCACAGGTTAAGATTGTCTTAGAAGGCTAGTGGTTTCTTACAAATAGGGCTGGACAAGAACATTTAATATCACCAGCACTGACTGGCAGATATATAACATTTTATAAGAGAAGTAAATTTGGGGTCTGTGTGAGATTGTTTTAAAGTCTCTTATGTTGCATTTATTTGATCAAAAAAAATACAGTAAAAAACTTAATATTTCTATTTAATATATTTTAAATGTAATTTATTCCACTGATCAAAGCTGAATGTTCAGCATCATTACTCCAGTCTTCAGTGTCACATGATCCTTCAGAAATGATTCTGATATGATGATCAATAAATATTTCTGATTATTATCGATGTTGAAGTTGTGCTGCTTCATATTTTTGTGGAAAAGATTATACATTTCTTCAGGATTCTTTGATGAATAGAAAGTTAAAACCCTAGCAACCGCATAGCAACACCCTAGCAACCAACCAGAATACCTTATTAACTGCATAGCAACACCTTAGCAACCACCCCAAGTACCCTAGCAACTGCTTAGCAAGACCTTAGCAACCACCCCGAGTACCCTAGCAACAGCATAGTAACACCCTAGCAACCAACCAGAATACCCTAGCAATTGCATAGCAACACCTTTACAACCACCCTGAGTACCCTATGAACACCCTAGCAACCACTCTGAGTACCTTAGCAACCTCATAGCAACACCCTAGCAACCAACCAGAATACCTTATTAACTGCATAGCAAAACCTTAGCAACCACCCCGAGTACCCTAGCAAACAGCATAGTAACACCCTAGCAACCACCCAGAATACCCAAGCAAACGCATAGCAACGCCCTAGCAACCACCCGGAATACCTTAGCAATCGCATAGCAACACCAAAGCAACCATCCCGAGTACCCTAGCAACCGCATAGCAACACCCTAACAACCACCCCGAATACCTAAGCAACCACATAACAACACCTTAGCAACCACCACAAGTACCCTAGCAACCACCTTGAGTACCCTAGCAACCACATAGCAACACCTTAGCAAACCACCTTGAGTACCCTAGCAACCGCATAGCAACACCCTAGCAATCACCCCCGAGTACTCTAGCAACCGCATAGCAACACCCTAGCAACCACCCGAGTACCCTAGCAACCGCATAGCAACACCCTAACAACCACCCCGAATACCTAAGCAACCACATAGCAACACCTTAGCAACTACCACGAGTACCCTAGCAACCCCTTAGTAACCACCTTGAGTACCCTAGCAACCCCTTAGCAACCACCCCGAGTACCCTAGCAACCCCATAGCAACACCTTAGCAACCACCTCGAGTACCTTAGCAACAGCATAGCAACACCCTAGCAATAACCCCGAGTACCCTAGCAACTGCATAGCCACACCCTAGAAACAACCCCGAGTACCTTAGCAACCACTTTATCTACAATATAATACTTAAAAAATTTAAATGATTCTTGTGCCTTAATGGCTCTCTAGTCAACTTACATTCAGAATTTTTATCATTTTAACAGAATCGCACTATCAAGAGAGATTCAAGCGAGGGTTATATTTCTGACAAGTCATCATCCAATGAAGCAATGGACCAGCTGAGCCCAGAAGCCAATGAGAGAGCAGGTAGGCGGGCTTTAAAAGACATTCAAATTCAATGCCAGCTGGCTGCTTGCGCAAACCTTTCGCTCTGTGTTTCTGTGGCATTGCGGATTCTTATTCTGCTTTCTGTTGTCATAAGCAAACAAATGATCTTTGTAGTCTAAATTATACATTTTGATTATGCTTATTAAAACTCAAATGCAAAGTTTTGTTTCATTATATTGTTGTGAATAAAAGGCTCATTTTGTTCTGTACATCTTCCAGTCCTGGCTATGAGGGCGACAGCATCTCCTCAGGGGCATCTGGAGCAGGCTGCGGAAAGTCAACTGCAAACTCAGTCGAGGGGTCACTTCAGCAGGCAGCCAGTCAAGTATTACCGACAGGGTTCGGCAGGAGCACAATTACGTAAAGCAGGCTCTCAGTCGCGGGACGAGGACAATTCTGGGAACGCGGAAGGACTTGTGTCGGGAAGTGCAGACAGCAGCCGCAGCTCCTCTCCTGATCCTGAGACCCCCATAAAAACTCACTCACGATTACACGAGACCCCTGGCCCACAGAATAAGACTGGATACACCCCTGAAAGTCAGACTGCACCTCATGCAGAGGTAAAAAGGACGGTATCGGATGAAGGGGTTAAAGCAGTAGCTTCTTCACTCAAAGAACATGTGGGCCAAATAGACCAACGAAATACCAACCAATCGAACAACACCCTGGGGGGGAGAGAGCGCCTGATCCGATCCTTGAGGAGGCGTCCAACGGAGGAGAGGATGGCACAGAATGTTCTGTCTGGACTGAGGCTAAAACGCAGTGATTCGGGGAAGGGCGAGCAGCTCCATTTTGTTTGACACTGACTGAGGCAGAACTAATATGTTTACTTCACTGATGGGGTTCCTTAAATTCACTGGATTAAATCCCATTTTAGGCTGTAAAGCCACAGAATTTGGTAGGCTATGTCCTGTACATTTTTTTAGTGTTCCTGCTTTGTGGTGTATGACATACAGTGTAGTTACATCACTTCCACTCTCACTGGAAATTTGGCACAGATTTACCTGTGTTTATTTGTTATACATAGACAGCCTGTCTTGTATAGATGTATGATGCTGAAACATGATTCCTTTGGGATGAACATACAATATATGGAAATAATAACAACAACAACAAAAACTGGCAGTTTTTTTCCTCCCAACCACAGAACAAGAAACAGGAAAAAGATTTTCTCTACAATATAATAACGTTAAGATCATTAACTAAAATTGCTGCATCTGCATTATATATTGCTTAACAGATCTTTAGTTCGAGAGTTGGAAATTAGTTAAAGGATTAGTTCACTTTCAAATTAAATTTTCCTGATAATTTACTCACCCCCATGTCATCCAAGATGTTCATGTCTTTCTTTCTTCTGTCGAAAAGAAATGAAGGTTTTTGATGAAAACATTCCAGGATTTTTCTCCATATAGTGGACTTCAATGGAGCCCAAACGGTTGAAGGTCAAAATTACAGTTTCAGTGCAGCTTCAAAGCGTTCTACACGATCCCAGATGAGAAATAAGGGTCTTATCTAGAGAAACCATTGCTCATTTTCTAAAAAAAAATGCAGTGTAGATGCTGCTAAGTGTATTACTGCCCTTGCACTAGCACAGTGGTTCCCAACCTTTTTTAGGCCAAGGCCCACCTCCTCTCTGAATCAGCACGGCACGGCCCACCGCCCGTGATAACTAAATTAAGGAATTATAGTAATATATTTAAATTAACTTTAATTTATCTCGCGGCCCACCTGGAGGATCACTGCGGCCCCCTAGTGGGCCGCGGACCACAGGTTGGGAACCATTGCACTAGCATATTGTATATGACAATTTAGTTCAAACTTTGACCTGTGGAGGTCAGTAATACACTTAGCAGTCTAATAGAGAAGAAGAAGAGAGCTAGTTTAATGCTGCGTTGCAGGCAGGTTTTTGAGCCCGTAAGTCACGACTTCAAATAACGACTCACGACTTTGTAGCGTTCCAGGAAAGTCACGCCAAACTGTGTAAAAGTGTAAACAAACCAATATGGCGGGCCGTACGGGGCTTATGCTCATTAACAATTATTTCTGTCGCCAAAGGTGCTTACTCCTTGCTCCTTGGGAAACAGAGGAGGAAAACGGCACATAAGGCAAGAGAAGCTGTTACACCTTTTATTTTACCGTGCACTTGCATAAACACCGCATCCATAAGGGCTGCCATTGTCGTTTCGCGGGCTATGTGACGTCAGAACCCGTAACTGGGAGTACATCGATCTAGTACGAGTTCACAGGTGGGAAGTCACGGGTTTGACTGCTGTTCCAGTGCACTTTCATGGGTAGAAGGATGGAAAAACACCGGTTACGGGTTGCCTGGAACGTGGCATTAGATGAGCATTTATAGTTAAAATGTTTAAAAAATTTTTTTTTTTTTTAGAAAATGAGCGATGGTTTCTCTAGATAAGACCCGTATTCCTCGTCTGGTATCATTTAAAGCTGCAGTCCACGATTTTTCCTCTTTGTCGCCATCTCTTGTTTGAAACCTGCAATTGCAGTCATATGCGGAACAGTTATCTGTACGTGCGTTGTGCCTCGGCATGACTCCTCAGTGCGGATGAATCTAATGCTTGCTGTCAGTCACCGCACCGGTGTGGATACTGAACTTCAGAATCACAGATTCTACGTCTTGAAAGTATGACCAATATAAGAATTTTCACTGGAAAATATCAGCTGAACAAGTAAGTAACACGTCTGCCACTTTTGTTCTGACCAACTGAGGAAAAATGCATTAGGCCTACAATAAATCACGCTGCCAATGATGATTAAATCTAACGATCGCTTAGCTCTGATCACGCCAAACCGTGCAAATTATTAATGTTAACAACATCAGCATTGCGTGACTATGTGTATATTAGCATTACCTGTAGATTTCAATTAATGTAGCCACTCCACAGTCCAAAGTCTTTTGCTTTTTGACTACGGCTGAATCTCCAGTTGTCACTGATGATTGTCATTTGGATCTTTCTGGGTTACAATCCACCATTAAAATGATAAGTTTAATTATTTAAGCTGCTGTTTGAAAAGGCTATAAATGATCCGCTACAAGCAGCCTCCTCATGTGATTAAACTGACTAGCCTGGACTCCTTCCTTTCTGTTTACGGACATGACGTAATGACGCACAGACGAACTGTTGCATGCTCAAATTTCCCGCGGAAATCTGCCATGTCGCTCTTATTATAAAACATTATTACAAGCTTACCGTTGTGAATCGAGACAAGAAAATTAGATAGTTTTGAACACTGGCTGGTTATGTACTTGCTCAAAAATTGATTTTGGATAATTTTTAACCAAAAAAAGTTGCGGACTGCAGCTTTAAATCCCTTTGAATCTGCACTGAAACTAATTTTGACCTTCAATCGTTTGGAGACCATTGAAGTCCATTATATGGAGAAAAATCCTGGAATGTTTTCATCAAAAACCTTCATTTCTTTTCGACTGAAGAAAGAAAGACATGAATATTTTGGATGACATGGGGGTGAGTAAATTATCAGGAATTTTAATTTGAAAGTGGACTAATCCTTTAATAAAAACGACATAAAGTACTGAATTCAGCCTCTTAGGTCATTCTGAAATGTATTTTATGAATCTTAATAATAATAATAATAATTTTAATTAAGAACAGCGTTAAGGAAAGTAACATATCACGTGACAAAGCCGTAAACGTCGGTTAATCAGAGGTCTCAAAACAATATAATAAAATAGTAACAGAGTAACTGGACACTGAGGAGTCATTAAAATAAGAAAAAAACACAGTGAGTGAGGCATTTTATTATTATCAGTGAGGAGAATTATTACTTTAGACCACATCAGGGCCTGACTGCTTTACATGCTACTTTATTAGCCTATACATAATATTTAATACGCCGGTGCCACTATTTGGCCACTAGATGGCAGACGCGACGCGTATGGACCTGCTTTGCATTTGATGTCATGTTTGAGGTAATCTTCATCTATCAATTGGGTTTATTAAATACTTCAAGAATGACCTGAACTTCCATATTCGCCTTTGTTTTGGTAACAGGCCTGCGCTAAGCTTTTCCCCACTGTAGCTCTGGATAGGCTAGGCTATTTTTGACAAATTCATGCTTCTGCCATTGGACAAGATTTTTGTCTTAAAACATTCTCTGAATACTTATATACACGATTATATTATTTATATACAGACTACAAGAACAAATGACACATTTGATATCGTATTTAGCCTATAATGGACATTATATGCTGCCTATATTGGCTTGTGTTGTCTGTTTACAACTGTACAAATTGACACGTTCATTCACAACTTGAACACTTGTTTTTGTAACTTTCAATAGACCAATAGGCTATTTTGTACAAAAATAAACATATGTCTTTCATCTGAAGTCTAATGATCATCTTTAGGCTATAAAGTTTGAGATTATATAGACTAACACCAATCTTTTTATTGAAACAGCCTGTCAGTCAGACAGTGAACTATTCCTCTGAAAGAGAAACAGCGAGATACAATAGGCCAGATCTACTTTGTAAATGCTCATGTTTTCTTCTTCTTCTTCTTCTTGCACCCCTCCTCGATCTCACCCTCCTCCAGCAGTCACTGATAGTGCGCGCGCAGCCCGAGCCTTCACTCCATCACATAAAGCGCGCGCCTGAACATCACGCACAGTCTGGCTATGCGTTTGCGCCTCTGCGTGCATTTGGGACTATAGCTAATACTAAAGTTTGGCTTTTGGAGCACTGCTGCCCGTCCTCTTCTTCAAAGGTATTTTGATGTTACCAACAGAAATCTCAGGAGGAGTGTGTTTCAGCACAAGGTAAGCGGACGCAGGTAGTCTGAGCATCACCTGTTCTCATCTAATATGAGGCTAAATTAATACTTCAACTTTTTCTCTGTCGACTGTGTTCACATAGAAACCTGCACGCTATTTTCTCACCACATATAGCATATTGACCACTGCGAAATGCTCAGTTTTAACTCCGCTGGTGTTAATAATGGATTATTTATGGTAACCAATTTTAATTGGTATTTAGTAAAACTGTCAAACATTTGGCAAAGAAAGTTTCCTCTTATAGGCTAATTTAGGACTTCAGCTTCCAGCAGCAGATATGAAAAAACACACAAACATCATTTTAAATGAAACATTTATATCTAACAACATCTAAACTCCCTGCAAAGACATATTTTTCATTAGCTAGGCTATAGTTCATAATTTGGTAGAAAAATTATGAACTATAAATATCTTGAATTTTAAAACTGAGCACATGTTATATACGTCACTGGATTCAAGCACGTTTCGTTTTCTTTTAGTTTGTAAATGGTTTGGTTTTTTGAGTAAAAAAATTATCAACCTGACATTATAATCGTAAGCGCCGCTTTTTCGCTCATTCGCCAAACAAAACAAAACTGTCAATATTGTTACGTTTCCACTATATCAAATCACAGAAAACTGTCATGCCATCATCGATTGTAGGCCTAAATTAAAACTAGACTTTAACAAATTAAATCAAAATATCAAATCACGAAATGATCAATTGCCTATCAAATTGCGTCAATTAATATTTCGTAAAGGAAGGATTGTTTATTAGTCTACTTATGAAATAATTTGACTGATAAGTTGATATTTGTTTCTGTCAGGCCTATAGGCTAGCTGTAATCATTAAAACATGATATTCCCTTTATACTACAAAAGTTATAGGCTTCGTAAATTTCACAGACAGGATTTAAAAATATTTTGCAAGGTTTAATAAGATTTATAACTAGGCCTATGTAAAAAAAAAAAAAAAAAAAAAAGCTAACAGTTTCCAGGTAAACGCGAATATTACAGTGTGATTAGTTCCTGTATTTTTAATAATCAACTCATGCAATTAAGTGCATTATTAAAAGGGAAAGAGATCAGACACGCGGTGTGTGATTTTCAACCATGAGGAAAATGCAACTTTTCAATTTTCAGGAAAATGGGTTTTTGATAAACAGAAAAAAACGAAATGATGATGATAATAATAATAATAGCCTATATTTTTTTGAACATCAAGCAAATTCAAAATACAACTAGAATATTCTAAAAAATCAATTTAGACAATGAAATAGGCTACCAAAAATTAGGATTTTGATTTCCTTTTTTTTTTTCAGACATTTTGCAGACATCCGATTGTTTTAGTGAGTGTAAATCTCGCAGGCCTGCGCTATTTATTAGGCTAATGATAACGCTTCTGCAATTCTAAAGTAGGCTGCAATAATCAAAGCATTAATGACAACCGCTATCCGTTATTTCAGAAGCAATGGTTCAAATCTGAAGGTGACGGCGTTGGACCGGAAAACACTTGATCTTTTTTTTTTTTTTCTTTTTTTTTTTTTTTGCGTTGTTTAGTTGTGCCAAAGCATCTGCGGGTGTCGCCTCCGAAGCCGCGCGCCTTTCTACCGGACACTTCACCTGCACGAGCTCCATAAGAACACATGTTGAGCAATAAGACAAAATAAAAGGAAAGGTTACGTCTTACTACAAACAAATAAGAGAGAAAGAGTAGACTATGAAGAGTGCGCTGTAAATAAATGTTAAATTTACCTAAAATAAAATGGCAGCGTCGACGCAGAACTTGACATTGTTCCAAGCATTTACATATTAGCCTACATAGATATTGTTCGTTACCTTATATGTCTTTAAATCATATTGTGTTGCTATATACTAACATATTGGCCTGTATATTTTTTCTTTAGTAAAACCTATAGCCTACTGGGAAAAAAAACGGCGACTTAAAGGTCAACAAAAGCAACCGAGAGCATTGATAACAGGGCGCAGATTACTGACACAAACACAAAAAACACCTTCAGTGTTACACTATGACTAAAATATTGCAGTAAGAATTAATTAAAGATACATAAATGCAATATAAAGCACTCCTATATACATAAAGATAACAAAATAAGAAAACATGATGTGATGAAGGGAATTCTGAGAATACCCCAAATCATAAAGATCCCCATAAATATAAGACAGTTTTTACTTATAAAAACATAATTTCAGCAATAAAGTATACATTACTTTTTAAAGCTATATACATATACATACATCTATTACAGTATAGAAAAAGTTTTTACAGTAAAATTACATTTTAAATATGATATTTTTCATTTTATATGATAAGGTAACTTACAGTCAACTGTTTTTTACCCTAGAACCTTTTTTAAAAAAATAAAATAAAATGACTAATGTTTTACAGTGCACATTAAAACCCACACTGGACCTAATTTTGTCTATTTCCTCAGATTATGCTGCAAAAATGTGATCACTTTACATCACAGGGTGCATTGTACTGACATTACATGTAAAAGTAATTAATAAAACATGACAATACCAACAAGCAATTACAATCATCTCACAATGATTCCGTGTTACCACATCTGATTGTGTCTCTGTATGAGAGTTTTCTTTGTTGTGTTGTTGGTCTTCAGTCAGCACTCCAAAGAAGGAAGGAACGGAATGAAAACAGAAGAAAACCAATCATGTCTTCAGCAGGCCCCCTCTGCCACTCCTTACGGTGAATATTCTGCCTATTGAACCCACAACATACAAAGCTTTTATTATTCATGTATCATTACTTAATCTATAAGGATGCTGTAATGTGTGTGTTTTGAGTCCCTCGTGGCACGTTTGTTTGTGTCCTGTCAGCCGACACCTGTTCTGTTCTTCTCCATCAGAGCATGTGGGAGGAGGTGAGGTGTGTGCAGGGTGCGAGTCTCCCATCGCGGACCGCTTCCTCCTGCGCGTCAATGAACTGTCCTGGCATGAGACGTGTGTCAAGTGCGCGGTATGTCGCAGCGCACTGAGCGGGACCTGCTACTGCCGGGACCGCTTGCTTTACTGCAAGCATGATTATGAGAAGTAAGACAGTTTAAACTGCATCCTGCGCCTGTGTACACTGAATCAAAGTGCTAGTATGGCAAAACATCCCATTTTTGGGGTAATGTCTGTAGATTGACACCAGAACATTCCTCTGAGCTCTCTATAAATTTGTTTGTTCTGATCATGCTGTGATGCTGCTTTCTATTGTCGAATACAACACATTTCTTTAGAAAATGTAGTTAAAGCTTTGGATAAAAGTGTCTGCAAAATGAATAAATGTAAAGCTAGGGCTGTTTTTCATAAACACTTTTTGTATTCTGGTTGAAACTCTCTTCACATCCTGATGGCAATCAATAATAGTAGTGGTATCAATATTAAAACATATACATATATCTCATGTGGAAATCTCAGTACCATAAATTAATTGTTATAATTTGTTCCAAATGCAATGATAGGATGTCCTACCTGTCTGTCAACATGTATTTCCATACCTCCACGCATCCTGCTCGCACAGACATCACACGTCATCAGTGCCATGCAGAGTTGTCACCGATTACATGTTGTTTCAGACAGTCACCGAGTGCCACAAACAAACAGCAGCCACCATTTAGAGTTCCTCCTGAACTAAAAGAAGGAGTTTATGCTGCATTCACGCCATGTTATAATTACCGTAATTACAAGATGGCAACCCGTGACATCCTCAGACTCAGATTTATGCATTTCTGTGTCAACACTATCAACGCCGAAATTAATCTGCAGCAGTCAGGTGGTACAAGTATGGGCTCTTTAAGTTGTTTATGTTCATTGTTATTGTAATGTATTGTGCTTCGAGACAATTTGAGGTAATTTAACGCTGTCTCTCGTGACCCTTTGCAGCATTGCTGCTGTGCGAGTTCATGTGTTTTGAAGGAGGCGTGGCTTTGGAGATGCTCTAAAGTGAGGGTGGGATCTTATGCTTTCAAAGCTAACTTGCCATCGCTAGCCTCTCCGAAATTGCCTACCTTAGCTTTAAATATCAGTGCTATGATTAGTTGATGTATTAGTAAGGCTGTAGATTAAGAGATATGTCTCTTAACGGCATAGTTTTGTCATCATTTGGTATGTTTACATGTGCTAATTTTCTTAAACCAGGATGAATCAATCCGATTTCAGATTCTGAAAGTTCTGTTTTTTGAAACATTGCAATCTGATATTCACATATTCATATGCTTTACATGTACAGGGAGTGCAGAATTATTAGGCAAGTTGATTTTCTGATCATATTTTTTTCCCAAGCACATTTTACCAATTCCAATCCACATCAATCTTAATAACTACTATTAATATTGTTTTTAATCATTTATAAGTGATATATAATTGTTCATGAAGGCTGGAAATGAAAAATGCCTTATATTCAGGTGTGCAGAATTATTAGGCAAGTTTTCTTTTACAGGCAAAATGAGCCAAAAAAGAGATTTAACTCAGACTGAAAAGTCAAAAATTATTAAATACTCATGAGAAGGACGCAATACTAATGCAATACTAGAAATTGCAAAGTTAAAGCATGACCAAGGGACAGCAAAATGCTCATTGGGTCAGCGGGGTCAGACAAAAACAGGTGGAAAAGAAAAGACACATGTTAACTGCAAAATAATTAAGAATTAAGGTGAAGAATTAAGTGTGAAATCATCAGGAACCCTTTAGTCTCCAGCGCCACCATTTTCCAGAGCTGCAACTTACCTGGAGTCTCCAGAAGTGCAAGGTGTTAGGATCTCAGAGACTTAGGTTAGCTAAAGAATCCTAAAAAATGACCTGCACTTGATAAGAATCACAAGCTGAAGTGTTATAAAATACATGAAGACTGGGTTTTAATAGGGCTTATAGACAGACAGCTTGAGAGTGACTCCTGATGGACCAGCACCACATCCTCTTGTACCACTGTTTGAAGAATTTATCCAGAATCTGGCAGTAAGGTGTTTGAGTTCACTTTTAGTCCATCTCTTATCCTGAAATGTCTGTCTTGCAGAGATGGACTAAAAATGATCTTCCAAAACTTACTGCCAGATTCTGGAAGATAAATTCTTCAAACAGTGGTACAAGAGGATGTGGTGCTGGTCCTTCAGGAGTCACTCTCAAGCTGTCTGTTTATAAGGCCTATAAAAACCCAGTCTTCATGTATATTATAACACTTCAGCTTGTGATTCTTATCAAGTGCGGGTCATTTTTTAGGATTCTTTAGCTAACCTAAGTCTCTGAGATCCTGAGACCTTGCACTTCTGGAGACTCCAGGTAGGTTGCAGTTCTGGAAAATGGTGGCGCTGGAGACTAAAGGGTTCCTGATGGTTTCACACATAATTCTTAATTATTTTGCAGTTAACGTGTCTTTTCTTTTCCACCTGTTTTTGTCTGACCCCGCTGACCCAATGAGCATTTTGCTGTCCCTTGGTCATGCTTTAACTTTGCAATTTCTAGTATTGCATTAGTATTGCGTCCTTCTCATGAGTATTTAATAATTTTTGACTTTTCAGTCTGAGTTAAATCTCTTTTTTGGCTCATTTTGCCTGTAAAAGAAAACTTGCCTAATAATTCTGCACACCTGAATATAAGGCATTTTTCATTTCCAGCCTTCATGAACAATTATATATCACTTATAAATGATTAAAAACAATATTAATTGTAGTTATTAAGATTGATGTGGATTGGAATTGGTAAAATGTGCTTGGGAAAAAAATATGATCAGAAAATCAACTTGCCTAATAATTCTGCACTCCCTGTATTCTGAACCAAACCTCAGTGCATGTGCAGTTCAACACTGGAGAAAGTTGCTGTGATAATGTCACTGCCATTTTTGTCATGATGAAACAGAAAGAAAGAACAATGACACATATGTCACAAGAGCTTCTTTTTTTTAGCAAATATTAGTAAGTATTCAGTCATCTCCATTGACCAGTTTGTAAGAAGTGTGACGTAAATATGCATGTTCATAAGGCGTTAAACATATACATACATACACCAGGGCAATGCCATGTGTGCAAGGTATTTTTTTAATCTGATTGAGAAAATAGTCAGAATCAAGTGTATACATGCTTAATGTTTTCCTGATGATTGGATTATTTTAGGTCTACACCACCACTTTTAATCCCATCACACCTTTCACTTTCATTCGAATCGAGTTAATCGAGGTGTTCACATGAAGGCTTTTCAGTCCAATTGGGCCATCAATCTGATTATAAACTGATTATCTGGGTGCATGTAAATGTAGCTATTTACTCACCCTCATATTATTCCAAACACAAATTTCTGTAGAAAACAAATGAGAAATCTGAAGAACTATTAAAGCAGTTCATATGACTTGCGCACTATGTTCCAAGTATTTGGAATGACTTAAAGGGGAATGTTTCCTGGGACGCACATATAATGTTAGTATGCTTCTTAAATAAAAAAAATGTCCTACCCTGATTTTAGCCCTCTTATTTGAACGCTTTGTTTTAAGGGGCGTGTCTGCTGTGAGACTTCAGTGTAAACGCCCACTGCTGTGATTGGCTAACATCTTTCCATTTGAAATAGCCAAGTATTACTCTCTCGAAAACTTTTAGCACTTTTTTACTATTAGAGCTCTCAAGCTTAACTAACTAGTTCACATTGATATAGGTGTTTTATTCTATTAAATATCTAAATGTTAGTGTGAAGAATAAAAATAAAAATAAAAACTTTTAAATATCAATCTACATAGCGGGGAACATCAGTTATGCTCATCTTTGCTTTCTTCTTTTAAGTTATCTTGAATAAAACAGCTAATTTGTTCATGAAGCACATACAAAAGACCTAAACCAGAAGCGATCTGATCTGTTTTACAGAATACGGAAGTTAGATTGCGCTTAACCTATTGCAACTCAATTACTGCACACTAACGAATGCTTTCATCATAACTAACAGTGCAAACATGATGTAACTAAGAGATTCGTTGAATAAAACGAGAGTTTTGGCACGAGTCCGAACTCAATCACTGATAAACTTGCACTGTTTGATTGACAGCTCCAGTGACTGTAAAGGGAGCGTTCTTTGATCGCTTTCAATATATAATTTAATCGCCATTTAAATACAAGGATTATTTTCATCCTACTAAGAGAAACAACGTGAAGTTGACCGTTTAGTCACTGTACATGTACATGAATCATGACATATCAGATCAGGCATTAGAATTAATTAATTACTTACATGTTGTTGCATTACTGTCGTGTCCATATCGTAAAAGTCTGTTTGCAAAGCCTGCGCCGAATTGTGATTGATTTACCAA
The DNA here is from genome assembly GCF_018812025.1 of Megalobrama amblycephala. Taxonomy (NCBI): domain Eukaryota; kingdom Metazoa; phylum Chordata; class Actinopteri; order Cypriniformes; family Xenocyprididae; genus Megalobrama; species Megalobrama amblycephala. Next base: position 29,267,877 of record NC_063044.1, read on the forward strand.
AGAATCCACAGTAAAATGTAATGGATAGAAATAAATAAAGCTCAGCTGAGACGTTCACATTGGTGAAAATAAATAACCATATTCCTAGCATAGGATCCTTTGAAAGTTAATGTTATTTTTAGTCCTGTACCGCTCTTCTCTCCTCGTCACCTCACTAACACGCCAGTGGGCGGGGCTGACATTGCAATGTACATAATTTGCGTTGATTTCTTCTGCGGAGGCGGGGTTTCAACTATCTATGATAGGCACATTCCAGGATCATTCATTCGCCAGGCCTGGTGTCAATAAAAGCATTTATTGGACTAATAAGGAAGTTTTCAGTTCTGAAACTTACAAGATATTCTTATAGTACGATGACCTCTTATATATCAAAAGCTTGTTTTGTCAATTCATGACCCCTTTAAGGGAAGTGAATAATGGTAGAATTTACATTTTCCCCTGATGAATCAGTCTGTATCTGTCAGAGGGAGATTCCAAGCAGCCATAATTTGCCAGTGACATCACCAGGAGTGCGGACAGTTGAAGGGCGATTTTGTGGCCTGTTATCACTGTTGTGAGAAGTGTCAGACACTGCTGAGAAGTGTGGACACTCCCTCTGTTGCTGACATCTGGAGGCCAACAGAAAGAAATAAGGACAGGAGAGAATAAAAGAAGATGGAAAAGTAAGGTGGAAGAAGTCCCAATGGGAATATGAAATAATTCTATATGTTCCCAGAAAGATAGATCACCTGAGATCTATGTCTGTTCCAGGGTATGAAATTACCATACTAACTGACATTGCTTTTCTTCACACCGTTGAAGAAAAATGGGACCATAGATTTGATAATTGTTGTGCATGAGGGCTTGCAGCAGGGATGTCATAACGAGGGTAAAAGTGATCAACGATTACAAATGAGAAGGTTGTTCTGGGATCATAGCACAGTGAAACTGATCTTGTGCAGGCTGGTACTGTTATTCCCATGAGCCTGATTTATTTGTATTATTTGAATTAATTTATCATGGTGGACTTTTCTTTAAAGGGGCCATGTTTTTCTATTGAATCATCTACTGAATCAGGTGTGTTTGATTAAGGAAACATGGAAAACATTAAGTGTTTCGGAGGCTCCAGGAATGTGTTTGGGAATCCCTGCTGTACATTATTGCAGCACCTCTATTCCCAGTCTGTCTGAAACGCTCTGATTGAGTCCCGTGCTGCGTCCCAATTCGCCTACTTATACTACGTCCTAAAAGTATGTACTGTTTTTGTAAAGAAAAAGTACATACTTTTGAGTGTGTAGCAGAAGAGTATGCAAGCTTTGGGACATACTACCTCGTCATAATTGCGTCTTTAACGGACGTTCTGTCGCTTAGTTATGCAACCTGTAACCGTTTAAACTACCCTGTCAATCATCTTGTCACAGTTAAAATCCTCCACATTCAATTAAATTTAATTTCCTACCGTTTCAGAGAGAAATGTAGTCGCACTTTGATATCAGCCAGTCATGGATCTTTCATGCAATAACTCTCCTCATCTTTGCATAATGATGCATTTAAAAGTTAATGACCAAATGCATCGTTATAAAAGTTCACAATGCTGTTGCAGATTAAATATAATGTGGATAACATTTAATAAATATCTTTTCATCAGGTTAGATACTGATTATTAATCATTCAAGCCCCTTTATCTTAACCGCTCTGCTTAACCGGTCTTGCACATCCGTCATGTTTGTAGTTTTTTAACACTTTTTACTCGTATTTGTAGTTCTAACCAAATCCTCGTCCACAGCGCAATGTGTCATGGGCAAAATTAGCCGTTAGAAGTGTGCACGGATCTGCACTTCGAATTCTAACCGGAAAAAGTAGACCATCCGGGTATCTTTGGAATACTCATTTCAACATACTACGATTTGGGACATACTAATTCTTTGTTCGAATACTATTTAGGATGGATAGTATGCGAATTGGGACTCAGCACCAGTTTCTAAAAAGCCCCTCCTTCCGAATAAGCCCAGAGCCCAGATGACCCAGTGGTTTGTGATTGGTCAAACACCTCAAGCATGCATCCGAAATGTAACACCCCATTACCATAAACACTAACTCTAAACACAATTAATAATGTCATCGGTTTTAGCGTATCAGTTTGAGTCAGGTTCTGAAAATGATATATTGTTGAACCAATGTGGTTCAAATGACAGAGCATGTTACTACAGTTTCGGAAACAGTCGTGCCTAGTTAGTAAGTTTCTCCAATGATGCATTGTACTATGGTACTGAGTTACATTGTTGTATGGGAAACACACTCAGATCGATTGGAACCAACATTGGAACACCACAACATGGCGACAACACTACAATCACTGAAACCTCGCCTTCTTTCTTTTGCTTATGCCTTGGGTGGACATCATGCTAATAAGTCACAATGGTACATAGACATTTGTGGAAGTAGTAACTGGACTTTGATCAAGGTTTTTAGGCAGGTCTGGATCAGTGTTCTCTGTGAGATACAATAAAGCCCTTTTGTAGGAGACTGAGCTTTGTAACTTTGCAGATCTGATACATGTACAAACAGATACATTCCACGCTAAAGGAAAAGGAAAAAGCATCATATGGACTCTTTAAAGACTTAACTTTCTCCCATCTTATCGCATATGTCAAGAAAGTATGAAAGGTATAGGCAATTTTTGTTGCGATTGGATGCAAATGTTTGGTTTGCAGATGTTATTTGTGAATATCGAGGCTGCAGCATGGTATGTGGTGTATTTGTGGAGGAGACTTGGCACACTCTTTTGCGGCTGACCTTGAGTGAATCCACAACAATGTCTCCTTGTGTTCTCTGCTGTCTGTCCATCAGCACGCACCACTCCTGCCCCGTTACTCCTGCTCAGTCTACAGCAGGTGTGTGCTCCATTTTTGGGTGCCAGGGAATCTTTGATGGTGTAAAAAATGGAATTTGGGAAAAAAAACTTTCTTCTGCTAACATTCTACTGTAAAAAAATTTTGTCAGGTGACATAAAAAAATATGATTGATAGGGAAACACGTACATTACCTAGTAATAAATGATAAAATATTAGTTAAAATAACTGAATGATTACACCAACAAAAGTCATTAGTAAGAGTTAGACGAGGTTGAAATGGCCCTTTAAAGTCAACACTAAACAGCACTAACAACCCATTTTAGTTTCATAAAGCCCGGAACACACCAAGCCGACGGTCAGCCGTCAAGCAGGATATTCTTATAGTATGATGACCTCTTAAGCCCGGAAGCCGACAGTCAGCCGTTGAGCAGTTTTTCTTCGTCGGCCGACTAAGTTTTCTCAGTGTGTTCGGCACCGTTGGATGAAGTTGGTCCTCGTTGGCTATTTTTCGGCATCGGAGCTCATTGGCCAGTCAGGCCATCTAATCATTCTGATTGGCTGTTCAGCTACTGCCCCTGCTGGTACGGAAAGACATTTCTTCTCACGCAAGCACAGAATGGACGTGCTAATTGGCCGTCGGGTGTCGAACGTCGGTTTGGACCCAAACGCTGCCAACGTGAGCCAACCCCGCAGTCTGCTTTCATCGCCACTAGTTCGTTGGCGTCAGCTTGGTGTGTTCTGGGCTTAATATTTGTTACCAAGAAAGTGGGTATTCAATGAGAAAAAAAAAGTAGGACCAGACTTTTTTTCCATGTTCATTGCAAATCAAAGTCACAATGTAACAGAAGTAGCAACAGATCTTTTCTTCTGTATTGTGAAGTGTATCCGAGTGAAATGGATTATCAGACAAGATATTGTTGATTGGATAGAGGCAGATCTGAATGTGAGTGGACTGTAAGAGAGAGGCGGAGTTTAAGCGGACTAAATGATTGGAGAAGTTCTGCATATGTCACCAGAGAAAAGTAAAAAAAAAAAATAATAATAATAATTAAACAAGTGTATGGATGAATCATTCACAATCAGATCAATATTTAGATGCATTTAGTAAATAGCTGACTTTAATTGGATAATCAAAAGTTAAAATACCAAAAATGTAAGAATGGAGCAAAGGGGTTGTAAAAGGAATTTGTTTCATAGGATTTTTTAATAAAAAAATTAGTAAGAAACATTTTTTTCAATTGGAATAATGCATACAACAAACACACAAACAGTATAGCTTTTTAGATCACAACCGATTTTATTTATTTCACAAGTTCTCTTACCCATCCAGTCATAATAGTTAATAATAAACTAACTTGGCTTGCTGTCCTCGAAGGAGACTTGATCCCAAGGCTCTGCTTGAGCTCTGAGAAAACCTCCCTAACAGTGTTGCATAGAAAGAGAAAGAATGAAATAAAGGAGGAGACGCCAGAAGAATTTTCACTGGGATGGCTCAGTGACTGTTGGTTATATACGCTCGAAATTATGATTGACTGGACTGAATGATTAGGCTCCTTCTGAACCTATGTTTTTCCATCCATTCAGTCTGAAGTCCCTGATGTTCTTTCTATCAGAAATCTGACATTCATTTACTATTAATTTCTCGATCATTCCAGGAACACCTACGCACTTTCCAAAACCAAACTCAAAGCCAAACCCCTGTTCATTAAACCCACATATGCTTGCTAACATCCCTGAAATGGTCAAATACTCTCCATCATCGTCTTCCTGGCTGACTTCAACACCACATAGCCAGTAGATAAAGCACGCAGCCCAATCTAGTGAAACCAGTCCCAGACCAATAAAGGCTCTCAGCCCCAGGGTACGGTGCCTGGATCCCTGGCAGAAAATTAGACAAGCGACGGTCTCGGAGGCCTATCAGAGTGGAGACAGGGGAGCGGATATTTAAGATACCCCAAGTTTAATAGATCACTCTGCGGGGTGGGAAACAGAACGAAAACAGCCCCCAGTGTGTAAAGAGACGCTATCCATAAGAACGAAAAATCACAAATGAGATCTCTTTAATATATTACTTGTTTCTCCTAGACAGCAAATTGTGATTTTTGTTTAAGTCTCCTGCTTCTCAGACTTTACTCCTAAAAAAATACCCCAGAATATCATCCTTTAGAGAATTTCTCGAAAAACTGTGACTAGATTTGCCAAAATATCAAAGTCTGCAATCAAAAGTCAATGATTTCTATTCCGATATTTATTCCATATTGATATAACATAAGGATTTTTAGGAGAAAAACATTTGAGACAAAGATGATACTTAATACTACTAGAACATTTAAGATTCAATATGGATTTAGCATATGAATGTGAATGAAATATGAATTTCACATCCAGAATATTTGGGTTCAGTCATCAGAATTTGTGGCATAATGTTGATTAACACAAAAGTTAATTTCAACTTGTCCCTCCATTTTTTAAAAATTGGGTTACAGTGAGGGAAGTGTAAGGGGCCAATCCATAAATGTTAAAATACTCACTATTTCAGATGTAAACTATATGTGTTAACATGATTTTAGAATGAAAACATCCCTTACTAACCTTTTCTCTAATGTTATTTCTGTCATAACAACTCAGAGTGTTTGACATGGTAATGGATATGACAATGTTGATGTGTTTGGCCTTGGTGGAATAGATCTGTTACGATGCTGCTGCAAAGCAAGTACGGGACTTGCTACTGCCAATACAAACATGACTTGAATTACCCGTAGCAGATCTACAACATGAATTCCAGAAAAGTTGGGACGTTTTTTTAAATTTGAATAAGATGAAAACTAAAAGACTTTCAAATCACAATATTTTATTCACAATAGAACATAGATAACATAAATGTTTAAACTAAAAAATGTTACAATTTTATGCACAAAATGAGCTAATTTCAAATTTGATGCCTGCTACACGTCTCAAAGAAGTTGGCACAGGGGCAACAAATGTCTGAAAAAGCAAGACATTTTGAAATGATTTAGATGGGAGAACATCTACCAGCTAATTAAAGGTGCTAAAGAGGATGTTTTGTTTTATACATTTTTGCAATATTACTTGAAACTGTCTTTACTAACTGATAAAAGACTATTTATTAGGTGCACTGAAAGTAATAATATTAATATACATCATCTGTGCATGAGGTAGGGCCTTAAAAACTTCAGCCAATCGTTTACACGATCATCGCGTAAACGATTGGCCCTCTGGCTTGTCAATCACTGCCATGACGATCCTTGTGAGAGACACGCGGCTGCGCTCTCCAGTAACTTTCCACACTCCACAGGCGCCACATGCAATGTTTTTGTCAGGAGTCAGGAGTAACAACTGCAGATTATGAGTTACCTGCGGTGAGTCCGACATAATGAATCCACTAAGTGTGTGCGTGGCTTTAAGTCGCGCACACACTTAACGATTGTAAGGCCGATTATGAATGTAAATTGATACTTATGACTGATCGCGCTTAAACGCGTCCAGTCAGAGCCAGTTGCTTTCAGTCTGCGATTACAGTCGGTGTTCAAATTCCATGTGAAAGTATATAAATCTGCTTCAGGAGCAGGAAACAATCGCTGTATGTTGAGCTCAGTCAGAATGTTTTAGCTAGTCGTTAAATGTGTGCCCGGCTTAATAACACAGCGAATGCCGGTGTTAAACACTCTTGCGCACGAGTTTTGGGAGGCGTTCCCTCTAAATGAGCTGTGAAGGAGGGGGTTGTTCTTACCCATGCGCTCATTTCAAAAACTCAGTCTACAAAAAGAACCTCTTTAGCACCTTTAAGTTAATTGATATCAGGTCTGTAACATGATTAGCTATAAAAGGGATGTCTTAGAGAGGCAGAGTCTCTCAGAAGTAAAGATGGGCAGAGGCTCTCCAATCTGTGAAAGAGTGCGTAAAAAGATTGTGGAATACTTTAAAAACAATGTTCCTAAACGTCAAATTTCAAAGGCTTTGCAAATCTCATCATGTACAGTGCATAACATCATCAAAAGATTCAGAGAAACTGGAGAAATCTCTGTGCGTAAGGGACAAAGCCGAAGACCTTTATTGGATGCCTGTGATCTTCGGGCCCTCAGATGACACTGCATCACTCATCAGCATGATTGTGTCAATGACTTTACTAAATGGGCCCAGGAATACTTCCAGAAACCACTATCGGTAAACACAATCCGCCGTGCCATCTGCAGATGCCAACTAAAGCTCTATCATGCAAAAAGGAAGCCATATGTGAACATGGTCCAGAAGCGTGTTCTGTGGGCCAAGGCTCATTTAAAATGGACTGTTTCAAAGTGGAAAAGTGTTCTATGGTCAGACGAGTCCAAATTTGAAATCACAGACACCATGTCCTCCGGGCTAAAGAGGAGGGAGACCTTCCAGTGTGTTATCAGCGTTCAGTTCAAAAGCCAGAATCTCTGATGGTATGGGGGTGTATAAGTGTATATGCTATGGGCAGCTTGCATGTTTTGGAAGACACTATGAATGCTGAAAGGTATATAAAGGTTTTAGAGCAACATTAAATGAAAAATATGTCAAAGACAACCACGAACTCTTCAGCAGCTGGAAACCTATATCAGGCAAGAATGGGACCAAATTTCAACACCAAAAATCATAACCTCGATGCCCAGACGTCTTCACACTGTTTTGAAAAGAAGAGGAGATGCTACACCATGGTAAACATGCCCCTGTCCCAACTATTTTGAGAGCTGTAGAAGGCATCAAAATTGAATTGAGCTCATTTTGAGCATAAGCTTGTAAAATTTCTCAGTTTAAACATTTATGTTATCTATGTTCTATTGTGAATAAAATATTTTCTCATGTGATTTGAAAGTCTTTTAGTTTTCATTTTATTCAATGTAACAAAGTTCGTAGATAAGGAAGAAAGAGGCGGGAACTGGCGAACATTAAACATAACTTTAATACCAAAATAAACAAAGACAAAACTAAAGTAATGCTGGCAGACCCTCACAGATGTCTGCCGGCCACATAAACATAATAAAACATCGAATAATATCCAGGCCTGGTCCTCTCTCATCCTTCACTGTCGTCGCTCCTCCTTTTTTGCTTCCAGAGCTCCTCCATGAGAGACTCAAGGCCGGTGCGCCTCGCAGGTGGAGCTCATTATCTCTCGCGTCACCGGCCTCACGCCGTTCCCTCACGGCTCTCGCCCGCCCTGCTCACCACATTCTAATTTAAAAAAACGTCCCAACTTTTCCAGAATTCGGGTTGTTTACAGGTGGAGCTGGGGAAGGTGGATGGTTTCTGAAAGCAAATGCTGACCAAGTATTTGAAGGTTGAGCAGTGAGCTCATTGGCTACTGATACAGCAGGAACCAATCAGCAGTGCCCTATAGAGAATAATGTGATTGTAAGCAGGTTGAGTTAAGGAGAATGAGCCATTTAGAGTTTCATGACAGAACTTAGTAATTTAATGCCTAAAACCCTAAAACAACTGTAAAAATTACAACAACAAAAAAAAAAAAAAGATTTACAGAATAACAAATAACAGAAGAATTAAATAAAATGCTTTTACAGCTTTACATTTCAGTAAAAATCCCCTTCTTTCTCTTTTATCAGCTCGTTAAATATGACATCATACGTCAACATTTCCGGGTCCAGATGCTCCATCAGATCCCAAAAGCAAACAACAAACGGTGCTAATATACACTAATTGTATGCTGTAGTCCTACTGAAAAATCATGTTCCTAACCTTTATCTCAATTTTTTTTAAATGAGTACAATAAAGATAGACAAAGAGCTCATAAATGGCTGTTGAGATAATATTCTCACATAAAACAGAGTAGAGGTTTGGACCTCTTGTAGGCTATTCAATACATCATGACTTAACAAGCCTTAACGTTAGTTAATTTAGCCTTTTTTAAAAATTATGAAGGACAAATAATTTTTTATAGCAATCAGTACTACGCCATTAATGTTGACAGCTTGTATTGAACCCAGAACATTTCTTTGAGTGAAATTTCAATTAGATCTCCTGTACTTTGAAATAGCAACCTCTAAATAATACATTTTCCAACAGAAATCACCATTTACAGTCACACACTCTACCAAAATATTCAGTCAGAGTCATTACTATGAGCATTTACAGAAATGTTCTTCTCGGTCTCTCTTCCTCCCAATGCATTTCTTCTCTAGCTCGTCCATCACTGTCTGATTTCTAATAATATTTCTGTTGCAAACTTCATTTCCTACTTGTTGAGATTTATAGCCGTGATGACACCAATCAGTTTATCTCTCCATTTATCCCACATTTTCGCTTAATCATCTCACTGCTCGCTGTCTCTTTGTGTCTGTGGGAACAGAGAGGGGGGTGGAGGGGTCTTGATTGGGAACGCTGCTAATTGTGTTCCTAGACGTGACTACAAGCTGTGTTGTGGTTAGAGAGTTGTTGTACTGTCAAGACAGGAATATGACACATGGCTCTGATTTAGGACATTGCCATACCATGGATTCTCTACTGAGTCAATAAGCTAGTTAGTGGTGCTTGCTGGTTATTGGTAATATAAGGCCATTAGGATTACCATTCATACTTACATTGCGGTCTACACAAAAAGACACAATGTGATAAAGATTGAAGCAGTGGAAGTGTGTCGAAGGCATAGAAGCAGTCTCTTCCCTGTAAACCACTTAGTACATCTTAGCAACTGCATCACAACCCCCATAGCATCATGGCGGCGAGCCACTCACACTTTCTAAATTTGAAAATCAATAAAGATCAATGGCACTGAACCATGAAGTTTCAGATGAGGACTAAAGTCATGAGGCTCATTAGGTGTTCAGTAAAATTTTCTCACCTGCATTACTGCTTTAGGAAAACGCGTTTTTGTTTTTCTCTCCCTGAAGTTCCCATTAGCCCCTGTTGAAGACCAACACTCTTAAAAATAAAGGTTCCAAAAGTGATGCCATGGAAGAACCATTTTGGGTTCTACCAAAGAACCTTGAACAGTTCTTAAAAGATCCATTTGTATTTGGTGTGAAGAACAAGAACCTCTTCCACTCTAAAGAACCTTTTGTGCAATGGAAAGATTCCATAGATTCCAAAGGTTCTTTATGGAACCATGATGCCAATAATGAACCTTTATTTTTAAGAGTGTTGAGTGTATCAGACTTGTAAGGGAATGATGGACTGAGAGAAGGGGCTCAGGGGATGCCAGAAGGCCATGGAGGTGACAAACAGAGGTGGAGAGAGGAAGATGACAGAGGAAGAGGAGAGATGAGCTCGAGGTGTCTCCTCTCGTGATATTGCCACTGTTTTTGCATAATGTGTGATGAGTCTCCATCACCTCGCCTCCCGCACAACAATTTCATTACAGACGGCTAATAAATGTTTCATGGCAGAACAAGCTGCTCGCCTTGGCTTTATTAAATCTGAGATAATAAAAGAAGAACGGCAAAAAATGAAAGCGGGAGGGGGAGAGATAGGAAGAATGCCATAGATATCCTCAAACAGGGCTGCCGTATCTTCTGTTTCTGGGGCAACGAATCCCCCGTCCCCCCTCAACGCGTCTTTTTTTTTCTTCTCGCCCTGCCACAGAGAGACAGGAAATGAGAATCTGGCTGACAGGATATTGCGTTCTGGTGGCCTGGGGATTAGCTGTTTTATCCAACCACACACATACACACACTCACAGACTCACTCTCGCCTCACACAACTCAACACATCGATCCTGTCGGTCCCTGAACTCTCGAGTATATCGCACAAACACAAACGAGGGATGCTGGAAACTGACGTTTGTGCTTGTAATGTATGGACAGGTCTTGCTGTGTATTTATCACAATTAGTACATTAGTGTATCAAAAGTGCATTTTCATCTCAAAATAGTATGTGAAATGCATGTTATAACGCCCATCATATGCTACAATATACTGTCAGAATCAGTATTTCCTACAAACCTTTGGTCTGTTGGCAAGTGGCAAGTGAATTACCATGCATTTTGTAGTATTTTGAGTAATGAGACATCATTGCTACATTGGAAATGTGTCGAAGGCATAGTTCCCCACAGAATCGTCATCATTTCCCTGATGTTGTCCCAAACCTGTCTGACTTTGTTTCTTCTATGGAACAAAAAAGAAGGTACTATAGACCTTATGCGTCAGAGAAACAAGCATTCAGCCATCTTTAGAATTTTGTGTTTAAACTTCCGTTTTAGCAGTAGCTCTGTATACTTCTTTGGCATCACTGTCGAAGAGTAATTAGCTGATCAAGAGGATTTACTTATTGTAGAGTTAACGAAAGTTATAAAACGGTTAGATCCTGTCCTTGATTCTGCTTCACCCAACGGTTCTGTGTATCACTACACAACACCCTAAGCAACCACTCTTAGCAACGTAAACTGTTCTCAATTGATATTGTTCATTGAAGCTTACTGTATTATGTATAAGAGTGTTGTGAGAAAGAGATCGAGTGAGGGAGTTTATTACCTGCATTCAGATTTAGCATTTTCCTTCAGGTCAGTCCTATGTTCATAATAAAAAATCTGTTTAAATGTCCAATGTATTATCTTGTCTCTTTAACAGTTAAGGGGTTTTCCCGTGACTGACAGTCGCTAGTCAAAGCATTTGTCAGTTGCGTCTTGTTCTGTGTTCACAACAATTCAGTCTTTTCAATGTAAAAGTCTTCGCTACTGACTGACGCACTCATAAAGACAGTCTTTGCCGCCATCTAATGGCGTAATAATGTAACTTCTTTTGCTGTTCATGGTCAGGGACTATTTTTTTCAAGCGGAAGGAAGGCTTTTAGTAAAAGTTTACTTCATGAAAGTTGCATTAATACATATTTTTGGCTTTATTATTTGTATTGTGTGGTAACTATTTTATAAAAGCAATAAGGTACTCGAGGCTAGAGCTGTATCGTGAATAAGTCACGGCTGAAGGGGTTGCAGGTACTCCGCTTCGCGTTGTGTCTAACAAAGCCCTTCAGCCGTGACTTATTCACAATACGGCACAGCCTCTCATACCTTATTGCTTACTTATCATGAGCATTGTAATATGTGAAGCGGATGTCATAACAAATGTCATTGGACCAGGAAGATTGAAAAATGAGTGGTTCATTCATAAATCCATAAGATCTTACCTTCATGCTGTGGAAATACAAACTGAGAGACAGAACACAATGAGCGCAGCGCTGAAAAGGGGCGGGGCTATATAAGGTCTGTAACAGTTTTGGACCCCATTGACTTTCTCTGTACAGACATTAGTGTTTCAAAGAAGGTTTGAAATGACATTAAGGTGAGTAAATGGCAGGTGAGTAAAGTGCCTGGTTGGACCCTTCAAAAATGACTTTTTAGTGTAACGTAATGTTGTCAGGTTGATTCACTCATAACTAAATAATGCTTATACCTTGGATTCTGAGTCAATAAGCTAGTTAGTGGTGCTTGGTGGTTAATGGTAATATAAGGGCATTAGTATTTCCATTCATACTTATATTGTATGATCCTGCCACTGTCAGTGGTCTGCCAAAACTGTCAAGGTAATCGAAAAATGTACTTCAAAACATATTTTGCATATATATATATATATATATATATATATATATATATATATATATATATATATTTTTTTTTTTTTTTTTTTTTTTTTTTTTTACAATTTTAAAGCACAAAATATTATTTAAAGTACATTTTTCAGTTACCTGACAAACATTTTGACAGTTTTGGCAGGCCACTGCAAGAAGGAGTCATCCAGGAGAACATACTAAAACAAAAAGATCCTTTCTCTACATCCAGAATGTTTCATTCATTACAGAATCAATGACAGCATGAACATTTCTCTGTTCTGTTGGTGCAAATCCAGAACAGAAAAGCTCATGAGGAATTTTAATGTACTTCCTTTAAAAGTAATGTTGGTAATAAGTAAATCATCCCATTATAACTCATAAAATGTATTTTGGTAATACTTTATAGGCCCCATCAATTAATGTTAATGTGTTAACTAATATCAACTAAAAATGAGTAATACATTTGTTACAGTAGATTTATTAATCTTTAACATTAGTTAATAAAAATACAACGGTTCATTGTCAGTATGTTAAATAATATTAAAAGATACTTTTGATTTTAACAATGTATTTGTAAATATTAAAATTAGTATTAACTAAGATTAATAAATGCTTTAGAATTATTTTTCATTGTTCCTTCAAGTTAAAGGGTTAGTTCACCCAAAAATGAAATTTCTGTCATTAATTACTTACCCTCATGTCATTCTACACCCGTAAGACCTTCGTTCATCTTCAGAACACAAATTAGGATATTTTTGATGAAATCCGAGGGTATCTGATCCACAGATAGCAGCAATGACATTTGCACCTTTTGAGGACCAGAAAAGTAAATTGTTGAATAAAGTCGTTAGTTTTATTTTGTTTTTGCACACAAAAAGTATTCTCGTTGCTTCATAATATTAAGGTTGACTATTTTATCGATGACTTTAATACTTGTTGTTGCTGCCTATGTGTGGATCAGATACCCTCGGATTTCATCAAAAATATCTTAATTTGTGTTCCGAAGATGAACGAAGGTCTTACAGGTTTGGGTGAGTAATTCATGACAGAAATTTCATTTTTGGGTGAACTAAACCTTTAACTAATGTAGTTAACTAATGGAACCTTATTGAAAAGTGTTACCAGTATTTTTCACCCATGAATTCTACAGGATCATTTATAAAAAAAAAAAGAAATCTCATTAAACTCATTCTTACTTTATTGATACCTTGATAGACAGTACACTTTCTAATGAGCCTGTTGAAGTGTTCTTCATATGACTAATAAGCCATAAATGTAACCATCTGAATTCAGTTGAGAGCGGTAACGAGTATTTGATAGTGTGCAATGACACTACTTGTTGTTTTATTAGCATAAAATGATGTGATGTGTCTCAATGCAATCAGACATAATTAAACAATTAAAGTCTGCATGCCACCAGTCGATTATTATTTCAGAACTTGTTTGTGCATTGCACTGTTTGCATGTTAAGTTCAAAAAATCATTTTAGCAAGTACGTACTCAAGTGTGCGTCTATGACATGATTGGGGCAGTATAATATGTGTCAGTACTGAACAGTTTAGCTGCTCACCTGTGCTTTCTCTTTTGCGTACGAGTGGTCTGATGTGTACAATTTTATCAGCTACCTGTTGGTTTTCTCATATTTCATCATTGTGAATATTGGTGTGCGTGCGTGTCGGGGAGGGAGGGCGGCGGGAGTGGGTTGTGGGGAATGCTGGGAGATTTTAATAACGCAGAAGCAGTGCAGTGAGATTTAATAAAAGAAGATGATGTGATTACTGAACCCTGGCTCTGAGCCACCTTCCCTCACAGCAATATCCGCTCTCTTTCTTTCTCTCTCGCTCACTCACACACACACACACATGCACAGCACCAACCCTTGCAATTATATGTACATGTATGATTTACATACTGACTCCCTATATATATATACAAAGATGCACCAAAGTCTGTGGGATAAACCTCGCAACTATGACAGTAAGTGTTTGATTATGTAAAATTATGTGTTCATGCATGGATTAGGCCCCCACACTATGATTTGGCTATAGATTTATGTAAAACTTTATTGAATTGACTTCATGAACACAGCTTGTACGTACATACCGTCTGATTGTTTTTCCTGCACCCATAATTTCTTTCCCCCAAGGTACTTTCATCCTGTTAACTCTGGTTTTCAAATCTGTACATGTTGTTATTTTTGTAACCATCATATTTAATGAGTCTGTTTGAAGTGTTTCTTTTCAGAACATTTTATCTCCTTTTAAAGTCACAAAAACATGTCCAGGTCACATTTCACCCCAAACAAAAAAACATAAAGAAATAATATTTAGCATAAATAAAATGGAGCCTGTTTTATGACCAATAAAGTGTTCTTACATTTTGAAAATATTTTCATGACAATTAAACATATCTGACCTCAAATTCTCATTAATGTATCCAGATGTTTTCCATAACTCTTAATGGTAATTGTCATTAATTTTTATATATATTTTTTTTTAAGTTAAACAGGTCTACTACTCATAATTTTTTCTCACATGACGGTAATGAAAATTATTATTTTTTATTGTTTGTGCATTACATTACTCAGAATTGGGAGGAAATTATTTGAAACTGAATGAAAATAATGTCATAATGCCAAAAAAAATCTTAAAACAGGCTTTATAGTCTTTAAGAAAAATATAATTTCTCACTTATTTCTTTTGGTTTTGAGGTGAAGTATGAACCGGGCATGTTCTTGACAGGCTTCATGCGAGTCACTCTTACAGTCAGTTGCTGAATGAATGTTTCTCAGGGTTTTTAGAGTTGGTTTTCTTTGATCTGGGTGTAGTAGGTGGTGATTTGGGTAATTTGGCATTTTTGGCAGATGGATTGAGACAGATTAGCCATAGCAGCTGCGTTTCGGACAGGATCATCATATCCGTGCAGATTAGAGGCTATAATGTGTGGACCTGGCTGCCTCTTCCTTCAGCAGATTTCTGATATGACACCTTCATCTCCTGCACTCAGGGCTCTTCAACACACACACACACACACTAGAATCCCGCCTTCCATCTCTGCAACTGTCATGAAGTCTGTGTTATCCATCAAATGTGCATTTCATCTGTTCTTAGCCTTCAAAATGTTTTGTTTTCATCTTATCATGTGCGACAGCATTATCTTTATATGCAAACTTTTAATTTCATTAGTGTTCATTGCCAAAGCAGGTATCAGCATTATTTATTGCTCATACACTCTTGATTCCAAAAGGGTTTTTCCACAGGAATGACATAGAACCACCATTTTGGGTTCCCCAAAGAACCTTTCAGTGAAGGGTCTTTTTATAGTGTGAAGAACATTTTAACAATCTAAAGAACCTTTTGTGCTGTGGAAAGA
This sequence comes from Megalobrama amblycephala, assembly GCF_018812025.1. Classification (NCBI taxonomy): domain Eukaryota; kingdom Metazoa; phylum Chordata; class Actinopteri; order Cypriniformes; family Xenocyprididae; genus Megalobrama; species Megalobrama amblycephala. The sequence continues at coordinate 29,283,620 of NC_063044.1, forward strand.
TTCCATGGATGTTAAAGATTCTTCATGGAACCATTGAAGCCAATAAAGAATGTGTATTTACGATTAGGGATCTGAACAAACCCTTATTATAGGTCTTGTCATAATGTTCATTTAAATGATAGCTTTAAATGATAGCTTGTCCTCCACTGTGATAGAATTGTGTGTCAAATTGGGCAGATTTTTGATGAGCTAATAAAATCCTATACACTTATATTGACAAAAGTCCTGAGCACAATATCATACACTTGGGCTTTTTTGACTTGGGAGCAATCACCCAGAACAACCACACACAAAAGCCTAAAATCATGCCAGCATGTGTAAACGGCACGTTTAAAATGTAAAAATCTTTTGTATTGTCCAGTTCAATAATACTTTTGAAATACGTTTTTGTGTTTGACAGTAACTTCACACAGCTTCATGCCACATTTTAGGTGAATGGCAACTATTGCTTTGGCTTAATGAAATGTACACAAGGATTAGACTGTCATCGAGCGGCTACAGGTTCATCTGTGGGTACCTGTCAATATTTATGAGAGTACATGTGCACGGCCGAATATAGGTGCCGGTAAATGTGTGTGTGTGTGTGTGCGAGTATGGTGTGTTTATTCGAGTGTGTGAAAGAGAGAGGAGAGATTAACCCCATGCTATCCTCAATCCCTGGTTATGAGTTTACAGCGTCTGTCTGGGCATCGCACTGTTTAAACAACAATCTAATTAATCCTGTCTTTATTAGTTTCACGGAGCTGGGGAGGGAGGCTGGGAGGGAGAACAGGGAATTCTGGCAGAAAATATCAAGCGGTGAGGGAGGGGAGAGAGGAGGAAAAAACGAGGGGTCTGGTGGGGATTGAAGAGCGAGAGCGCCTTTAAAATGAATTGTGATGTTGATGAGCCACGTCAAAGGAAAACACTGTTTAAAGACAGGCATTTGTGGGCATTGGTAGCGGGACAAATGACCTTCTTAATACATTTGTTCACTTTTGCCCTGTAAGTCACTGTAACCGTTAATCATTTTAGAAAATCATTGGTAAGTTTAATACATTTACTAAAGTGTGCGGTGCTAGCAACACCGAGGTCAGAGGTTCAATTCCCAGGTGATAAAATGTACTTAGATGTACTAAAACTTAAATGCAGTGTAAGCAGCTTTGAAAAAAGTATGTCAAATGAATAAATGCAAATAAAATTACCATGTAAAGCCTGACATATAAAATAGTCAGATTTTTTAATGGAACATTATTTGCATTTTTATTTGCAAAAACACCTTAATTTTATTCAGATGCCCAAACTGAGCAAAAATATGCAATTTGCTGATATTTATGGCCAAAAAGTAAGATGGAATTCTTAATTAATGCTAATATATTTTAATATTATATATATGTGTCTTAGTAAGATATTTAATATCTTAGTTTTGTTATTTGTAGTTTTTATTGTTGGAGCCAAAACATTTAATGCTATGCAATACAAAGATGATTGAGAGATGTACAAATAAGCATTCCTCCGAAGCCTGATGGATCAGATTTGATACTTACATTTTAACATGATTTTCTAAAATGAACGGATAATCAGGTAAACTGGAGATGCTTCAGTCCAGTAAATGTTCATCTTCAAATATTAATAACAGTCTATTAACAGATGTTATTCTTATCTTCTTTACTTAAAATCAGTAAAGATATCACAGCAAAAAGACATGTATCACGATCTGAAGGGGGCATTTTTACAATTACACGCACATAAAAAACCTCACCTATCAATCAAATGACAGAAGGCATGTAATATATGTACAAGTTTTGTTCTTAAAGGGTTAGTTCGCCCAAAAATGAAATTTCTGTCATCATTTACTCACCCTTATGTCGTTCCACACCCGTAAGACCTTTGTTCATCTTCAGAACACAAATTAAGATATTTTTGATGAAATCCCGGAGGTATATGACTCAAAAATCCAGAAATTAAAGACAAATAGTCGACGTGACTGCAGTGGTTCAACCTTAATTTTATGAAGCGACGAGAATACTTTTTGTGCGCAAAAACAAAACAAAAATAACTTTATTCAACAATCTCTTCTCTTTCCTGTCATTATCCTGACGCAGTTGATGCAGTAAACGCAGTGAAGGTTTCCGTGTTTATGTCCGAATGCCAGCTCATTATTGGCCAAAGCTGATCACGTGAGCAGCACGATGCATGCGTGTGATGCTGACACAGGAGCCGGCCAATGAGTCAGCGTTCTGACGAAGAACCTGGAAGCGCTGGACATAAACAATATATGAGAATGACACAGAAGAGAAGATATTGTTGAATAAAGTCATTATTTTTGTTTTGTTTTTGCACACAAAAAGTATTTTCGTCGCTTCATAACATTAAGGTTGAAACACTGTAGTCACTTTGACTATTTTAACAATGTCTTTAGCACCTTTCTGGATTTTTGAGTCATATACCTCTCGGATTTTATCAAAAATATCTTAATTTGTGTTCTGAAGATGAACGAAGGTCTTACGGGTGTGGAACGGCATGAGGGTGAGAAATTTCAGAAATTTCAATTTTGGGTGAACTAACCCTTTAAGAAAAGTTTTGATCATGTTGATACTTCAGAGGCCTCAGAAATGTACATTTTTGCTTTGTTGCTTGTAACATCTTGTGCATTGTCAAATATTGCCACCCAGTGTTACAGACAAAACATTGCATAAAGTGATTGTTCAGAAACATAATCGTTCAGTAACACGTGCACATGTGTGCGTGTGTCAGGTTGTTCGTGCGGAAGTGCAGTGCGTGCCTGCAGGCGATCGGCCGCTCGGAGCTCATCATGCGTGTGCTGGGGCAGGTGTACCACCTGGGCTGCTTCAGCTGCTGCGAGTGTGAGCGCCGGCTGCAGAGAGGTGATGAGTTTGTGCTAAAGGAGGGACAGCTGCTCTGCCGGGGAGACTATGAGAAGGAGAGAGAGATGCTGGCCGCCATCAGCCCGGCCCCTACCGAGTCTGGTAACCTTCATGACCTCACTTGAAGGTTTATATTAAAGGAGATGAGATGCTAAAATAGTGAAGAAATGACACACTTCATCTTTAAGCCAATGCTCAGTTTCCCTCTGCAGTAAAGAGTGAGGATGAGGAGGGTGGCGGTGTCTCCGTCGGCGGGAAGGCTGGAGATGATGGGAAGGAGCACAAGAGATCCAAGAGACCACGAACCATCTTGACCACGCAACAGCGTCGCGCTTTCAAGGCTTCCTTCGAGGTGTCTTCAAAACCCTGCCGAAAGGTCAGCAGTCACCTGACACCTGTGTGCATAATATGTGGCACTTGTATCCATCTCATGCATATACTGTTATTGCAGGTCAGAGAAACTCTTGCAGCTGAGACTGGACTGACGGTGAGAGTCGTGCAGGTGTGGTTCCAAAATCAGAGAGCAAAGGTAGGATGGCATAATTTTTTGATAAATTCTGAAAATGTTCCTGTTTGAAACACCATCTCGTGATTTACCCAGGTAGAAAAAAGCAAAAACAACATCCTTGTTCTATTGATCAATCATGTTTTAGGGTTTGTTTATTTCTAAGGCTTAGCAAGTGGTTTAAGGGAGTAGAATTAAATAAACTCAAAATCAAATAACTTTAATTTTTTGACAAAAAAAGCTAAAGTTTGTCAGTTACAAGTTTTGAATGTGGCTTGGCATAGCCTGGTTGGAAAGCTTATATGAGCAGGCAGACGGACAGACGGATAGATAGATGGATGGATAGACAGACAGAGAGATAATACCAGGTGGAAACAGGGCCTAAGATGTGTTTTGGACAATCGGATCATGAGTGGATGAAGGAGACACATTCCTGTTTTCACCCGGTATTTTAATCCGTCTCTTTTGTCCGCTTTCAACCATTTCTGTCCTTATTTCTTCGAGGAGAGGGTCTATGGGTGGGTAAATGTATGGGCTTTGTCAGATCTTTCGATCTAATGGACAAAATAAGCTCGAGCAATTTAAGGCCGGAACACACCAAGCCGACGCTGACAAACTAGTGGCGACGAAAGCAGACTGTGGGTTGGCTCATATCGGCAGCGTCTGGGTCCAAAGTTGGCCTGACACACCAAACCGACACTCGACACCCGACGACCAAGTAGCATGTCAGTTCTGCGCCTGCGTAAGATGAAATGCTTTTCCGTACCAGCAGGTGGCAGTAGCTGAACAGCTATCAGAATGATCAGATGGCCCGACGGACCGACGAGCTCCGACGCCGATTCAACATGTCGAATCGGCCGGAAAAAGCAGACGAGGACCAGCTTCAGCCGACGGTGCGAAACACACTGAGAAAACTTAGTCGGCCGACGAAGATAGACTGCCCGACAGCCGACCGTTGGCTTGGTTTGTTCCTGCCTTTACATGTTATTCAGAAGAGGATGGAAAAACAAACGGAGAACAGCAGCTTTCCTTTCTGCTCTGATAGCCATAAGACCGGCCAAACGCGATGAGTGTGTTAGAAATTAGGAATGGTGAGAGAACATTGTGGTTGGTGCGTTTTTCATCTTCAAACCAAACTTGGGTCTTCAGCTGACAAAGTTTAAATCCCGTCTGGCTAGCGCTTCCCATAATGTTTACGGATTATGTCAGTAGGCAGAGAGTAGGCAGTCTTTAGTGGCTGTTCGACCACATGAGCGTCTACACTACAAAAGCAATCCGGTTCATTGCGTTTTCCTCTGGAAGTGGTCGAAAGTGGACAAGCTCAAAACGTTTCACACCCTGTTTACACCTGTCCTTAGTGTAATCCACTTGTGATCCGATCGATACTTTCAGGAAGAAAGTGTCTATATGGATAGACACAGATACTATCAACCAACAACACTGAGACTTGTGACCTAAAGCGATTAATCGCTGTCATTGTGACTGTTAGTTTGATTTTTATATGACTATTAGATGGGAATGTTGTTCCAGGACCAGGGAAGACCATAAACTGTTGTTGTTGTGTGTTCAGATGAAGAAGATTGCTCGCAGACAGCAGCAGCAGCAGCAACAGCAGGAACAGGAGCAGATGGGCGGGACCAGGAGGGGCCCGAGCAGAGGGGGGCGCCAGAGTAACGATGACAGTGAGGGTAAGACACAGACGGATGGCGGAGTGGATGGACAACTGTGTGAAATGGCTTGATGAAAAGTGTGAACCCAGCTCTTTCTCTTCACAGATGGCTCCAGCAGTCACGGACTGGATGGGTTGCTCTCGTATTCCTCTCTGCCACGCCAACAACTGCTGGCTTTGGATCCGAACATATACGGCAGCGAGCAGTTCCGACACGGGCTCACGCCACCACAGCTCGGCCCCGAGCAGATGCACTCCTATGGTAAGGATCTCCTACTGTACCAACTTTGGCATTGCTAATTGTTTTCTTTAACTGAAATGTTTGTGTTTGAACACCGAATTCATTTCAGACTCAGAGACAGTTTTCCATGACTTGGACAGTGATGGAAGTCTCAGTCATCTTGGTGACTGTCTCTTGACGACCGCAGAGGGTGGAGTTCTGGCAGGGCGGATAGGAAATCCCATTGATCGCCTCTACTCAATGCAAAACTCCTACTTTACCTCATGACCCTGGTTCCACCTACCTAAAGCGCTCCAACACCACAGCAGGGGGCAACAAATAGATCATCATTAAAACTAATTGAATCCCACAATCGCATCTTAGTTGTGCCAATAAAGTTCTAACCAATCAAACCAAGACAGGATCAGACCCCAAAAATTCAATATGACATGGACAGAATAGGAATTCACTGGAATATCATGTTTTGTATCACACATATACACTATTTTTTTCTGCTCTGTATCGCGCAAACAATTTTGGACAGTCATAGGTGCAGACATCAACAGGCAGCTCTTCGTGAAGTGTAAGTGTTACCTCACACTCTACTCACTGTAAAACTAACAAACTGATCAAGTCGGTATCCAAAATCTCCCCCTATACTCTCATTCGCTATTAGAGTGCTTGAATGATGATGTGTTTTGTAGGTCAACCAAAAAGTTAGCATTACCCCGGTTCCCCCGATAAAAAGACAATAGGATTGTTCTATTGGATTACTGCAGAAAATGTTCTGTGAGAATTAATGATTCCTACACATTCTGTTCATCATGATAATGTTTTGAACATTTTAAAGCCTAAATACAGCATTAGTAAAAATCTAAATATATAAAAATGCACCACGGTCACATGACTTCATCACCACCATTAAGCTTTTAACATATATTTCAGTCTTAAAAAGCATTTTCCATGATAATAAACACAAGGCTGTGAAAGCGGATTAGTGTGTTCAGTGTGATAACGTTTAAAGGTGCAGTAAGCGATTTTTGAGAAAACCAAGAAGCACAACAAACTTGTAGCCAATCAGCAGTAGGGGGCGTGGTCACTCATGATGTGGGAGGAGAGAGAGTGAGCCAATCAGCAGTAGGGGGCGTGCCCACTCATGATGGTGGAGGAGAGTGAGTGAGCCAATCAGCAGTAGGGGGCGTGTCCACTCATGATGGGGGAGGAGAGAGAGTGAGCCAATCAGCAGTAGGGGGCGTGTCCACTCATGATGGGGGAGGAGAGAGAGTGAGCCAATCAGCAGTAGGGGGCGTGTCCACTCATGATGGGGGAGGAGACAGAGTGAGCCAATCAGCAGTAGGGGGCGTGTCCACTCATGATGGGAGAGGAGAGAGAGTGAGCCAATCAGCAGTAGGGGGGCGTGTCCACTCATGATGGGGGAGGAGAGTGAGTGAGCCAATCAGCAGTAGGGGGCGTGTCCACTCATGATGGGGAGGAGAGAGAGTGAGCCAATCAGCAGTAGGGGGCGTGTCCACTCATGATGGGGGAGGAGACAGAGTGAGCCAATCAGCAGTAGGGGGCGTGTCCACTCATGATGGGGGAGGAGACAGAGTGAGCCAATCAGCAGTAGGGGGCGTGTCCACTCATGATGGGAGAGGAGAGAGAGTGAGCCAATCAGCAGTAGGGGGGCGTGTCCACTCATGATGGGGGAGGAGACAGAGTGAGCAAGAATGAGATTTGAAGAAAGACTGTAGAAAGAGACAGCTGAGAGACATTACAAAAGAGAAAAGGTCAGTGGAATATCACTGGGAAAAGAAGAGTTATGATCAGGCAAGAGCTTTAAGGCTCATGTTAATATTAGAAAAATTCCAGGGAAGGAGAGATCCAAGCAGGAAGGACTGAAAATGGACGCCGAGGCTGCGTTGTTTCTGCTACATACGTGAGTAACATTGGTTTTGCTATGTTTCACAGAACCAAGATATGCTGTTGTTGTAATGTTAACTATAGGAACAGAACTGTTTTGAGTGTCACTGTTTGTCTGGAGCTGCTGGAGACTATCAACCAACTCTTGCTTGTATTTACTCTTGTGTACTGAATGTTCATTTTTTTTGTTCTTCCTTGTCGTTCCTACATCATCTTTGCTTTATTTTTCATGAAGCATTATTTTGCTTCGCTTCAGCTATGATAAACAGACATCCACTCGTGCATTTTGGGGGCGAAACAGTGAAGGGAGGGGTGTGTTTGTTTGGGCTGATTTCAAATAGTGTTTCTCAGAAACCATTTACTGCACCTTTAATATCCCCAACAACCTCTGAGGTCCCATTTAGCCACTTGTTAGCAAATGCCTTTTTCAAGACAAGTAAAAGCTATTAATGCTGTATTGTGTAGAACAATACGTGAAAATTAGCTCATGGTAACCACAGACCTTATTTCATGCTTTTAACCAAAAACTCAATGACTTCAGGATAATGAAACCGGAAGCGCCAAAATGCGAACTCGTTTCTGGGTTTGGCCTACAAAAATGTCATCTTTGCAGCATTCTCTTCACTACATTAGTCCACTGAATGAGTGAATGAAACAGAGTGAGCTGGAGGTTCTGTCCACTATGGTTTCGGACACCAATACCAATACTGACTCTCAAATAATGCAGGGGTATGGGAGTGATTTCAGACACAGCCCAAGCCAATTTCCACTCTCTTGTTATTGCTTTGCCATCTTTAGGTCCTTCCTTATGAAAAGGAAGCTTTTATTTAAATCTAACATGAAAACCAAAATAGTCTAGCATGCTGGCATAAGTCAAATGTACATTAATATTTTTTGTCAAGTGAAAATGTATATTAAAGATGCACTCAGTAGTTTTATGTATGTCGAGCTGACCAATATAACAGTTGTCTTGGACTTACACTGACACCTAGTGGCGTGGATGCAGCATCACACAAACAAATGTTTCACTCTTGAGTTATTATAGTTAACTAAAACCATTAAAAAAAACAAAAAAAACATTTTAATTACTTGAAATAAAGCAAATGTTAACTGAAATAAAATAAAATATTATCTAGTTGCCAAGGCAACATTTTTAATTTTCATTTCATTTAAACTAAAATTACTAAAACTGGAATAAAAATTAATAAAAACTATATAGACATTTTTTTAAAAAGCTAATACAAATGAGGGCAAAACACAATTGAATTATTAAAATGTTAACTAAAATTGAAGTGAAAATGGAAAATATAAAAATAAAAACATTTTCAAAATAATAAAAGCTATAATAGTATCTCAATGATACTTAAAAAACTATTTTGTTTAGCTAAGTTACTGATGCTATTGTTAAAAACACTATTAATCAGTTCTGCAGACAAAAGTGTTCACAATTGGGGGTAAACGAGATGTCAGCATGTAAAATAAATAAGACAGCTGTTATATGAGTCTTCATCTCATGTTAATGTTGTTTATTAGCACGTTATTTTTCAAAAGCACTACTGATTTTTTTAAGTGTAAAACCCTTTTAATGAGAAAATAAAATACTGAGTGCACCTTTTAACATTTTAAATTCCTTTTCACGAATTAAAAATGTTGACAGCTAGTGCAGTATTTTTTATGAAGAAATTTAATTTGGATTTAGTTTCTCAGAGAGAGGTTCAGTGTTTTGTTTTTTTAAGCCGCCTTAACTGTGCATTGGACAATTAAAAGAGACAAAATATTAAAATGAAAATAGTACATCATAAAATAATGAAATGTCTATAAGATATAACTGAAGAAGATATCTCAAAGACCAAAAATAGTGAAGGAGTCTTGATTATGCTGTAATTTAATATTTCATATAACAAAACCACAAATGAGATGATTTAATTTAAATCTCAGGTTTTAAACAGTATAACATTTGGACACAGGGTACATTTTCTCTGATTAAAAAAAAAAAAAAGAAGTGAGAAATGTGAAAACTATCAAGGGCCTTGATTTGTTTCCTGCAGTAGCATTGCTATACAGCGACTATGGTAAACAGGTAGGTTTTTAGATTGTTAGGCATCAGGTAAAATGTAGGGATGTGCTCTAATCTCCAAACTGAGATGACTCCGTGATAAGGAAATGATCAGGGTTATTGCCGTTACAGGGTTAGTTAGCCTTACAGTTACAGGGTTGATAATAAATATGACATTTATCTCTTTAGTACTGACAGGAAAAATAGCACAAAGTATTAATAAGACCCCCTAAATGTTACAGGATGTGTACACTTGGCAAAGTGTTGCTAATTGTGCTTTATTGTAATATACTAAACGTGTTGGTCATATGACTGTTGTTGTAATTAGCACTATTGTTATACGTGTAGTTATTTACTTCACCTCTTTTTACTCATTATGTTCTTGTTGGTTATTTTTTAATGGCAACAATAGCATTGGAATATTTATGTTGCAGCATGATATACTGTATAATTATGTGAAATGTATTATTTATATTGAAGAATGTACAGTAACACCATCTGCTTATGAAAATCCTGACAAACTGAAATGTAGTTTCTAGTACACTGGACTTGACTTTCTGGTACATCAAGTGTGCAGCCGACTGCTCACATGTTCATGAACCATTTTGTGATACTGGACTGTTTTATTTGGAGTGTTATTATATTTCTGTTGATGGGGAGATCAATGTACCATCTTTCTGTTTCTTTTAGTGTGATCACTCTCAGTGAACGTGTTTTTGTGTACGGTGTTCTCGGGTTTCCAATATAACTCATTTCAAACATTGACGCTTGGCTGTGTGATTTATGGCTCATGGATTCTGATAAGTATGTGATTCTGGTAAATCAGCTACATTTCTTTCCACTTTTGATAAATGGACCAAATGAAAGTTCAGTTCAACTCATTGGTCAAAGGCTCAGAACCTTGTGTCCTCCCTCCCGTTTAACCAGCGGTCAAAGCAATCCTAATCTAATGCCTCCCTACAGTCTTTTGTTCCTGGACGCAGGGAACCGGTGGCCATGTGAGGGGGAGATATTACATGTCTGCATTCTTTGGTTTAATATTATACACAGTGACGCCAAGGTAAGGAGAAAAACATTCAAACGGTGACTAACAGAGAACAAGAAATACCCATTATAAATGACCTAAACCTGAATTTATGCTTATTGAACCAAGATTTCACATGTTAAATCAAACCTTCTGAAGACATTTTATGGGTTATAAGAATCTATTAATCGTTTTTTTTATTGCCAGCGTGTAATGAAACGTAAAAAACGAGACCTTCTCCGACTTCCTAGATTGTCTATAAAAGCCTGAACACTGATTTTTTTTTTTTTTTTTTTTTTTTTTGTGAAGGACTCGGGACATTTTTGCCAGGAAAATCAAAAGGACGCTCCCGAAAGCCTCTTCCGTTCTGACACATTAAAACAAATTATACAATGTTCAAGATAATGCCGAACCAGCCATTCTGTACTGTAATGCCAATAGAAAATGGACTGATTCCAAATATATTCTCAAATAGACCCAAGGTCTATTCTCAAATAGACCTTGTACATTAGTGTGCACGAGTGCGAGCAAAGCTGCTGGCTGCAGTTCACTTAATGGCCACCATTGTCGCTAATAAGGGTTTCTGAATTCTACATAGAGCCCCTTTTAAAGGATTAGTTCACTTTCAAATGAAAATTACCCCAAGCTTTACTCACGCTCAAGCCATTCTAGGTGTTTATAACTTTCTTCTTTCTGACGAACACAGTCAGAGTTATTTGAATAAATATCCTGATGCATCCAAGCTTTAAAATGGCAGTGAACAGGATCAATGAGAATTAACTAAATAAAGTGTCTCGATCCACATCCATCCATCATAAACATACTCCACACGGCTCCCGGGGGTTAATAAAGGCCTTCTGAAGTGAAGTGACACGTTTGTGTAAGAAAAAGATCCATATTTAACAAGTTATGAAGTAAAATATCTAGCTTCCTCCAGACCGCCTTCCGTATTCAGTTTACAAATAAATTGTAAAACTCTTGCCGTTCAAAAAGCTTACGCTACATCCAACGCCTTCCCTATTCAACTTATGGAAAAAGCTTAACTGATGTGAAGCCAGTTCCATTTTTTTCCACAAGTTGAATACGGAAGGCGGTCTGGCGGAAGCTAGATATTTTACTTCTTAACTTGTTAAATATGGATCTTTTTCTTACACAAACACATCACTTCACTTCAGAAGGCCTTTATTAACCCCCCGGAGCTGTGTGGAGTATGTTTATGATGGATGGATGTGGATGGAAACACTTTCTTCAGCTCATATTCGTGACCCCTGTTCACTGCCATTATAAAGCTCGCATGCGTCAGGATATTTATTAATATAACTCCGATTGTGTTCATCAGAAAGAAGAAAGTCATAAACACCTAGGATGGCTTGAGGGTGAGTTTGGGCTAATTTTCATTTGAAAGTGAACTAATCCTTTAAAAAATAAACATATATTATAGATAATTATGTTTCCATTGCACTAAGAATTTTGATATATTTCTGAAAATAAATCATGTTTCAGTGACAGGTGAAGCTACTTTAAATAAGACTTAAGAATTGAGACAAATACTCACATTAGGAAAAAAGAAAATGTCTTTTGGAATGAAATGGAATGAATTACAGAATTTCATTTTTTCCAAGTCTCCTAATTAGAATACTGAAGTTTTTTTCCTTCTTCAAAAATTCTCATTCAAAAATATAATTTCATGTCTCTCTAGTCCACCGCGATCAGATTCTCACAGAAGAATGTCATATTGGTGTGTTAAAAAACATTTTTGGATTTAACAGAGAAACAAAAAGTTTTGTTGGTAAAATGTTACTAAATTAGGACACACGATCTTCAAAAGTGCAGAGAGATAAAAACAGAAATGCATATTTTATTGTAACTTCATGTTTTAATATCATGGAAACTTTTAAAAATGAGTTCTCTCATAAATAGTATGAAAGTTCCAAAAACAAAACAAATCAAATATCACATTAAACAGTTTGAAAAAAAAAGATGTGCAAAAGATTTATGTATGTTCTTGTTTTTGTGTGTGTGTTGCAGTTCTTCAAAAGATAATATTTCCATAATCTGTATCTTCCCAGTATTGAGTATAAAACACCTGTGCTATTGTCCTCATTAGACAGAACAATAACAAAAACATCTATGTGGGCTGAGGCGCAGCATTTGCTGTTGGAAAAAAAAGTTTTTAGAAATATTTAAATTCATTGTACTCCCAGTCATAAATTCAAGCTGCATTATACAAACGCACAGACTTTACTGCTTACCTATTCCTGAAAGGTCGACGCTCTCAACACAGGCAAGGAAACGGGTGAGGTGAGGCTGACACGCTTCGGCAGAGCTCTGGTTCTCTCGCAGACAGCGCTCAAACACGGAAAACTCACCAGCACAGTCTGTTCGGATCTTCCTTATCACTGGACTGCATTGAGATGCGAGAAAAAGAGGGGGGAAACATCATAAATAAAGTCTCCTGTATTTTAATATGTTTAATAGTATTCAGCGGTGGAAAGTACAAATTTAAACATTTTTTGAAATACAATGGCAGACTCCTTTGTCTTCTGAATATTTCATATGTATAATAATATAACTTTTTGAAAAAAAGAAAATACAGCTTGAAGGGAAAAAATATTTTCCCAAGTAATTATGATTAGCTTGATGTTTCTTTATTTTGCTTTAAACATCACGTCTCATATTTTATCTTCATATTTTTATAACTGTGTGGTAGTTGCTATTAAATGATTATATTTTTCATAATAGATTGTCATAGATATAAGTATGGGTCAATGTTAAAGGGTTAGTTCACCCAAAAATGAAAATAATATAATTTATTACTCACCCTCATGTCGTTCCACACCTGTAAGACCTTCGTTCATCTTTTGAACACAAATTAAGATATTTTTGATGAAATCCGATGACTCAGTGAGGCCTCCATAGGGAGCAATGACATTTCCTCTCTCAAGATCCATTAAGGTACTAAAAACATATTTAAATCAGTTCATGTGAGTACAGTGGTTCAATATTAACATTATAAAGTGACGAGAATATTTTTGGAGCGGCAAAAAAACAAAACAAAAAAACGACTTATATAGTGATGGCCGATTTCAAAACACTGCTTCAGGAAGCTTAGGAGCATAAATGAATCAGTGTATCGAATCATGATTCAGATCGCGTGTCAAACTGCCAATGGCTGAAATCACGTGACTTTGGCGCTCCGAACAGCAGATTCGATACACTGATTCATTTATGCTCCGAAGCTTCCTGAACCATTGTTTTGAAATCGCCCATCACTAAATAAGTCGGTTTTTTTTGGTGCACGAAAAATATTCTCGTCGCTTTATAATATTAATATTGAACCACTAATACTCACATGAACTGATTTAAATATGTTTTTAGTACCTCTATGGATCTTGAGAGAGGAAATGTCATTGCTCCCTATGCAGGCCTCACTGAGCCATCGGATTTCATCAAAAATATCTTAATTTGTGTTCTCAAGATGAATGAAGGTCTTACGGGTGTGGAACTACATGAGGGGGAGTAATTAATGACATTATTTTCATTTTTGGGTGAACTAACCCTTTAAGACAACAGTAACCTACTTATAACACAAATCTTTTCATTTGAACACAACTCAACATCTCTGGAGCAGAAAAAGTGGTTGAAGTTAAGGAAACACATTTACATAAGTGTTGTGATATAAATAGCTTTGAATAGCAAAGAGAATAGAAGAAATGGAAATGCTCTTGTCTGAAAGCATGACATGCGGACATACTGTGATGAAGTGCACTGGGCCACCTTCAGCTTCAGGTCCAGACACTTCTCTTGCCATGATGCTGGATGAGACACAACACAGCCACCATATTCCTCCAGCTCCTTCTGGCAGTATTTGGTTGTGATGGCCATTGCTGCCTCCCTGTTATCATGCAGTTAAACATGTTTTATCAGCCTAAATGCACATTACAATAAATTATCAACACTGCAGGTGACCGGTGCTACGAGGAAGACTAACAAGACGGACATGCGCACAAAGACAGTCTGTCAAATAAAGTTTAGAAAATCTTTAATTACAAAATAAACACTCTAGTAGTTCATTCATTTTAGCTAATGAAGTCCAAACACAGCTCGGTGTGCTATCAGGCTGCTGTCGTCGAATTACAGCGCAAGAATTACAAATATAACATATTCAAACCGGCTCAAACACACAGCTGTCAGTCAGCACTACTCACATGTTGAACAAATATGATTTTTCACTCTCCTGAAGGTTACTCTCGACGGCACATCACGCACATGTGCAGAGAGAACGTCCGCGCTCCCGCCGGAGGAATACGATTGGTCCATTTTTACACTTACCCTGATCCTATTGGTCGTTTCGCTGGTAGGGTGAAAGAATGGGCGTGGCTTTACGCTACTTAAAAACATTAAATTTATTTTATATTATGATTTTATCGTCTTTTTTTATTCTTTATTGAAGAAGCCACATTTCAGTACAATAATGAGAATTAAATGAATGTTTTCATGTGATATGCTACTAAGTTACAGAAGAAAAAGAAGAAAAGTCCAGAAGAAAAACAATAAAAAAGAAATAACGACTATATATATATAGGAATCTTCATCATTTGTTGTAGTGTCAAAAACCCTGGCTGTCACTATTTTAGTGCAAGTAAATGTCTATTAATATATTACGTTTACATTTAATATCATTAAATGTTAGCTTGTTTAAAATCATCTATAAAATAAAATAAATTGGAGCTAGACTATTTTATTTATGTATATGGAACTTTCCTGAGAAATATAATCGTGTAATATATATTTTTTTACTATCACGTTGACTTTGAAATATTGTTTGTTATATGTACCGGATATTTTTGGCAAAATGTACTTGACTTTATTGTTGGAAATGTTGATGGAAATTTTATTTTACAGTGGAAAGATGTTCTTTTAGACATAATTATAAACTCCAAAGATAAACAGACTTGTACTTATTTTTTTATTATTATTATTATTTTTTTTAATGGCCAAATATACACAAATGTACATTTTGAGGTAAAAAAAACAAAACATGTTTTATAGCATTTAAAAAATGAAGTGAAATATTATATTGAATCTATATTGCCCTCGAAGAAACAAAAAGCTATTAGAATTTTGCAAGCATGTACACTTTTTAATGTATTCCTATAATTTTTTTAATATCCACTAGCATTTGAAATTTCTGTTTTGTTGTAACTGTATGGAATGTGTTTTTCTGTTCAATAAATTAAAAAAAAAAAAAAAAAGTAACGTTACCGGATATTGCGTCACCGGCGTACGTGCTTGCGTATGCGGAAGCTGTCGTATGTGTCTGAAATTTTTCAGAAATCTGTAGAGTGGCCAGACAACAGGCCGGTGCGAAGCTGACTTTTTACCATCAGCGCCTGCAAGGAGGAGGTGGAGAGTAGGAGGGTCGACGGAGGAAGGCACACTCTAGAATGGATGAAGCTAAAAAAGAGGGGAATATGGCCGCAGACGGCGTTAATGGGCCGGGGGGGACGCAGACTCGCGCACCGAGCGATGAGCTGGTGAGATCAGTGTCTCTCCACAGTCGCAGGTCACGCGTTCTGCACGGTACCGTGTTCCCGTTTCTCTTCCTCTACCCGCTCTGCTTATATACGTGGTTTGGAGTTTACGGGGCGTCCGAGTATGTTGAGGCCGGCCTGCTGGCGCTCGCCGCTCTCGGGATCGCGCACGTCCTGACAGTGCTTTCTGGCTACTGGTCCGTGCACGCGCACTGCTGGCTCACCTGCTCAAAGGTGACACATAAAAACATATGTGTGCAATGTAAACATTGTTTTGAAAGACTAACACATTTGGGTAACCCTCTCTTTATTTGTCTTAGTTTGACTTGGCTGAGCAAGTCAAACACCCAAACATATGTTTGGGACATCTCATAGTAATGCACAGTAAGCTGACTGGAGTTATGTAATTATGTTTTAAACAGGAGTCTGATCCAGCCAAAGCCACCTTTGCAAAAGTTATACCAACACCCAACAATGGTTCAGCTGAATTAGTGCCTCTTCTGAGGGATAAGGTGAGACCTGTTTTTCCTGGTGTTTAGGGGTCACGCTTGTGATCCTCGGCGGTCAAAACAGAACAAAGACGATAAGCATTTTAATAAAATTAATGTAGGCTATTTTGTTTAAATAATATTCTTTAATATTTTGTATTTTGAGGAGATTTTAGACAATATTCACCTCCTAAATTATTCACAATTTATTCCTAAATGAAAACAAATATACTTAGAAATATTGTTTATATTACTTTAAATTAATAGTGTTTTTAAAATCCAGTTCATAGAGGGCATATTTGTGCTATCTGATGGGAGAAATAAAGAAAATCATATTATGCCATAACCAGCAGATGCCTGTAATAGTTCTCTATAAACACAATGTATTCACTAGTTGCTTATAAGAGAACTTTTTTGACATAAATTCTTAGTTTTTTTAGGTTTTACATTTGGATATACATTTAGACATTATCAAAGAATATTTCATCATGGCTGATTTGTTGATTGTACCATAGAAATTGCTCTGTATTTTCACATTTTGTATTTCTTCTGTGGCGGTCATTTTTGATTGCAAATATCACAAGACTTTTTTTTAGAATTTTGCAGTTACGTCCATTATTTTTTTTGTGTTCATATTTCATGTACCACAAAAGTCACCAAATTTTGTACCATTAAGTAAAAAATTCACAACGTAATATCTTTGCTCTAAAATGACCAAAGACCACCAGAGGGTTAAACAAAAAAGCAATAATAGCTATTTTTAAATGTGATATGATGTTATTATACAGTTGTCACACAGTCATACCATTTTAAAAACTGAATGCCTGCAAAAATGTATATATATATATATATATATATATACATACATATACATACTTTTCTACTTCCAGTATTTAGATATCAGATTTTCAAAAGTCCTGGAAATCATGAACATCTGGAAAAGTCATGATAATTCATTGGTCAAAAGGTGTGGAAAATGAAAAATGTATTTGTGAAGTGCCTTTTTTTGTGTGTGTGTGCAGAATGAGGATGGGTCGGAAAGCCTGTCCTTTGAGTTCCAGAAGATCCGTTATGTGTACGACAGCAAGGAGAAGAAGCGCTTTCTGCAGGTGGCGTTTCCGATCAACGTTCCCATGAGTCATTTCCAGAACTGGAGAGGTTATCAGGAGGAGGCTCAGCTACAGGCTGCAGAGAAGAGCTACGGCACCAACCGCGCAGAGATGGTGGTGCCGGACTTCCTGGAGCTCTTCAAGGAGAGAGCCACAGCTCCCTTCTTTGTCTTCCAGGTACACCTGGTTTTATTCTACTGGGGAGATTACTTGCAAATTACATGATGAAAACTGTAGTTAGTAACCTAATCTATTACATTACACATTTTAGGTAATATAATCTGACTACTTTTTGATTACTTTTAGATTACTTTTGATTACTTTTAGTACTTTTGATGTAACTTGTTTATAACATTGATTTGAATAGGACCATCTTATACCATATTGATATCAAAAATACAAAGAGAAAATATATTCCATTTTTTGTTATCCACAACATGAACGTTACATTACATCAGGGTTTCCCAAACTGCGGTTTATGAAGGAACTGCAGGGGATATTGAGATCATGAAAAGCTAATAATTAAAAATAAATAAATAAATATCATATAAACAATAATTAATTATTAAAACAAAAAGAAAATAAATATAAAAAACATATCAACAAATGCTAAAAAGTTTACTTTATTTTATACTTTATTTGTTTACTTGCTTGTCATGTGACCATTAATTGAAATCAGAGAACCGTGAATATGCGAAAGTGTTATTAAATTATTGACTTAATTATTACATATACCAACCAGATCAAAAGAGGTTTGGCTGTCAAAAAAGTTTGGGAATGCCTGCATTATGTGTACATATGAAATGAAATGAATTTGTGCATTTTAATGGATTTGAAAGACAAAAATCTTCCAAAGACAGTAATAAACATATTCAGAGCAGCGGCATGTCGGGTATGAACGCGAGGCTTCCCATGTTTTCATTGGCATCTGCTGTAAAAAGCTCCCAAAGCAATTATAATTTTCCACAGCTCATGTTGTCTAGAGTTTTTTGCCTACAGAAATTTCTTGGAAAGATATTTTTGCAGCGTTTTCTCAGCAGTACAACCCACTGAAAGAGAGTATGTCTATCCCTCACAGCCTCGCTTTCATTCCCATTAAAAATCAAAGATGAGGTGAATAAGGTCTATACATGGTTAAATGCTCTTTATTGTCAGAACACAACAAACACTTCATGTTTTTGAATACTTTACACTTTGCCAGTCTTTTTTCCTTAACAAAATCTTAACAGAAAAATTAATTTCTTAGTTTCTGCATGTGCTAACGGGTGATATTGTTTCTTTCAAATCAAGAAAATCATCAAATCGTGTGGCCTGACTATGATTATGTGTATCTTCTTCGGCACAGCTTGCAGCGCAGGCTGTAATATTAATAATATTACATGTTTTGTCACTTAGAAATGCACATTTGACAGTAGCTTGAGTTGACACTAGTAGTAGCTTGAGTTAGGATGCAGATGTAAATTAATATTCATTAACAAAAACAGTAACATCTGTAAAACATTGTAACAACCTCATTTTTATATGGTAAAATTTATATATTCTGAATGTTTATCAAAATTAACCCTTGGTCTTCCATAGTAGCATACATTTAGATCATGGTAACCACACATATAGCACCTCAATACCATGGTAAAATGTAACTATATGGTTTCTATATTATTTGTATGAAAAATGGTAGCTTAAATCCATTTAAATGTATAGCTTAATCACAAAAAATACAGTAATTAGATTCTATTACTCCTTTAATACATGTCTACATTAATAATATAATAAAATTCTATATGAATATCCCACAACACCATGGTGCATTTAGTGTTACTACAGTAAATACAGCAGTTAGTGTTACTATAGGCTTTTTAACACTAAAAATGTATCAAATTTACATCCTGGGTCCAGAATTGAGAAACACTACCCTGTGGTATGTAATGACCTGCATGTTTTTGTTCCCCTGCAGGTGTTTTGTGTGGGTCTGTGGTGTTTGGATGAGTACTGGTACTACAGCGTCTTTACACTCTTATGCTTGTGGCGTTTGAAGCCTCTCTGGTGCAGCAGCAGATGAGGAACATGTCAGAAATCCGCAGAATGGGGAACAAACCTTACATGATCCAGGTAACTGCGACGGCCTTCGGCTTCCAGCTCCAGTTTTGGTTCATCTGTAGTGAAATTCCCATGTAACTCTTATCATAATGCGCACAGTTCTGGCTCTGTCTTCTGATTGGTCAATGCAGCATTCCATTTTGTGATATCATCCACAATACAGTAACATATATGCACAGCTACCATATTTAAAAAGCATTTTGTTATTGTATGCTTGTCAGGGACTACATATTTTATTGAAAGTATGGTGTTCAAAGAATATGCTAAATAGAATAATGTGTTATATAGTTATTGTTTTATAAATGCAGTAACTATTTTGTAAAAGTATTGCCTTGTTGCTTCATTAATAAACAGAGATTTAGAGTAAGAGCGATATGTATAATTTGAGGTCTTTCCATTTGTAACAGGTCTATCGGAACAGAAAATGGAGGCCTGTATCCAGTGATGAACTAGTTCCTGGAGACATTGTCTCAGTTGGTGAGTTTTATGTAATCTTTCTCAGGGTTTTTCCTGGGTCAAAATTGGTCTTTGGTGGTGGCGGATGAAAAAGGTCATCCACACACAGTACAATGTACCCTACCCATGTGAACTGAGGGCCAAGTACTGACCGTAAACACAAGGTACACAAAGGTGCACTCTTGTGAAAACCGTTACAATCAATGAAGCTGTGCAGTGAATCTGTTATTGACATCGTTTTTATACTGTTGGTTATAATGAAAAGATTCAAGAGTGTGCAGAACTCATGCTGAACAAAAACTCAGAGCAGATTCTGACTAACTTAAACACCTCTGATTGGCCATTGCGTTCACAACCTCAACAGATATATCTGTGATTGGCTGCAAAGCTCAGCGCTGCAAAAACACATTGTAAATGTGAATGTTACACAAACACTTGTGGGAATGTTTTAAAGCAACTGGCTATCAGCAGGTACCGGTACTGCAGAATGGCAGGTATCATCAGGACAGGACAAAGGACAAAGATTCATTATGGCGTCTGCCAAAATATTTTCAATGCAGAAAAAATCCTGTCTATAATCACATCAAGTAAATGCAGCCTTGATGAACATAACAGACTTCTTTGAAACCATAAAAAAAATCGTACTGGCTTTTTAAATTACTGTTCAAAATTAAAATAAAAAGTATTTGGCTTCTGGTTGTCACATGTTTGTAGTTACTGTGATCAACTACACTTGTTGTTAATTTACTAGTACTGATTTCATAGTAAAGATCCAAATATTAATGTGATATTCACTAGCATGTTAATGAATTTGTCATTTTATCACAGGACGGTCTCCTCAGGATAACCTGGTTCCTTGTGACGTGCTGCTACTGAGAGGCCGCTGCATTGTGGATGAGGCCATGCTCACAGGAGAGTCTGTGCCTCAGATGAAGGTGCGTGTGGTATCTCTCTCTACAGGATCAGCACCAAACCTCAGCAAAATCTGCTCTCTGTAATTGGCTATATTTTGTCTGTAGGAGCCTGTAGAAGATCTGGACCCTGACAGGATCCTGGACCTGCAGACAGACTCCCGACTTCATGTCATCTCAGGTGGCACCAAAGTGGTTCAGCACAGCCCGCCTCTCCGAACCAGTGCTGGACTGAAACGTTAGTACTCACAGCTGTGATTGGTCCTTAAGAACTTTTATGTGTGCATTAGCTCTAATGCCCAATAAACCTTAGATTTATTAGTGTCAACGATTTTATTGTATTGTCGATAGTATATGTAAGTGAACAATGTTTCACTTTGTGTTACCTGCATGTTTTTGTATCCCTGCCCACAGACAGATCGACAGAGCATTAATATAGGATTAGTTCACTTTCAAATTAAATTTTCATGATAATTTACTCACCCCCATGTCATCCAAGATGTTCTTGTCTTTCTTTCTTCAGTCGAAAAGAAATGAAGGTTTATGATGAAAACATTCCAGGATTATTCTCCTTATAGTGGACTTCAATGGCCTCCAGACGGTTGAAGGTCAAAATGACAGTTTCAGTGCAGCTTCAAAGGGCTTTAAACTATACCAGACGAGGAATAAGGGTCTTATTTAGAGAAACGATCGGTCATTTTCTAAAAAAAAAAATACAACTGTATATGCTTTATAAACAAATGATCGCCTTCCAAGTGCTTCCGCCAAAACCGCACTTTCGTATTTTTCAAAAAGCTTACGCAGTATGTCCTTCGCCTTCCCTATTCTACTTACGGAACGAACATGGCGCAAGTTCCATTTTTTCCGTAAGTAGAATAGGGAAGGCGTAAGACATACTGCGTAAGCTTTTTTTAAGAATACGAAAGTGCGGTTTTGGCGGAAGCACTTGGAAGGTGATCATTTGTGTTTATAAAGCATATACAGTTGTATTTTTTTTCGAAAATGATGATCGTTTTGCTAGATAAGACCCTTATTCCTCGTCTGGGATTGTTTAAAGCCCTTTGAAGCTGCAATAAAACTATAATTTTGATCTTCAACCGTTTGGTGCCCATTGAAGTCCACTATAAGGAGAATAATCCTGGGATGTTTTCATCAAAAACCTTAATTTCTTTTCGACTGAAGAAAGAAAGACAAGAACATCTTGGATGACATGGGGGTGAGTAAATTATCAGGAGAAATTTTTTTTGAATGTGAACTAATCCTTTAACAGAACAGTTAGGTTGTAAGGGTAGGTTTATCGCTGAAAATTTTACCATACTTTGTCTACTCTTTAAGCAGTGTTATGGTAAAAATTGAACTCTATGGCAACAGCTTTCTTACCTGTAGGTGATGGCGTTTTGCTTCGGGTGGAACTGACATAACAGCAGTTTCTTTCAGTTTTTCTCCATTCGTTTGGCATAAAACACTGTCCGTGGTCATCCAGTTTACGATTCTTTGCAGCCTTTAGCCGCTGCCTACAATGCACTGGATCCTTCACTGGAAACCGAAAGTAACTCAGTCCCACTGTTTACTGTTTGAATTCTTGCATCCGGGAACAATACAAGTCGACACCATTATAACTAAATGTTTGCTAGGAAGTATTTCCTACTAAAACAAGGTGGTATTTAACTCTGGTCAAGAGTATCCATAGCAGACTGGTGGGAGTGGTCTTGAATGACGACATTGCTTGTGCATTATGGGTGATGAAGTTTTCCTACCTATTTGGAAAAAGGGAAGACAACAGCCTTTTTTCTCTGTTTTTTCTTGTCAGGTAGCACCGCATAGGCAGCCAATTTTTATTGTGAGCTCATTTTGCCAGAGGATAAGTACCCCTTTAAAGTCGGCATGAAACGGAAGTTGAGATAGTCTTTTCTTTCCGTTTGTGAGATATATCAGAGTGAAACCGCATCTTGAACAAGAAAAAAATGTAGGGCATGACTTGACTTTGTCCATGGGGAGTTGATTGGATTGTTGGATGGTTGTGGTTTGCTGTTGCTGTGATCTCATGTGAGTGACAGGTTGATCCCGCGTCAGTAAACACATCATCAGAGAAGAGATGAGCTACAAGAGGAAGGGGAAGTTATTTTGATTAAAGATTACAAGGGCACATGAATTAAAAAAAATAACGACGTGCACTGATAAGTCATTTATAGTAAATACTGCAATATTCCATAAAAACAAGAATTGTTTCAGTTTTGATTTCATAGTGACTTTAATAGTTTTAAATGATTTAATAGGATAAATATCACATGTATAAGTAATCATACTCTCTCTTTTTCTGTCTTTTCACAGCTGTAGACAATGGCTGTGTTGCTTATGTTTTGCGGACTGGATTCTACACTTCTCAGGTGAGGTGCTTGATCAAGTGCCATGTTTTTGAAAGTCTTTTGTTTGGACGTTTTGCCACTATTTGTTTGGAGGACAGTGGAATATTGACAGGAAACAATTAAGAGAAGAAGGTGGGATAGAGTTGGAAAAATGAGTCGCAACCCCATAACACCCTCCTTTAATTTTGCATCTTAAAAATGTCTGAACCTTTGTTGTTTTTAGGGCAAATTATTGAGAACGATTCTGTTTGGCGTGAAGAGGGTAACAGCCAACAATCTGGAGACCTTTATCTTCATCCTTTTCTTGTTGGTTTTTGCCATTGCAGCAGCTGTGTATGTTTGGGTCGAGGGTGAGTCACTTTCCTCTCCTTTCACAGGGATGGGCAGGATAGTTGACTAGCTGTTTTTTTTTTTGTTTTTTTGGAAGAGGATTAATACTGTTAAACACTAAAACCTGCACCAAAATGTCACAGAGAATGTATCTTCTTTAGTTACTGCTGAATTACTTTTAAGATAAGTTAAAGCTTGGAATCTCTGTTCAGTTCAGTTATGTGTTTTGAACTCAAGAACATATCTTAATAAACTTTCCTCAAATTTCCTCTCTGTTTTTGCTAATTTAAATGTCTCTTGTACTCTTTACAAGCCCCTGTGAGATATTTATATTATTCCAAGCATTTTTTAATTTAATTTAATTTTTTCAAAATGGTAGAATGTATCTTTTTTACATATAAGTGATATAAAATTGCTCCCATATCAACAGCATATCGCATCAGTTTTTAGTGTTTTATCCATGGTCCTGGAGGAGCAATAGATATAATGTATCAGCTGTCTCATACTTCACTCTCTCTTTTTTCAGGGACGAAGGACCCGAGCAGAAACAAGTATAAGCTCTTTCTGGAGTGTACTCTGATCCTCACGTCAGTAGTACCTCCTGAATTACCCATAGAGCTCTCACTGGCTGTTAACACATCTCTCATAGCGCTGGCCAAACTCTGTGAGTGACCGCACTGAATTCTGCACTATTCTCTCCCTTCTCAGACTTATCCTCTACTATTCTTCTCTTCCAGATGTGTTTTGCACAGAACCTTTCAGGATCCCCTTTGCTGGGAAAGTGGAGATTTGCTGTTTCGACAAGACTGGCACCCTGACAAGCGACAGCCTGGTTGTTCGTGGTGTCGCGGGGCTCAGGTAAAGTCTGAGCCATAACAACTCGCAAAATCATCCTGAAAGAGTTTTCCTTCTTCATTATGGACCCTTTTCACAGACTGTGATAACACATTTCCATGGTTATTAACATCTTAAATATTAAGGCTGAGACAATACATTGATTCTCGTTTCGTGATACAATGAATCTGGATCGATCCTGATTTTTTTTCTCTCGAATAGAGCTTTGTTTTAACAGCAGATGGCGCTCTAGGCTAGTTTTTAACTACACACTCAAATGCTCATGAAGAAGAGTGCTGGAGAGTGCTCATGCGTTCATAGTCATGTAAGTGGTTAAATATACTTGCAACTTGGCTCAGAATGCTTTTATGACGCATGATTAATGTAAACACAGCCCACTGCAAACACCCTTGTAATAAATTCGCTTTAACCAAACTTTATGAATGATTATTTTAGGTTTAAATGGTGTGTGTAAAGGAACTGAAAGCAAGCAGAGTACGGGTGTTTCTAAAGCACATAGTGCCATCTGCTGTTAAAAACTAAGCTCAGCATCGATTCGTGAGAGAATCGCGATTGATCGGAAAATATCAGAATCGCTCCAGATTCTTTGCATTGCGAATTGAGAATCAATGTATTGTCCCAGCCCTAATAAATATAGCATATAAAAGTGTTTTATATTTTTATTTATAAGTCTATACTTTCTGTTTTATTACCTTGGCATTACATCAGAAAACGCTGATTAACGCTGCAGCGTGAGTGTTTCTAAAACAATGGCTAAGAGATTGATGGCAAATTTGACATCTTTCTTGTTCTGACCACTGTAATCTATCTATTAATATTTGTTTCTTTTTGGAAAGTCATAGAAATGTTATCGTGAACTTTTATATTTTGCTATTGGATCAAATGGGAAGGCAAAATCAATCAATTATATAGTTTCCATTCACATGAGTGTGAATCCTCTAAATTATCTCTCTGCGTGTGTACAGAACACGACTCGTTCCCGAAACTGATGATTGACACCGTGGAAACCATAGCAGCGCTGCCGTCTCACGTGTTTGGCATCTGCTATTTTTACCAGAGTAATATTACAGCAACCAAAGACTCATTATGTTCTGCAATT
Organism: Megalobrama amblycephala; assembly: GCF_018812025.1. Taxonomy (NCBI): domain Eukaryota; kingdom Metazoa; phylum Chordata; class Actinopteri; order Cypriniformes; family Xenocyprididae; genus Megalobrama; species Megalobrama amblycephala. The sequence goes on from NC_063044.1 coordinate 29,309,126, forward strand.
TTGCCGTATTTTGTATATGCTTAAAGGCCAGAACACACCAAGCCAGCGGTCGGCCGACCCAGTTTTCTCAGTGTGTTCCGCAGCGTTGGTCCTTATTGACTTTTTTTCGGCCGATTCGACATGTTGACTCGGAGCTCATCAGTCAGTCGGGCCATCTGATGATTCTGATTGGCTGTTCAGCTACTGCCACCTACTGGTGCAAAAAGCCGTTTCTTCTTACGCAGGCGCAGAACGGACGTGCTTCTTGGCCGTCAGGTGTTGAGTGTCGGTTTGGTGTGTCAGGGCAACATTGGACCCAGACGCTGCCGACGTGAGCCAACCCCGCAGTCTGCTTTCATCTCCACTAGTTCATCCGCGTCGGCTTGGTGTGTTCCGGGCTTAAGGCTGCTTCACAGTGTAGCTATGTCCTCTTATTATAAGCATTTTTGGGGTTGTTGTTTGGGCTTGGCTCATAAAGCGATTAAGTTCAGAGTTCACAAAGCATCTTGATTTATTTTGGTTTATTATGGGCTTGTTCACTGGTTTTCTAGCAAGATCTGGCAAAATGATTGAGTCAAGGCTTGTACATCGTTCCCTGTGGTTTTCTTGCACCACGCATAAAAAAGAGAGACACGTCTCTGACGTTTTAAATACGTCATTAACAACTAGCTGTTCACTTCGGTTCCGTGCACACTTCACACAAGTTTTTGTAATTGCGGTTGCCACTACCTGCATTTTTCAGCAGTTAATTCGGTAATACAATGCGATTGTCACTCCTATAAATTACTGAACTGCGTGTGAACAGAACGGGATTAAGCACTAAAAGGTGACAACCGAATTTAGCTGCAGTGTGTATGTGGCCTATGATGACTTCCACTTCTGAGAACCCTGGAAATGTGAAAAGATTCCATTTTTCTATTTGTGTTCCTTCTTTCCTTAGAGATGGGAAACAAGTGACGCCCGTGTCAGAGATACCAGTGGACACTCATCGGGTGGTGGCTACGTGTCATTCGCTGGTCACGCTAGATGATGGGCAGCTGGTGGGTGATCCGCTGGAGAAGGCCATGCTGACGGCAGCAGACTGGACGCTCACTAAAGGTCCGATTTAAACACAGATCCAGTGCTTGAAGTGGGCCAGTACGCACTCTGTTTTTACTTTTAGTGTACCACCAGTTTTCCTTACGTACCGGCACTTCCGACATGTTGCACGTACGAAAGCCCTCCCTTCTTGAACTGAGCATCGGGAGTACCGCCACTTTTATTTTTCCACTTCAAGCACTGCACAGATCTGTTCATCCGAGCTCAGTGACTGCACTACAAATGATCATTATGAGTAATTTATCCATTTTCCATCATGTTCTATTTTTGTCAGCAAAATGTTGAAATTGTCAAAATGGCAGAAAAACTTTGAATTGATGTTTTACATGCTTTCTGTCCCTTTGTTTAGATGAGAAGGTGTTTCCTCGTGGCATAAAGACTCCAGGGCTGAAGATCCATCAGAGGTTTCATTTCGCTAGTGCTCTGAAGAGGATGTCAGTGCTGGCGTCATATGAGCGAATGGGCTCCAGTGAGCTCTGCTATATCTCAACTGTTAAAGGTGCACCTGAGACCCTGAAGGACATGGTGAGCATCTCTTTTGCTCTTTAGGTATATGTAAGTTTGTTCTCTGTGGTTTATATAACCACATATCTGTGCTGGCTCTGACAAACACTGAATAAGATGCACAAGTTTCCCACAGGACTTTGTGAGACTGTGGCGGGGGTGGGGGGTACCTCTGTTCCTCTAGGGACACTGTACCTCAAGCCACCTAGAGAAATGCCATCTTTTGAATCATATTCCTATGAAAATAATGGAAATAATGCTAGTGCCCTCTACATTCCCCAAATGCACGCTAAACTCACAGCACATGCAGAGATGGAGTTCACTGCATTCATTCACTGTGAGCTCAGCCATTCAGAGATGCGGAAAATACCGGATCAAGAGCTGACCACATAAGCAAAGTGCGGACTTTGATTTGAAACACGCAGTGCAAACAATCTATATGCTTATTTAATTAAATTGCAGTCTTTTGTGATTTGATACGGGCACAAAGCCATATTGCACTTTCAATTTTAGTTCGATTGACGGATACTTTGCCAAAGCAATGGTGCCAAACAAAGTTACAGACCTTTTATGTTATTATGAGAAGTTTTAAAATATTTTAACTGTGGCAACACAGATTAGACTATGGCGGGCTGCCAGAAGGTAATTAATAGGAAATGCTGCATTCTTTAGCTTAGCATGAGAAGCTCTGCTCCCTCCCTCCCTCACACACGAGTCCCAGGGTTAACTTTTACCCGGGGTATGTGGAAAATACAAGACCCTTCTCCAGATAAATTGAATTAGCTCTGTTTGGAAATTAATTATTCTAGAATGATTAGGGAGATTTTGTAGGGGAGTGCATCTAGTTCATCTAAGAATAAAAATGATAAAAAGAGGAATAATGACACAGAATTTGACAAATGATACAAAAAATGAAACAAAATTACTCAATTTGAGTGTGAACCATCCATTTAGGGAAAAAACTTGAAAAATGTGGGTGTTTACACTTCGCTTTTCTAATAGAATCAACTCAATTTTTCAGTAACCATAAAGTAAACACTTTTTATTTTTTAAACTTATTTCCTCAAGTTTTTATAGGCCACATTCCCACAGTTTTTGACCCATTCAGTATGATTATAAAATAATTATTTGAATTTTATTATTTTTAAATAAAAATATTAAACAAAATAAGAAATTTTTTGTAATGCTATTGTCCTGTAAACTGTCTGTTTAATAAAAATGTATATTTTATAATTTTCAAATGAGAAGCCTGGAACACACCAAGCTGACGGTCGGCCATCAGGCAGTTTTTGTTCATCGACCGACTAAGTTTTCTCAGTGTGTTCTGCACCGTCGGCCGTCAGCATTTTTTCAGCCGATTCAACATGTTGGTCAGTCGGACCATCTGATCATTCTGTTCAGATACTGCCACCTGCTGATACGGAAAGGAATTTCTTCTTTCGCAGGCGCACAATGGACGCGCTCCGCATACGTTCTGATTGACTGTGATTTTGACTATAGTGAGGGTTACAGCACACCTAATATTAATTGAATGTTATTCATTGCTGCCATTTTGACCTGAAATGATGAGAATTATTTTGTGCATAATAACGTCAGGCTTCATTGTAAATTGTTGGTCATAAATAGTTTATTAAGGCATTGTTGTTTGTTCAGTTCTGCGAGTGTCCAGCCAGCTATGACGAGGTGCACAGAGAGATGTCACGGGAAGGAGCGAGAGTTCTTGCACTGGGATACAAAGAGATGGGCCATCTGAGCCATCAGCAGGTAGGGATTCGTCAGTGATCCCTGAATGAAACGCTGAATGTCTGTTGTTTCTCACAGGCTGTTATGATCGCTCTCTGTGTGTGTGCAGGTGAGGGAGCTGAGCCGTGAGGTGCTGGAGTGTGACCTGCACTTCGCAGGGTTCATGGTCGTGTCCTGTCCTCTCAAGAACGACAGCAAAGCAGTCATCAGAGAGATACAAGAGGCCTCACACCATGTGAGTGGATTAACTTAATATGTTAACATGTATTTGCTAACAGTTGAATATTTGAATGTATAAAAAAAAGTGTATAAATAATACATATAAATGTTTGATATGTAAACAAACATGCTTCCATTGCTATAAATGTTACTTAAAGGGATAGTTGACACAAAAATGAAAATTCTCTCATAATTTACTCACCCTCAAGTTGTTCCAAAACTGTATGAATTTCTTTCTTGTTGAACTTAAAAGAAGATATTTTGAAGAATACTTTGGAAGTCAATGGGGACCAGAAACTGATACAGTTAACCACATTCTTCAAAATATCTTCTTTTGAGATCAGCAGAACGAAGAAGCTCATACAGGTTTGGAACAACATGAGAAAATTTTCATTTTTGGGTGAACTATCCCTTTAATTGTTGTGATTTATTTATATATACATCACCATTCAAAAGTTTGAAGGGTCAGTAATATTGTTGTAAAATTTTGTTTTTGAAAAATGAATACTTTTATTCAGCAAGGACAAATTAAATTGGCATTTAAAACATTACAAAAAGATTTCCATTGCAATTAAATGCTGCTGTTTTGACCTTTCTATTAATCAAAGAATCATGTGATTATTACCAGGGATGCACAAAAGTGGTGCGTATGTGCAACCAAAATAAAAAGACCAGATTTTGATTAAAAGTGTAATGTGTGTGTTGTAGGGCAGTATAGTTTCCTGTCTTTAGATTCATCATTTATTATTACAGTTCAGTCTATTAAGAACCAGTTTTCCAATTAATGCCATTTAAAGTCCTTTACCTTTGGCTGCCTGTTTGTTTTCCTGAGGCAGATCTAACATTTTTCACATTGTCTGTTCGCAGGTTGTAATGATCACAGGTGACAACCCTCTAACTGCGTGTCATGTGGCCAGAGAGCTGCATTTCATGCAGAAAGAGCACACGCTCGTACTACAGCCAGGCCCCAATCAAGGTGTGTGTAACGCCTCTGACAGAGAGCTGGAGTAACATGTTTTGAATCCATTTCATTATTTTTCTTTCTTTGCAGCTGAATGGCAGTGGGTGTCCATAGACGGCAGCGTGTGCCTCCCTCTACCTCCTTCCTCAGTCTCAGATTTGATCAGGCGGTACGACCTCTGTGTGACAGGAGAGGGGCTGACCAGGTTGACCTACGAACCCCGTTTACTCCACGCCCTGCTTCCTCATGTGCGAGTGTTTGCTCGTGTCAGCCCCAAACAGAAGGTCAGCTTGACACGTTTGAGAAACCTTTTTAACCTTTACCGTATGGTTTGTTGTTGAGCTGTTGAACATGGTTAACAGTGTTGATTCTCTTTTCTGTGCAGGAGTTTGTCATAACTAGTCTAAAGGGACAGGGTTTCGTTACGCTGATGTGTGGAGATGGCACGAATGATGTGGGTGCGCTCAAACATGCCCACATTGGTGAGTTATTAAACATACTTGTGTTAAAATCAGACATTTATAACACACATGTAATGGATTTCTCCATGTGTCATTTACAAATCTAGCATACAACAAAAGTATTTTCTGGGCTCAAAACATGCTTAGCTCTTTCAGAAGCATGTCATAGATGGTAAATTTAGCTAAATTTAGTTAAAAACAATCGAAAATCACTTTAATCAGTAGATGTACCCATATCGTAACATGTCCTTTGTGTTTACCAGGTGTGGCCTTGTTGGCTAACGCCCCAGAGCGCATGCCTGAGAAAAAGAAGAAAAGCAAAGACAAAGAGTACTCCTCTGGAGAGCCCAGACCTGGACCACCAGTCCCGAGTTCAGGGGGCAAACTCAGCTCCCGTGCAGCCAGACAGAGATTGATGGCCCAGAGAGAGGAGCAACTAGCTGCACAAAAGGTTTTTTTTTATTTTTTTTAAAACGGCCCTCCTCTATGATCATGTTTTGAGTTTTCACATTTATTAGGCTTGAACTATTTCCTCCGTATGTGTGACCCTATGTTGCATAAATGCCTTGTGTTATAGGAGAGGATCAGTCAGGTACTGCGAGAGTTAGAAGAAGATCAGATTCAGGTGGTTAAACTGGGCGACGCCTCCATTGCTGCTCCATTCACCTCTAAACTCTCCTCCATACAGTGCAGTAAGTTGAACATGTTTTTGATCAGTTCACGTTCTCATTTTAGACTGTCTACATTAATCCGGATATACACTTTTTTTTTTTCTTTTTTTTTTTGCATTCTGTCCACACTGATACAGCATTTTTGAAGAGGTGGAGCACGTAGATAAATTTGTAGTGTGGACCGAGACAATGGAAGTATTCAAAAACATTGACGCATGTTTAGTCATGCAGTGTTACTATTAAAAAGTTACTATTAAAGGAAAAGCTACTATGAAAGGTAATGCTGTACAATATTGTGTTACTCCCTAATAAAGTAACTAATTAATAAAGTAATGTTTTACAAAGATGCGTTACTTCCTAAAAAAAGTAACAAAAACCTTACTTAGTTACTTTTCATGGAAAGTAATGTTACAATTTTGCATTACTCCCTGATGAAGTAACAAATTACATTACTAAGTTACTTTGTAAGGAAAGTAATGTGTTACAAAGATGTGTTGCTCGCTATAAAGCAATGAAAACATTACTTAGTTACTTTTTATGGAAAGTAATGCATTACAATATTGTGTTACTCCCTGATGAAGTAACTAATTACATTACTTAGTTACTTTTTATGGAAAGTAATGTTACAATTTTGCATTACTCCCTGATGAAGTAACAAATTACATCACTAAGTTACTTTGTAAGGAAAGTGATGTGTTACAAAGATGAGTTGCTCGCCAAAAAGCAATGAAAATGTTAGTTGCTTTTTATCAAAAGTAATGCATTACAATATTGTTACTCCCTGATGAAGTAACTAATTACATTACTTAGTTACTTTTTATAGAAAGTAATGTGTTACAAAGGTGTGTTGCTCGCTATAAAGCAATGAAAACATTAGTTACTTTTTATGGAAAGTAATGCATTACAATATTGTGTTACTCCCTGAGGAAGTAACAAATTACATTACTTAGTTACTTTTTATAGAAAGTAATGTGTTATAATTTTGTGTTACAAAGATGAGTTGCTCGCTATAAAGCAATGAAAACATTAGTTAGTTACTTTTTATGGAAAGTAATGTTACAATTTTGCATTACTCCCTGATGAAGTAACAAATTACATTACTAAGTTACTTTGTAAGGAAAGTAATGTGTTACAAAGATGAGCTGCTCGCTAAAAAGCAATGAAAACATTAGTTACTTTTTATCGAAAGTAATGCATTACAATATTGGGTTACTCCCTGATGAAGTAACTAATTACATTACTTAGTTTTTATAGAAAGTAAGGTTACAATTTTGTGTTACAAAGATGAGTTGCTCGCTAAAAAGCAATGAAAACATTACTTTAGTTACTTTTTATGGAAAGTAATGCATTACAATATTGTGTTACTCCCTGATGAAGTAACAAATTATATTGCTAAGTTACTTTGTAAGGAAAGTAATGTGTTATAAAGATGAGTTGCTCGCTAAAAAGCAATGAAAACGTTAGTTGCTTTTTATTGAAAGTAATGCATTACAATATTGGGCTACTCCCTGATGAAGTAACAAATTACATTACTTAGTTACTTTTTATAGAAAGTAATGTGTTACAATTTTGTGTTACAAAGATGAGTTGCTCGCTAAAAAGCAATGAAAACATTAGTTAGTTACTTTTTATGGAGAGTAATGCATTACAATATTGTGTTACTCCCTGATGAAGTAACTAATTACATTACTTAGTTACTTTTTATGAGTAATGTTGCATTATTTTTGCGTTACTTTTTCTATCCTGGCTGAGGCTCGCTCTCTTCCTGGCCTTGCAGGTGTTTTTTCACTGAGAAGTTCTTTTTTGCATGTGTTTAACACAATAATGCATTCATCAACATATATACCACACACTGTTATTTTCTTTTAAAAACACATTTAGAACATGATAATATTCTGACCACTTAGAACATTTCCTGACCCCTAGGGCTATGTGTGCCACACAAAACGTCTAACGTTATGGGTTATATTAGCTACTGTACAACTTTTGTTATTGAAAGTTTAAGGTAATGTGCTTAGTTACTTTTGTACTTTGTGTCTTGTCCTGCGCATGCATAAGTGTGCATGTCTGAGTGACTGTTATCGAGAAAAGTGTTGAATTTTAATTAAACATTTTTAAAAGTAGTGTGCATTACTTCAAAAGAATTCCCCAAAAATGAATGTTTAAATTTACGTAAAGTAATGCATTACTTTACGTTACATCAAAAAAGTTCTCTGATTACGTAATGCATGGTACTTAAAATGCACAGTCATATATTGTACCTATAGGCATCTACGGCCATACTGGTATGTGCCTGCTATGTGCTATTTACCTGCACAGTGTTGCTTAAAAATAAATGTTACTTTCTACAATCTTCATATTACATTCCTGCAAAGATGATAGAATATTTAGTCGCAATTGCTGTCTTGCGGCAAAACATGAGGCGATTGAGTGCGACCTACACTGTAAAAAAAAAATCTCAAATCAATATATTGTTTCTTTTTTCATTGGCCTTTTTGAGTTTTACTTACTTTCCAAAAGTTGAAACACACCAGTAAGTGGTGTGATATTTGGCTAATAAAATAAATGTGCCAGAAGAATAGTGTGAGAACTCTCTGTATCGTTTCGGTGAACCTTTATTGTATTTTACGCATACGCAGCCAGATGATTTAAGGGATTTCAGACGTGTCGGTGTGGACGAAAAACTTGGAAAACGTTAGTGTGGATGAGAGCGTTTTAAAAACAAAAACAGTATTTTAAAATTTACACAGATTATTAGTTCCGCATACAATTTTCCTAACATTGTCCCATCTGTTTTCAGTCTGTCACGTGATTAAACAGGGTCGCTGCACTCTGGTGACCACCCTGCAGATGTTTAAGATCCTGGCGCTGAACGCTCTGGTTCTGGCCTACAGTCAGTCTGTGCTCTACCTAGAGGGGGTCAAATTCAGCGACTTCCAGGCGACCCTTCAGGGCCTGCTGCTGGCCGGCTGCTTTCTTTTTATCTCAAGGTCAAAGGTGAGATGGTAATGTTTTATAAAGCTGCTTGTCATTTGATGAACTGCATTTCACTGACTGAATACGACATCTGTTCATCTCAGCCTTTGAAGACCCTGTCCAAAGAGCGGCCTTTACCTAACATCTTCAACCTGTACACTGTCCTCACAGTGCTGCTGCAGTTTGCAGTTCACTTCTGCAGTCTGGTGTACCTGTACAAGGGGGCACAGAGCAGAAGCCCACCCAGGTATGAATAGGACACTTATCGCCACATGAACGGGGCAAGTGGAATTTTAGAAGTGGGAATCTTAGAAATATCTTATTACCACTTACAGTAGTACGAAGTTATATGTAAACCAGTCATTCTTCACATGTGACGTCATTGTTCACATTTGTGTTGGATTTTCATAACATTTGCAGTCTGGCTTCATGTTTCACCTCTCTCATGCTCTTTTTTTTTCTCTTGCAGGGCAGAGCGGTTTGTGGACTTGTACAAAGAGTTTGAGCCCAGTCTCATTAACAGTACTGTATACATCATGTCCATGGCCATGCAAATGGCCACATTTGCCATTAATTATAAGGTACTTTAAATGTTCATGTGATTATTATATTAAAGGGATAGTTCATAGATGTGTAACATGCACTTCACCTTTGTATTTCATTTAAAGGAAATATTTTGTCATGAAATTTTTGAATATTTTGTTATAAAATGAATTGACAAATGGGTTACACTTTATTTTAAGGTGTCCTGGATTCATTGTAATTGTACATTTATGTACCGAGTAATATTCATTAACTACATGTACTTACTATATGATTAGGGTTTGGTTTGTAGTGTTGTCAAAAGTACCGACTTCGATACCAAGTGTGACGTTTTGAGCGCTTTCGTAAACACCTCTGATTGGTCATTGTGTTCACGCACTCAACAGATATGTCTGTGATAAGGTGTTACCAACACTGCATTGCAGTTTATCACAAAACTTGCCAAATGTCATTGAAATCAAAGCACCCGCAGCGTTTCCTGAAGTGCAGTGATTGAAAGTGTTATTTTAGTATCATTTAAATACTTTTATAGTATGTATAAATAGTTTGAATTAGATTTTATTTTATATTATCAGATATTAGTTTAAAAATTTTTTTTAGTAATTTTGTTATGTGCTTTTTTCATGTTTCTGTTTAGGTTCATTTTATTTTTATTTCAGTTTTAGTCATTTTAGTACTTACACTTAAAAACAATTAGAAACTAACTGAAACAAAATCCATTTTACATTGAAGTTTTTAATCTAATATTTACATTTTATTTTACTTCAGCTTTATTTCAATGAACGAAAGTGATTTTTAATAGAATTTAGTTAACAATAACAGTACTGCAAGCTCGGATGAGTCGAAGATTTAAAGTGAATAATAAATGTTCAGTTTTGTTTGAACTACTGACTCCTGTCTAATTGTACAAACTTGTCTTGTTCAGGGTCATCCGTTCATGGAGTCTCTCACGGAGAACCGGCCCTTGCTGTGGAGCATCGCTATATCAGGACTGGCCATAGTAGGGCTGCTGACGGGATCTTCACCTGAATTCAATGAGCAGTTTGCCTTAGTGGATATTCCAACTGAGGTATGAATTCAGTACACCACGCTATTCACAAACTATTACTTACTAGAATGTCAATGGAAAAGTTTGTATTTTAATGCGTGCAGTGTGTCATTACATTAGTATTGTGTGACATACTAGTATTGTGATTAAAATTGTCTCTGGATACTGTTTAATTAAATTCCGCCATTCAAAATGTTTGCATAAATGTTCATCATACAAATAATTGCGATTTAATTATTTTTTGTACATGCACTTGCAGTCTAAGCATAATACGTTATTTTATTTTACTTGCATAATACATTTTATTATATTGTATAACATATAAAATAATGCCATCTAGTCAAACCCACAAATCTCATTATCACAAATTATCATCTCAAATAATTGTGATTGAATAACCACGATCAGATGATTAATCAATAATCGCAACAGGCCTAATGAATGTATACTCTAAAAATCCACCTGAAATATTTTTCCAACCTGGATGCCTTTGACTGTTCAACATATGATGTGAGACATACTAATCCAATTTGTTGCATGGCATACTATATACAGGGTTTTTGCGGGTCTTAAAAAGTCTTAATTTGCCCTTCCACAAATTAAGGTCTTAAATCCAAGTCTTAAAGTCTTAAATATTGCACTGCAAATAATGAATATCTTCCTCAGTATTTTTGTCTTGTTTTATAATACAGATATCTAAACATTCTTAAATCAAGATACATTTACTTGAGATGCAAAAAGAATATATGAAGTCTTGTTTTCTGTGAAATTAAGACCAAATTAATGGAGTTTACACTTAAACTAATATATGTCATTGAGTTTTGAATTAAGTTGATTTTTATGAGACCACTGGCAGATGTTTTAATCATAAACTCGGTTCATTTTGATCAATTTCACAGAAAACAAGACTTCATTTAGCTTCTCCAGTAAATTTATCTTGATTTTAAGAATCTTTAGACATTTGCACTGGAAAAAAGACAAAAATACTGAGGAAGAACAGCACTTTGCAGTGCGATCAGAAGGTTCAGTAAAAGTTATTTCCATATTCTGGTCCTTAAGCTATTTCTTTCTTTCTTTTTTCTTTTTTTTTTTTCGGTAAAACCAATGACAAGTAATTGAGATCTGTTGTAAGTTGTATTGTCAAACTCTGAAGTGTTGTTAAGACAACTCATTGTGTTTCTCCTTAGATATTTACACTTAGAGAACATATTGACATGTTGTGTTCCTTTCACTTTATTGCTTAAATGTTCTTTATTAGATCTTAAAAAAAGCCTAACCCTAACCTTTATAAAACCTGCAGAAACCCTGTATATAGTAAGCAAATTGGTAGTCAACCTTTTTCTAATTAACTTGCCTCTTATCCGTGGTATACATGTATAGCTATTTACAATTAATATGTATGTTTATATTCTTTTTCTCTTTGCAGTTCAAGTTAATAATAGCCCAGGTCCTAGTTGTGGATTTTGTCGCCGCCCTGCTGGTGGACAGAGTTTTGCAGTTTCTGTTGGGCAAAGGAACCCTGAGGTTGCCTAAATGAACTGTTATTGCCAACAGTCACCAAAGCAGCTGCTGCCCCTCGTGACCAGACTGTGAACGGGCTTTACAGGAACACGGTGCTCCACTGGAGGCAAACTCTGCGAGATGCGAAAGGACGGGCGTGAAACTCAATACTGTACACACCCCAGTGTTTCCTTTTCCTCCCTGTCTCTGTCTTTGCTCTGTCTTAATACTTTAGCTTCATTTTCTTTCTACTGACATCTTTAACCACCCCCTCCTCTCTGAAGGCCAAGAAAACTACAGTATTGTGTTGAGGGTGAGCGTGTGTTTCAGTGCGGTCGACGCGCTCGGCTGTGACAGGGGCGTTCTGGAGAAGTGTTGCTTTTTTTTTTGTTTTCATCATTTTGTAAAAAGATAAACCTCGGAAAGACTTATAAATGACCAAAAAAACTGTTGTTGGGTTATTTATTTGCATGAATCTTTCTCATCAAGACTTCGCAAATTTGAACGAGAGAGCAAGTGAATTTTGTACTGCTTTTGACTAACAGCAATATATGATATATTAGCCAAACTAATTTTTTCAGGCAAGCAAAGTTAAAGTACATTATTTCACAATAGTCACTTGAAGCTTTAAAGGTGCAGTATGTAATATTTTCTGTCCACTAGTTCGCTAGAGGCCTATTCAAAACAAAGGCGTAGCTTGATGACGCCAAGTTTGAGAGTGGAATCTTGGGACGTGGTTTTCATCTCAACGGACGGTGCAAAAGAATAGGGATAGGACTCCGGAAGAAATCATGTTCATGGATGCGATTATTAACATTACTGTAGTATGAAGCAACGCAGGAGTGAGTGTTGCGGGAGCTGAAAGAGGCCACTGGAGCGATTGAGCAACACTCTCCTCACGAGCAGCTTTTATTTTGACATTCGACTATTATTATGACACAGTCGCCGGCGCCACTTCCGCTTTTCCGATCATGAGTATGAGGTAACGCAGCTCTGTTTATCATATTAGATACATTTGAGAGTTTTGAAAATGATGTTATAACGTTACTCTGTGCGTTCGCTCAGCGGCTGCTGTGAGACACTTGTTTGAGACACTGCAGATAGATCGATTTTAGAATATCATATTAATGCTGGATGGCTTGAGTTGATAAATGACATGCAATTAATTTTAAAACATATTGTATGATGGAGAAAATGCTGTATTACTGTTACTAAAAATAAAGCTGCATCTGATTATGCTATGTTAGCCACTTGACAAAATAGTGTTTTTCTCTGAGGCATGGTAAAGCATGGTACTCGCAAAAAATCAAGAAAATTAAATTTAAAAAAGACTAAATGTGTTGAGGTATATAACAACAATTTCATGTCTATAAATATATCAAAACAGTTGTTCCCTTGTCTATTAAAACATGTAAATATTAAAGGGTCTTTGGTGTTTCCATAGTTTCTACAAAATAAAACCGGAAACCGAGGGTAACGCGGCTATGACGCAATTGACAGGTGACTCCTCACACGTCCCGGAGCCTTTGATAAAATTGCAATTTTCTCACGATTTACAAATAGTTGCAAACAATTGGGATATTGTAAGTACTCAAGTGAACAAAATATATAACACTGGCCTAGTGGTTTTGGGATATTTTACTGAAAAAATCTTACATATTGCACCTTTAAAGCACATTTAGAAATGCAAATGATGAAATATGAATGCACAACATGGTATGATATCTGGTAAAACTTTACAATAAGGTCTCATTTGTTGACGTATTAGTTAACGTGAACTAACAATGAGCAATACATTTGTTACAGTATTTATTAATCTTTGTTAACATTAATTAAAATACAGTTCATTGTTTGCTTATGTTAGTTTACAGTGCATTAACTAATGTTAACAAATACAACTTTTCCATGTAATAATGTATTAGTGAATATTGAAATTAACTAATATTAATAAATGCTGTAGAAGTATAAAGTAGTTAACTAATAAAACTTTATCAACACTTCACTTCAACAGGAATAGTGTGAAAATAGGGCCTATATACATGTTATTTTTCTAAATAATGGTCAGTGAAAGGAGGGCATTTACTTTCAGAAAGATAAAACTGTTTTATTTTAAATGTATTTTCTATGCAATAACTCAAAGGTAATGAAGTAAATATCAGAAAGAAAATTGTAATATTTAAAAAAAAATAATAAAAATATTTATCCCAAAATGGGTTTGCAAACATAGCCTAAATCAGTGCCCAAGGGCATTCCCTACTGTGCTTGATGGGCACACTGCTGAGGACTACCAAACCATTCTGGAGGACCATGTGCACCTAATGTTTCAAACATTGTTACCTGAAAGGGGTGCCATGTATCAGCAGGATAATGCACCAATACACACAGCAAGCCTTGTGACAGAATGGTTTAATGAACACGAAAGTGAAGGTGAACACCTCTCATGGCCTGCACTGTCACCAGATCCGAATATTATTGAGCCACTTTGGGGTATTGTGGAGGAGCGAGTCAGAAAACGTTTTCCTCCACCAGCGTCACACAGTGACCTGACCACTGTTCTGGAAGAGGAAGGGCTCAAAATCGCTCTGGCTGGCCACTGTGAAGGACTTGTATCTGTTGACGCTGTATTAGCCACAAAAAGAGGCCTTACAACATAATAAATTATTGTGGTCTTAAACCAGGAGTTTCAGTTTCACTGTCCAACCCCAGTAGATTGGTTAAAATTATATTTCCCATAAACTTTTTTCCTCATAATAACTTTAGGTTGAGCTTTGCTTATACAATAGACAATTTGTTTAAAAATTAAGAATATGGAATGAGATATTGAAGTGTCCAAATGATTGTAGCTACATATTGCGAGTTACAGTTTTAAAGAGTCATTGTTTTTATGCGAGGATAATTTTATTTTAAATAATAGTTTATCAAACATACCCAATTTTCACAACCAAAACATGTAAATTGTGATTCTTAAATAAAGTAATGTCACACAGCACGGTCTCAACGCTAATCTGACATGACTACAGATCCCAAGAACCACCACGGTAGAAATGAAAGTGGGCGGGGCTTACCTGACACAGCGACACTGCGCGCGGGTTTTCAAAGAAAATGGCGGAGCTTCAGAACGAAGGATTCGAGCCGTGAGTGTTTGATTGTTTACATTATGGAAATATATGTACTTAATGTTTCCCCACTGGCTTGTGATAGTAATTGCTGCATGAGGAATTCACTTAAATAAAGCAAAGCATTTAGAATAGCGTTTAACGCGGTTGATGTTGTCAGCTAAACTGTCCATACTTGATTACTTAACGGACAAATACTGATAAATATTATTTAAAGTACTTAACAATATATTGGATGCAAACAACAAGATTGTGTAACTTAGTTTGTTCGGTGCGCTGTAATCTACATGTCCATTTAATCTCTCTCACAGGTGTGATGCCAGCAGCATTGATACCAGGGTAAATCTGTTTTCTGTTCTTCTTTTTAATGTAACGTTACTGTTCAAATAAAAATGTTTTTAGCAAATCATCATATCAGAATGATTTCTGAAGGATCATGTGACAAGACTGGAGTAATGATACTGGAAATTCAACTTTAATCACAGGAATAAACTACATTTTAACATATATTCAAATAGAAAACAGTTAAGTAATAATAGTTCACAATATTGCTGTTTTTACTGTATTTTTGATCAAATAAATGTAGCTTTGGTGAGCATAAGAAACTTTTTTCAATTCATTTTACAGACCCCAAAAGTTTAAACAGTGCTTGTTGCCTTTTTCCTAGTTAACTCTTATGCTTTTTAAATGTCATTATGCGTTAATACAGAATCCAATGTCTGTGGTTAAAATGTAACGATAATTAAGTGAATGCAGTCAACCCCTCTCTTATAATGCTGTGTTGTGCTTCTGTGTCATCTCAACTAGCTCTCAGAAGTGTCTCATGGAGTCAAACGGCCTCATAATAGTAACCACGTCTCCGGTCCTCCTCAGAAGTCTCCTTGCACATCACCTGCTCATGCAGTAATGCAGCGTTCAGGAGAAGAGGAACAGCCAGAGGACTCGAAGATGAGCTCTGTTGAGGAAGGCATGAGGGAAAGTGTGAACATTACTGCTCCTGAACTAAACCCTCACTCACGGAGGAAATCCTGGAGGAGATCATCCAGAGGCAGACGCTCTCTGCCGGCCCTCCCCGGCTCCTCACAGCGTGAGTGCTGAGTCCAAGAGTCTTTCACTGGACGTCATGCTGGAGTCATTTAGGATTGTGTTGACTTTCACCTCTCTTTGTGTCTTTTAGCCCTGTGTGAAACCATCAGTCTGTCTTTACCTGACAATGAGAGGCTGGAGATGCTAATTAAAGCGGCTATGCAGGTCTGTAAAATGCATATTAGTTAAAGGATTAGTTCACTTCAGAATTCAAAATTCCTGATAATTTAGTCACCCCCATGTCATCCAAGATGTTCATGTCTTTCTTTCTTCAGTCGAAAAGAAATGAAGGTTTTTAATGAAAACATTCCAGGATTTTTCTCCTTATAGTGGACTTCAGTGGGCACCAAACGGTTGAAGGTCAAAATTACAGTTTCAGTGCAGCTTCAAAGGGCTTTAAATGATACCAGACGAGGAATAAGGGTCTTATCTAGTGAAACGATTTCACTTTTTTTGGGGGGGGGGAATGTATATACTTTTTAACCACAAATGCTCTGCGATGCGCCACGCATTATGTAATCATGTTAGAAAGGTCACAGGTCATCCAGTGTTTACAAAATCGAACCTGCAAAGACTAAGTCAAACGGCCTTTACAGAAAAAGGTAAAACGATGATGTCTGACGATTTTGAAGTTGGAGTAGAAAATGAGGTGGAGTTACCCTACTTCCGTCTATGTCACATGTGACCTTTCCAACATGATTCAGAGCTAGTGCAGGATGAGCATTTGTGGTTAAAAAGTATAGAGGTTTTTTGTTTGTTTTTTGTTTTTTAGAAAATGACAGATCGTTTCGCTAGATAAGACCCTTATTTCTCGTCTGGGATCATGTAGAACACTTTGAAGCTGCACTGAAACTGTAATTTTGACCTTCAACCTGTTGGTAGCTGTTGAAGTCCACTATATGGAGAAAAATCCTGGAATATTTTCATCAAAAACCTTCATTTCTTTTCGACTGAAGAAAGACATGGATGACATGGGGGTGAGTAAATTATCAGGAAATTAATTCTGGAGTGAACTAATCCTTTAACGAAAATAAATTAGGCTTTGACATTGTTACAGTGAACATGTTTGAATATACTGAAGTGAATATACTGAATTAAACCTGTATCTGTATCTGTATCTGTACATAGAGGACAGTGAAGAGGGTCAAAAACAGTCTGTACACCGTTCCTGGTGTTGATACAGAGACACTTCAGACTCAAGGTAAGTCAGGGCCAGTTGTTCTAATTTTTACTTGTCCTGCCAATATTTTCGCTAGCTTCATGACAGAGGAATGATCTTTTTTTTGTATTTTGCAGCCTTTTGTATATGTATATGGGATAGTTCACCCAAAAATGAAAGTCCTGTCATCATTTACTCAAGATATTTTGAAGAATATGGGCAACCTAACAGTTGATGGGCCCCACTGACTTTCATAGTATAGGGAAAAAATACTATGGAAGTCAATGAAGCCCATCAACTGTTTGGTTGCCCATATTCTTCAGAATATCATCTTTTGAGTTTAGCAGAAGACAGACATTTATACAGGTTTGGAACAACTTGAGGTTGAGTAAATGATGACAGAATTTTCATTTTTGGGTGAACCCTAGAAGTTTTCTTTTCCATCTTTTTTCCTCGTTTATTCTTTAAAAAAAAACATAAAAAAAGGAAATTATATTTAGAACACTCTACCATTCAAAAATTTGAGTTTGGTAAGAATTTTTCTTATGTTTTTGAAAGAATTTTTCTCATATACTCACCAAGACTGCATTATTTGATCAAAAATACAGTAAAAATAGTAATATTGTGAAATATTACAATCTGAATACATATTAAAAAAGTAATTTATTCCTGTGATGGTAATGCTGAAGTTTCAGCATCATTACTCTAGTCACATGGTCCTTCAGAAATCATTCTGATATTATGATTTGATGCTCAAGAAACATTTATTATTAATATCAATGTTGAATATGGTTGTGCTGCTTTATATTTCTGTGGAAACCTTGATGCATGTTTTCAGGATTCTTTGATTTAGTAGAAAGTTGACAAGAACAGCAATTATTTGAAATAGAAATCTATCGTAACATTATAAATGTATTTACTGTGATCAATTTAATGCATCCTTGCTAAATAAAAGTATTAATTAGAGATGCTCCAACACTAAATTTCTCCTCCGATACGGATAGCCAATCATTCAGAGTGATATCTGCCGATAGTTTGGGTGTTCTGCCTTTTATATTAA
Source organism: Megalobrama amblycephala (assembly GCF_018812025.1). Classification (NCBI taxonomy): domain Eukaryota; kingdom Metazoa; phylum Chordata; class Actinopteri; order Cypriniformes; family Xenocyprididae; genus Megalobrama; species Megalobrama amblycephala. The sequence continues at coordinate 29,327,250 of NC_063044.1, forward strand.
TTAATGATAATTTCATTATAATTAATAATTAGTCATTATATTTTGAATTATTATATTTTGAAAAAAATGCAAATAACTTAATTATTTCCATTTCATCAAGTTGTTTGAGTAACTAGTATCAGTTATAAAACACATTACTCAAATTAATTTTAACACACATTAACTAAATTCTGAAGATTGAATTAACTTTCCGAATGTTATTAATTCATACAATTACTATTAATATTGAACATCAAACTGATTTCTTAGCATTTTTTTACACAAAGCCAAATGCAGTGCATTTTCCAGCCCTCTTTTGATTGACAGGATATAGCCCTGACTAATCAGCTGTTTTTAAACTATTGGCCGATAGTGTGAAAATGTGCTTTTATTTGCCGATATATTGGTGCATCTCTAGTATTAATTTTAATAAAAAAATCTTACTGACCCCAAATGTTTGAATGGTAGTGTAATTCTTACTGATATTCCCAAACGTAATAATTGCAATTTCAACAAAAACCTCATCTATTAGAACTAGCCAGCTAGATAACATTGTCTTGATAATGCAAAAACAGAATTGAATAAATCACAGCAAATGCCCACACTTTTTACATTTTGTCATGATGTTTATGTGAACATCATTCACTTCCAGTTGAATCTTTGCATGACGAGTGGGACAGTCTGGCTAAAGACATTAGCAGAGAAACTCTGAATTCACTCCCAACTGCTGAGAGGTAAAAGTTCGTTTTTCCTGTGTTGATTGCGTTAATCACTAGTCCTTCAATCCTGAAGCACACTCTGGTTTATTAAATGTCTCTCTGTTTCTGTATGTGCAGTGACCCCATTGTTAACACCGCCACTGCGCGCATTCAGGAGGACATTAACAGGTAATTCTCCATCTGCTCTCTCCAATTTATTTCATGACTGCAATTGCCATGTTATTCTATAGCTGTTAATGGTCATCATGTGCTTATGAAGGTTACAGGCTGAAAGTATGTCATGGGAGTCGCTATTGAACAAACACCGGACCAAAGCTGACGAACTGGACAAGTGAGCATAACTACACATATACACAGCACATGTATGGATGCAGAAGTTTTGGTTAGCTGTGCATCTCTGTCCCGTTGCAGATGTGTGGAGCGGGGTGAAGAGAAGGGCATGCCTCTGGACCCATCATGCTTTGCCAAGTCTTCACAGAGTCGGCTCGTTCTGAACAAACCTGACTACAAGGCAGTACTCATGGGACAGCAAAAACTACTCAGAAACATGGAGTTAGTGGTGAGGCCATGACGCTTTAGACTTGAGGATTCTCTGAATGAGTCAAGTGTAAAAGGATTCAGAACCTGTTACAGATAAACAGGAATTGAAATCAGTTTCAGTTGAACACTTTCACTAGTCTTATCTCATTTTTAATTTGTTTGTCTGTCGTTTGCCCAAGCTTTTACAAAGGGCCTAGAATAGAATTAAGGGCTGTGGGCCGCGAGTAGCTGTTGCATTATATCCAACTATATTAGATATTTTTTAGATAATTTTTAATGTACAGTTAAAAAAATTGTACATTAAAGGATTAGTCCACTTTCAAAAATTTGTCCTGATAATTTACTCACCCCCATGTCATCCAAGATGTTCATGTCTTTCTTTCTTCATTCGAAAAGAAATGAAGGTTTTTGATGAAAACATTCCAGGATTATTCTCCTTATAGTGGACTTCAATGGGCACCAAACGGTTGAAGGTCAACATTAGTTTCAGAGCAGCTTCAAAGGGCTTTAAACGATCCCAGACGAGGAATAAAGGGGCTCGCACACCGGACGCGAAGCTCAGTGCCACGACACGTCTTTAAAATTCAAATGCATTTAAAGACGTGCTGCGGCGCTGAGCTTCGCATCCGGTGTGCGAGTCCCTTAAGGGTCTTATCTAGTGAAACGATCGGTCATTTTAAAAAAAAAAATACAACTGTAAATGCTGTATATAAACAAATGATCGCCTTGTACGTGCTTCTGCCAAAACCGCACTTTTGTATTCTTCAAAAAGCTTACGCTGTACGTCCTACGCCCTTCCCTATTCAACTTACGGAATGAACGCAGCGCCAGTTCTGTTTTTTCCGTTAGTATAATAGGGAACGCGTAGGACATACAGCGTAAGCTTTTTGAAGAATGTGGAAAGCGGAAGCACGTGCAAGGCGATCATTTATGTTTATAAAGCATACAGTTGTTGTTTTTTGTTGTTGTTTTCGTTTTTTTTTTTGTTTTTGTTTTTTTAGAAAACGACTGATTGTTTCACTAGATAAGACCCTTATTCCTTCATCTGCACTGAAACTGTAATTTTGACCTTCAACCGTTTGGTGCCCATTGAAGTCCACTATATGGAGAAAAATCCTAGAATGTTTTCATAAAAAAACCTTCATTTCTTTTTGACTGAAGAAAGAAAGACATGAACATCTTGGATGACATGGGGGTGAGGAAATTATCAGGAAAATTTTATTTGAAAGTGAACTAGACAAGTTCACAGACAAGGCTTAGACTAAACCAGGATTAGACCTTTAAAGTAGCTTTTATAAACATGCCTTAGAAAAAAACATTGCTGGTGTGCATCTTGAGACAAAACAATGGCACTGACATATTTTAAGATAAGTAAGTGTAAGTTTCTTTCAGTTAAGACAGCTTAAACATGCATTTTAGTCTAGGACTATCTTAAGCCTTGTCTGTGAAACCAGGGGTTACAGAATTGGTTAGGTTTGTGATTTTTCTTCTTTTTTCAAACTGTTTTGAGAGCTGCTGTCATGTGCAGTTGTGTTTCTTCACAGATGGACTCTCACTGTTGTATAATGAGGGAGCTGCTGTCTTTCCATGAGAAATCTCAGCTGCTGCTAAAGGAGACCAGCACCAGACTAGGTGAGAATATGTATTTTCAGTTTGTGGAACAGGTCAATAATAGGCAGTATCCTTCAAAAGTTTGGGCTCAATAAGAAATTTTATTTATTTTATTTTTTTTAAACAATCTGTTCTCAACATTGATAATAATAATAAATGTTTCTTGAGCAGCAAATCATCATATTAGAACAATTTATGAAGGAACATGTGACACTGAAGACTTGGAGTAATGATGTAATTGATACAATCTTTATTTGAAGTGCCAAGTTACTTTCAAAAGGTGGTTTGAACACTATTGTAGACGTCAGTGTTTATATCCGAACTATAAACTTTTATCTCAGTATTTCTGGGATGATATGAATATTTGTAACACAGAAATAATGATACTGTGTGGTTGAAAAGACTGTTTGTAAAGCTGTTTCATACCTAAACATGACAACTGCTCTCACTGATCAGCAGCAGCACAAATGCAAATTTGAATGTTCGCTGTGATCAGTTGTCAATTTAGAATGAGAGTGTCTAAATCGAGATTGCAATCTTTTAAAGGGATAGTTCACCCAAAAATGAAAATTTGATGTTTATCTGCTTATCCCCAGGGCATCCAAGATGTAGGTGACTTTGTTTCTTCAGTAGAACACAAGTGATGATTTTTAACTCCAACCGTTGCCGTCTGTCAGCCGTATAATGCATGTCAATGGGAACTCCATCTATAAGAGTAAAAGAAAACATGCACAGACAAATCCAAATTAAACCCTGCGGCTCGTGACGACACATTTATGTCCTAAGACACGAAACGATCGGTTTGTGTGAGAAACCGAACAGTATTTATATCATTTTTTACCTCTAAAACACCACTATGTCCAACTGCGTTCAGCATCCGGTTAGTGAGGTCAAAAAACACATTCTGATGACGGAACTGATGTCTCGCGCTTATACTTCAACGAGTGCGAGAGATCACTTCCACTGTCAGAGCGCGATCAGACCTCACTAAGCGAATGCTGAACGCAGTTGGACATAGTGGTGTTTTAGAGGTAAAAAATTATATAAATACTGTTCGGTTTCTCACACAAACCCATCGTTTCGTGTCTTAGGACATCAATGTGTCGTCACGAGCTGCAGGGTTTAATTTGGACTTGTCTAAGCAAGTTTTATTTACTCTTACAAAAGAAGTTCCCATTGACACGCATTATAAGACTGACAGACGGCAACGGTTGGAGTTAAAAATCATCATTTGTGTTCTACTGAAGAAACAAAGTCCCCTACATCCCGGATGCCCTGGGGGTAAGCAGATAAACATCACATTTTTATTTTTGGGTGAACTATCCCTTTAAAGATTAATCATGCAGCTCTATTACTCACAAAGTAAAATCACATGAAATGCAGTGCAATGCAAGCTGCCTTGATAGTGCCAACTGATTTTACCGTAATTCAGAAGTGTGTGAAATTAATCCTGTTTCTTGCATTAAACACTGTGTTTTTTTTCCCCCACAGCTTCCAAGGCTGGATTTCAGAATCTCCCTTCATCCCCAGTCAGACAGCTGATAAAAGGACCCATATCTAGTGTTTCCTCCTAGTTTTCCTCCCATAGGATGCTGGGCTTCCACAGAAAAGCTCTATAATCTGATATGACCATTTTGGTTATGCATTAGTTTTTAATGTAACATGCTACTTTTTTCCTATAACAAAATAGGTCATTTTGCTGTTAACCAGTAATTTGGACAAAAAAAAAAAAATACATTAATTTATACTAGACATACAGGTGCATAACTGCCTCTTGCTACTCTGTGTGGAGAGTACCATAATTTGCTGATGAATATTGAATTTAAT